>NW_006921589.1:7183241-7204312 GCF_000298275.1 Orycteropus afer afer
TTGCAATGAACAAGTCGTTGGTCTTGCAAAATTCTACCATACGAGTTCCAGCATTATTCCTGTCACCAAGGCCAAATTTTCCAACTACCGGTGATTTCAGTCATGGACAAGCTGAAATGCATATGGAATTTCAAGGGACTCCAAAAAGCTTTAAAAAAAATCTTAAAAAAGAAAAACAAAATTAGAGAGTTTCTAATTTCAAAATTTACTGCAAAATCTACAGTAATCAAAAAAGTGTGATACTCTGCTGATGGGACTGTAAAATAGTAAAACTATTGTGGAAAACAGCATGGGACTTCCTATAAAAGTTGTAATAGAAATACTATGTGAGCCAGCAATCCCACCACTAGGTATATATCTTAGAGAAATAAGAGCCAAGACTCAAATAGATATACGCACACCCATGTTCATTGTAGTGTTATTCATAAGAGCAAAGAGATGGAAACAACCTAAGTGCCCATCCATGGTTGAATGGTTAAACAAACTATGCTACATAAACACAATGGAATACTATGCAACTTTAAAGAAAGAATAACAAAGAACCTGTGAAACACCTCATAATGTGCATGAACCTGGAGGTCATTATGCTAAGTGAAATAACTCAATCACAGAAGGACAAATACTTCATGAGTCTACTATTATAAAAATCAAGGAAAGATTTACACACAGAAAGAAATATTCTTTAATGGTTACTCAGGATAGGTGGGGAGGGGGATAATAGACTAGATAATAGATGCATTATTGATTTGGGTGAAGGGAAAGACAATGTACAATAAGGAGATGGTCAGCAATATCACTAAGGCAAAGGAAGACTTAGAGAGGTATACAAGAGTTACAGACAATAAAGGTAAATACTACTACACACTCATGCAATATCAATAATAACAAACAATAACCTACAGGAGACAACATAGGCAGACAGACAAGGTGAACAGGTCTGAGTAGGTGAGTGGGACTAGGCCCACAACCATATATAGGTTTGGTAGAGGATATTACTACATATGCCTTTATATGTTCTATAAATATATCCATATATATAGTACAGCAACCAGGGAGCAATGTTATGAAAACTTCTTAGTCATAACCAAACACCTTGAGGTGACAAGTCACTGGGCTTGGGAGCTTAGGACCACAATCTCGGGGGACATCTAACTCAATTGGTATAACATAGTTTACAAAGACAGTTTTCTACCTCCTACTACAGTGAGTAGTGATTAGAGTCTTAAATGCTAGTGAGCAGCCATCTAATGTGCAACTACTGGTCTCTCCCCGTATGGATCAAAGAAGAGTGAAGAAAATCAGTGACAGGTGGAAACAAATAGTCAAAGGACTAAAGGATCACAGGAGCCTCCACCTTCTCAACCCTGATATCAGAACTAGATGGTGCCTCGTTACCAGTGCTGAATGCTCTGAAAGGGACGACAATAGGAGGTCCTGGATAGAGTGGGAGGAAAATGTGGGACAGAGCTGAACATCATAAAAAAAAAAAAAAAAAAAAAGACGAGGCTTGCTGATCTGATAAAAGCTTGTGGAACTCCTGAGTCCATGGTCCTTAGTCACTCTTCAAGCCTGGAACTGAACCTACCCCCATGCCTCAACTCTCAGCCAAGCAATAGACAGACCTATAAGGTGAACAGTAACAGTAGAGGATGTAGAGGATTTAGACCAGTTGGCCACATGAGATCAAAAGAGCCACTTTTGACCAGGGTAAAGCTCGGAAGGCAGGAAAGGATAGGCTAAAGGGGAGAACGGAAACAGGAAACACAGGAGGAAGTGGGAAGGGTGCTGTGACACTGTGGGGACTGTAATCATTATCACGAAACAAAATGTGTATGAGCTGTTGAATGGAAAACCAATATCCTCTGTAAACTTTCACTTAAATTACAATGAAAAGTTAAATGAAAAGTGTGTACTGGCATAAGCATAGACATATAGATTAGTGGAATAGAGAACTGAGAGTCAAGATAGAAACCTACATAATTCATATATGATCAATTGATTTTTGACAAGTGTGCTAAAACCATTCAATGAATAATCACTTCAACAAATGGTTCTGGGACAATTTTGTATCCACATGCGAAAGAATAGAATGGCATTCCTTACCTCACACCATTTACAAAATTAACTCACAGTGTATAAGAGACTAAATGTAAATGCTAAAACTGTAACACTCTCAGGAGAAAACATTGAGGTAAGTTTTATGACCCTGGTTTTGCTAATGGAATCTTACATTTTTTAAATAAAATCAGCAGCAAAAGAAAATAATAGATAAATTAAACTTCATCAAAATTAAAAACTTTTATGCATCAAATGACACTATTAAGAAAGTTAAAAGATAACCCACAGAGTGGAAGAAAATATTTAAATCATATATCTGATAATAAGGAGCTCTGAGAGTGCTGTAGTTAGATCATTGGGCTGCTAACAAAAGGGTCAGCAGTTCAAACCCACCAGCTACTCCTCAGAGGAAAGATGAGGCAGTCTGCTTACATAAAGATTTACTGCCTTGGAAACTCTGTGGGGGTTAGTATGAGTCAGAATTGACTTGATGGTGAGTTTTTTGTTTTTTTTTCTTTTTCCCAAATGAATGATAAATGTCTATAATCTAGAATATATATAAAGAACTCTTTAATTCAACAATAATAACAGCAACAAAATCTAAACCCTGTTTTGAAAAAAAAAAAATGGGCCAAAGATTTGAGTGGATACTTCTCTAAAACAGATATACTAATGACCAATAAATACATGAAAAGATAGTCAACATTTTTAGTCGTTACGGAAATGCAAATCAAAACCACAATGAGACACTGCTTCACACTCACTACTCACT
Organism: Orycteropus afer afer; assembly: GCF_000298275.1. NCBI lineage: Eukaryota > Metazoa > Chordata > Mammalia > Tubulidentata > Orycteropodidae > Orycteropus > Orycteropus afer. The sequence goes on from NW_006921589.1 coordinate 7,186,072, forward strand.
GCAACTGGCTACCGTTAATTGGCTACAATTAAAAAAGGAAAATAGTAAATGTTGGTGAGGATGTGGAGAAACTGGAATCATCTTGTATTGCTGATAAAAATAGAAAATAAATAAAGCCATTGCTGCCCATTTGGTTCTGACTCATGAAGACCCTATAGGACAGAGCAGAAGTGCCCACAGGGTTTCCAAGGCTGTCAATCTTCACAGAAGCAGAGCTCAAACCACACCTACTGCCTGGAGGGGATTCTGACTCACAGCGCCCCTGCAGGACAGAGCAGAAGTGCCCACAGGGTTTCCCAGGCTGTCAATCTTCACAGAAGCATACTGCCACATCCTTCTCCCATGAAGGAATTGGTAGATTCAAACTGTCAACATTTTGGTTAGCAGCCAAGTGCTTTAACCACTGTGCCACCAGGTCTGATAGGGATGTTAGGTGGTGCATCCAACTATAGAAAATAGTTTGTCAGTTCCTCGAGTATTTAAACGTAGAGTTATATCATATAACCCAACAAAGCCACTTCCAGATATATATCTAAAAGAATTTAAAGCAGGTGTTCCAAAAAAACTGTATATACAAATGTTCACAGCAACATTATTCATAACAGCCAAAAAGTGGAAACAACTCAAATGTCCATTGACTGATGAATGGGTAAACAAAATGTAATATATCTGTACAGGGGAATATTATTTGGCCATAAAATGGAATGAAGTACTGATACTACAATGTGGATACATCTCAAAAACAATATACTAAGGGGAAGGAGCCAGACACAAAAGGCCATATATTGTATAATTCCATTAATTCAAAATGTCAAGACTAGGCAAATCCGCAAAGATAGAAATCAGATCGCTGGTGGTATGAGGAGAGGACATGGGAAGTGGCTGCTTATTGGCTATGGAGTTCCTTTTGGGGGTGATGGAAATTTTCTGAAATTAGGTAGTGGTGATGATTGTACAACATTATGACTCTACTGGAAGTGACTGAGCTGTACTCTTGAAAATGTTAAAATGATAAGCATTATGTTATATGAAATTTACCTCAATTAAAAAAGAAAAGCAGGGGACATGTTAAAAAAGAGAAAGCTTCAAATTCACAAAATTAGAATAATGAAATTTATCGTTACCTGGCCTAAGATCATGTAGACTGCATTTCTTCATGTGTTATAGTCCTCACCTACAAAACTTTGTTTCTTCAGTAACACCTTTGCAGAAGAGGCGTGCATCATGCTACTATAATGAACACAATTTCTTTGTGAAATTACATCTGCAAAACTCTAGATGTGTGTTCAGTGGTCTTGTATTCTTTCCAGATAGCACACTATCAGCATGTATTATGCCAGGAACTGCAATAATTTAATCAATATTATAATTAAACAGTGCCCACTGTAAGTATATATATTTATATACTATGGCGTTGACAACTGGCTTTAAAAGAGCCTAGAGTTTAATAGTTTTGTGCATCATTTGCAGTTCCCCTGAATGGCTGACATGATTGATTAGCACCACAATAAGAAATTATGTCCTCTGCAGAATCCATGCTGCATTGAGAGAATTGATTATATTTCCCTGGGGAGGTCAGGCCTCATAATGCAAATGTTAATTAATTTTTTGTATTAAAAGCTAAATACAAAGATTGAATCACTTTTATTAGGAACTTCTCTTAATGAATTCACTGTCCTTTGAACTCTAACAGTTTATCTTTTGGCACATGCATCCCATTAAAGAATAAAAACAATTGATTGTGCAATCTTCCACGTGGGGGTTTCCTACTAGGTTACAGAGATATGTAGTGATGACCTACCCATGTTGAGTTTATTCTAACTGTAAGTATGTTTTCTTCCTTTCATTTCTCTATTTTTTTTTCCTCTCTCTTTCTATTTGAAAAAGAATCTGAAAAACAAGTCAGAAAGTTAAAATAAATAACATCGTTATGTCTTTAATGCCAGAATTTCGAGTGGAATGGAATTATATATGCACTTCATTACAAATGTATTGTACTAGAAAAGTAGCATGTCAAAAATTATTATGATGATGTAGATTGTAGAACAGTCTATAATTAAACCAGAAGGCAGCTAGGATATATTTCATAGGCTTTTCTGGGTAATGAAAGATCATGATTCCAGTGGAGGCCACCTGGTATGTATTTTACTAAAAATTTCACTGAAAATTTAAATTAAAATGTGAGCAATGGTGGCTTGCAGTTGACTGGTCTTTGTAATGTCCATGTGTGTATGCAAGGCTTGCAGGGTTTTGAAATTCTGTTAGGATCTAGCATTACTATATTAAATATTCTTCCTTGATTAATTTGTTGCAGGATGCTTTGGTTACCATCCCATTTAAGAACAGAGTTCTGAAACCAGAGGTAACTTATTTAATTCTTCCCAGCATGGGATCATTGCCATGGTTTGTTTTCTTAATGTTTTTGTCTTCTTTCAAAAAGTTATGGTAAGGCTGCAATTAGTTTGAAAAATCTCGTTAGGTAATAAATGAGAAAATCGTTAAATGTGTTCCGCTACAGAAAGCATGCCATACTTTGAAATCTACTCTACTTGGAGTGTTTTACTTCAGAGCCCAGAACTAACCAGTTTGCAACGACCAGACCATTAGAGGCACTTTCATCAAGGATGCATCTCTCATTTCCCAAAAGACATGGTTTTTGGCTCATCCGTGTATATTGATCAGAATTATTCCTCTTTTGACTAATTTCTTGAACCGCTGTTTTCTAATGCCTATTAGTTAGATCCATCTGAACTAATGGTTCCATTCCAGGTAATAAATTTTCCACCTGATCTGAATTTCTAGAAAATGTGGCTCAACTCAAAGGAATTTCCAGTAGTGGAGATTCCCAGCATCGTGACATGTCAGTCACACTTACATTTTTCCTGGCAATCAAAACACATGGAATGGGAACTCCTTCTTCTTTGTATACTCCTGTTTCTTTCTTCAAAGAGATTCCTATTCTTTCTTCAAACAGTTCTAGACATCATGTTAGATCTTTGGGTTCCATGAATAAATAAAATTCAGCCCCTCCCTTCATGTAGGGTGGCTACTATCATAGCTAAAGACTTCTTTTAAATAGTTCAGTGCCCAAACACATATTGAGGAAATGGAAGCCACCAGGCTCTTGTTGATGGTACTTCTGTCCTTGCCTGCACTTTTCTACCCTCTTTGTTGGCAACCCATGGGGCAGTCAGTCATCAGCTAAAGAACACTTCTGATTAAGCAATGTCTTTGGAGAGAAGGTAGTGTGTATGATAGATCTTTCTAAATTACAAAGTGCTACATAAATATTGTAGCATTTCTTAAGGAATGCCTTGGTGGTACAGTTAAGCACTTGACTACTACCTAAAAGGTTGGCAGTTTGAACCAATCCATACACATCTTGAAAGACAGACCTGGCAATCTGCATTCAAGAGGTCACAACCAGCATTGATTAAGCAAAAAGGATGGTGGAAAAGTCCACCAGAACAGAACGGGTGAAAGTCCTTAGGCAGGACAAAACATGGAACATCTTCTCAAGAAGCAGAAGGAAGTCTTTGTGAGTGTAGGACTAAGAAGGAGGGAGAGAGGATGCAATATGGGCATGAAGAGATAGAGGGGGAAAAGTCATCTTGGGTTTGTGGCTATATTAAAGATATTTACATAAGAGTTATAGAAAGACAGACTCATTTCAGGCAGGGAAGTAACAGGATCAGATATGTTTTAAGAACATCAAGTGAAAATGTTCCAGTTCAGATGAAGGTTGATGGCAGTTGGGTCTGGTTTTATAACGCAAGTGACAGAGATAAGGATAAAACTTGACAGAGTATCAAACCAAACCAAACTCACTGCCATCAAGTTGATTCCAACTCATAGTGACCCCCATTGGGTTTCTGAGGTGGTAAATTTTTATGGAAGTAGACTGTCCCATCGTCCTTCCACGGAGTGGCTGGTGGGTTTGAATTGCCAACCTTCCAGTTTGCAGTCAAATGACTTAGGCACTAAAAAAGACTGAATAATAACTTGAACAAGGGGGTAAGGGAGAAAAAGGAGTCAAGAATAACTCCCAGGTTTCTGGTTTCTGTAGCTGAATGGATGGCAGGGCCATTCATTATAGTAGGAAACATTGGAAAAAAAGAAACTAGGTTGGAAGGAATGTAGGGATGACGATGGGGCAAGTTCATGATGAGTTCTGTTTCGGTCAGGCTAGACTTTGAGTTACCTTTGAGACATCTAAATTGAGATTATATCATCTCTAAAGTGAAACTAATGCTTGTTTTACAAGGTGATTCTGTGGGTTATGGGCAATTCTGTGGATTTGTATACAGATAATACACATAAAACATAATGCCTGTTGCATAATATTGTTGATAGTTGCCATCACATTGGTTCTAACTCATGGTGGCTCTATGTACAACATGATCCATTACCGGGTCCTGTGCTATTTTCATGATCATTAGTAAGTCCTTCTCCAGCAAGCAGACCCTCCTGATGCGGTATCCTAAGTGAGTCAAAGTCTCAGGCAATTGTCTGTAATCCTTCAGGTTTTCATTGGCTAATTTTCAAAACTAGATCTCCAGGCCTTCCTCCTGGTCTGTCTTAGTCTGGAAGCTCTGCTGAAACCTGTCCACCATGTGTGACTCTCCTGACATGGAAGTACCAGTGGCATAGCTTTCAGCCTCATAATAACACACTAGCCACCACAGTATGACAAACTGACCAATGGGTAACACTGTTAGATGAGAAGCCCTCAGTCAAGGTAAGGGGACAGTTTGAGTATGAGATCATGTGTATGTGTACATATTTAAGCTTGTATTCTTGTATGTATATAGTCAAATTAATCTTTTTCATTTATATTTAAATTTGGCCCACATAAAGCTACTATTATATAGAGGATAATTCTTGTGTTTCTTATTAACCTCTGAAATTCTGAGTAATTTAATTCCCAATACAAGATAGACAAGATAATATATAGTCAACTTGTGCTACCCTACTTTAGATCTGCATTCATTTGTGCCCATGAGTTCACAAAGCCATAAAAACTGGCATCCTGATTCTAAATAATTACAGTATTTTAACTTTAATTTAATTATGGTGCATTGAACAGTAGACCTTTAAAACTATGCCGTGATTTGCCTCAGTGAGTTAGACTAATCAGTATACCTCATTATACTCACACATAAAAGGATATATGTCTCCCACTTTATAACACATTCTTAAATGTGCTCCCACAGTGCTATCAAAACTGATGCTTGAGCATTTGCAGAGCTCTGTTTTCCCTTTTAAAATAAAAGTCTTCCAGTCAGCTTTGGAGGGAAGAGCTACAAAGAAAGAAAGTTGGTGAATTGTGAAGCAAACTCTGTCTTGGCAGTATCTAGACCCTGTGGCAGCCACAAGGCATGGGTGGCTTAATTTTTTTTCTGACAGGTGACATAAAGATGATCGATTGGGTCATTACTATGTCTACGTGAATGGAAAAAGAATTTTCGGAAACTCTAAATGAAAGGAGCATTGCTGTGGGCATTCAGCTGATGTTCTGTTTGAAAATCTTTCTGTTTGAGAGATTTTGAATGGATATTAGGTACAGCTCCTTTAAAAAGACAGGTATCCAATTAGTGTTATGGGAAGATGGATAAAGCCTCAATTAGCTAAATTAAGTAAATAAACTGATTGAACAAGTTTAATCCAAAGGAAAAGAGATGCCAAACATAAAAAATAATTAAAAATTAAATCAATTTGAGCTACTCTCAATTTCTCCATCTATCTATCTGACTAATTACACAAACACTTAAAGATAGAGGTAGAATGCAGAGTTGAGGAAGCCTGGACTTCAGTCCTGAGTAAAATTTAAAGAAGATAAATTAGGTTAAGTAACTGGACAGTGAGACTGACTGGTCAAATGACACTTTATCTTTATTGGCTTGATAACTCTGGGGACAGAAGAACTATTTTGAGCAATGAAAATGCAGGATATGACTTGAAAGATGGCCAAACCGGGAAGGGTTCAGGGCCAAGTTGCGAAGCCCACCTACAGGACAGTGTGGAATAAACCTGCAGTGTTGAGATGGATGACATACAGGAGTAAGCAGGCCATGGATATCAAGTAACAGTTCTGTAATCCCTGATATATTAAAGAGCAGTGCAGCTTTATTTATTTACAGATAAATTGCAGGAGATGGTGGTGAAGGTAAAAAGGTAAAAATCCAGTCTGGCACCTGTGGTTTGGATAAAAATACACCTTTTTTTCCCCTTCTTCTTATCCTGCTGCTAATATCCCCACATCCTCTAGACTTTAGTATGGGTTTGCAGTTGCAGGGACTTCCAAAGTAGGTCTGTAGGAGAAGTAAAAATATTTCACTCATGGAGACACAGAAATGGGGTTGGGGTAAATAGGCCCAGTGCAATCCACGAGGAAGGTTCCCTGGGTTTCTGTTGCTTGGTGTTTTCCATGGCTACACCTTGAAGGTTCAGGAGCTTCTCTTCTAATAATCAAAACTAAGACACATTTTAGGAGCTCTGGTAGTGTAGTGCCTAAGGCACTTGACTGCTAACCAGAAGGATGGTGGTTCAAACCCACCAGCCACTCCTTGGAAGGAAGGTTGGGCAATCTACTTCCATAGTGGTAGTGCCTCGGAAACCCAAGGAGGTGTTGCTATGAGTCAGGTCTGAGTCAATGGCAAATAACAAGAACAACAAGACACATTTTACAGAATTATAGGAATTTGGCATGGGAATTTACTTGATCCTATTTTTTTTTACTAATTTCTATCATCCTACTACCTTAATAAGTGTTTAGAACAACACACACATTTTAAAAATACTCAAACAAACAAACAAAAAACCACCAAAACAAAACTCACTGCCATCAAGTAGGATCTGACTCATAGTGACCCCTCCTTGGGTTTCCAAGGTGGTATCACTACAGAAGTAGATTGCCCAATCTTCCTTCTGAGGAGTGGCTGGTGGGTTTGAACTGCCAGCCTTCTGATTAGCAGTCAAATGCCTTAGGTACTATGCCGCCAGAGCTCCTAAAAAGTACTCAGTGGGATGAAAAAACAACAACAACAAACAAAAAACCCAAGCCCACTGCCGTCAAGTCCACTCTGATTCATAGTGACTCTGTAGGACAGGGTGTAATGGTCCCATAGAGTTTCCAAGGCTATAAATCTTTATGGAAGCAGACTACCACATCTTTCTCCTGAAAAATGGCTGATAGGTTTGAACCACTGACCTTTTAGTTAGCCGCTAATGCTTTAACCACTGTGCATCAGGGCTCCTTATGCAGTGGGAAGGACCATATATTTCTAAAGTTAGATAGATAAAGTCAGAGAACCAAGAATTCAAATGACATATTGCATTGGGTAAATCTGCAAAAAAAAAAAAACACAAACAAACAAAAAAAAAACCTTTAAAGTGTTAAAAAAGCGAAGTCACTTAGAGGATTGAAGTGAGCCTGACCCAAGCCATGAGATTTTCAATTGGCACATATACATGCAAAAGCTGGACAATGAATAAGGAAGACCCAAGAAGAATTGGTGTCTCTGAATTATGGTGTTGGTGCAGAATATTGAACGTACCATGGACTGCCAGAAGAACAAACACGTTTGTCTTGGAAGAAGTACAACCATGATATTCCCTAGAAATGAAGATGGTAAGACTTTGTGTCATATACTTTGGACGTGTTATCAGGAGGGACCAGTCCCTGGAGAAGGACATATGCTTGTAAAGTAGAGGATCAGCAAAAAAGAAGACCCTCAATGACATAGTGACTGCAACAATGGCCTAAAACTTAGCAATGATTGTGAAGATGGTAGAGGACAGGGCAGTGTTTCATTCTGTTCTACGTAGAGTTGCTATGAGTCAAAACCCATCTGATGGCATCTAAACAATAACAACAACAGGGAATCAACATGTTGTTGTTATATGCTTTGGAGTCAACTCCCGACTCCTAGCAACCCTGTGTGCAACAGAATGAAGCACTCCCTGGGCCTGTGCTATCTTCACATCCGTGCTATGCCTGAGCCCATTGTTGCAGCCACTGTGTCAACCCATCTCCTCGAGGGTCTTCCACTTTTTCAATGACCCTCTACTTTATCAAGCATGATATTCTCCAGGGACCAGTCCCTTCTGATAACATGACCAAAGTAGGTGAGACAAAGTCTAGCCATTCCTGCTTCTAAGGAGCACTATGGTGTACTTCTTTCTGGACAAATATGTTTGTTCTTCTGACAGTCCATGGTATTTGTATGATCTTTCACTAACACCACAATTCAAAGGCATCAATTCTTCTCTGGTATTCCTCATTCATTGTCTAGCTGTCAACATATTGGTAGGTATATATTTAAGTATGGGTGGCATTCAAGAATCAAACTTGCCTCAATTTTCAACCAGTTTCAATTCTTGGCTTCCTTCAGTTATTGTTGTTATTGGGTGCCTTCATGATGATTCTGACTCACAGAGACCTCACATGACAGGATAAACTAGGTTTTGCTAGGTTATAATTTCATAGAAGCAGATCTCCAGGCCTGCCTCCCACCAAGCCATCGAGTGGGTTGGAACAGCCAACCTTTTGATTAGCAATTGAGTGCTTAACCATTGCACCACCAGGGCTCCTTGACTTCCTCCTAGCTGTCTCCAAATCCAAATGCAGAGATGTCCCCAGAAGTTGTAGCCCTTGTTCTCTTTCAATTCCTTTGGGTCTCTCTTCATTCTCTTGGTCGGAAATGAGATGAATTCCTGTCTGTGTTGGGTCTCCAGTCATTTCTCTCAGCTCTGCCTGCATTACCCTTTACAGATGAATTGTGACATTCCACCCGACCATTTCCCTCTAGTGTCCTCAGAAACATCTCTCTAAATTTCTTGCTTGCTCTGGACTTGTTCTGTCATCCTGGAACATTTTCCTATATTTAAGCTTTTTCTAGCTGACTCTGGTGACCAGTTAATAGACTTCTTCAGGATATTCTTGCACCCTCTCACATTAAATCAAATCTTATTTCTGTTTCTGCAAACAGTTTCCTTTTTTGCTTTCCAGTCACCATCAACACTGCCATCTCTCTCTCTCTCTCTCACTCACACACACACACACACACACACACACACAGCTTTCTTCATCAGGAGCTTGCCTTGCCCTCAGTTGATGCTTTTGAAGCCCATGTTAAGGCTTTAATCCCCTGGCCTGGTTGCTCTTTTTCTGCCCTGGCATATCTAAGACATTATTTGGCATCTGATCATATCTTACATGCACAACAGAACAAAGGGATGTGTGGATGAGGTCAAGGGCAGGGAAACCACTGGCACTGATGTAGTGTGATTTGCAGTGTACCTTGGAAAACATGGCTTGATACCTTAGAATGCGTGCTATTTGTACCAGGAAGAGCTAGAGGCATAGACAGCACTTGTAGGAGATCCCAATTGAAGCAGCAGGGTACCTGTCAGGGAAATAAATATTACAACAACATAGTCCCTCAATGTTTATGATTATCTTGATGGTTTGCTAGCTGCCTCCATCAAGTCAGGGTAACAATGACTTGTTAACACTATGTGAATATGTGACTAGATAAGGAAGCTAAAATGAAATTTATCATCCTGCCCAGACATGCTGACACTTTCATACCAAAGTGATGACTGTTTTTAAAAACACATGCACAAATAGAGATAGAAGTCATTTTCTTTTTTCAATTTCTCACCTTAAGGAGATTCTGGTTCACATGACAGAGAGATGTTTATTCTTATTTCAAATTTGTAAACTAAGCAGTAGAGGATCCGTTTATATAACTGACAGTAAATTCACCTATTTAAACTTTTGCTAAAAAACCAATGATATTTTCTTTCTCCCTTGAAATGAAAACGTTTGGACAACATGTAGTTGTATTGGGTACTTTACTTGCCTACTCTGATTGGAGATTTTACTTCTTATTCCAGGTACTGAATTTTGTGGAATGTTTTCAGTGTTGAGACAGAAACATTCCTTTAAAACATTCCATTAAAAAAAAAAAAGTTCCTTCAAGGGGTTGATGAAAATCTCCTTGGAAAGCACTAGCTCTGAGCTGCTTACTCAGAGATCTGAAGAGTTATCTCTAACTGAGCAAAGCTCCCTCTGCTCCTGTGTTGGGAATAGAACACAGGTGCTGAGAAAAAGAAGAGGAGGCCCAAAGCTGGTATGCTGACCCAGGAAGGATGGGATGAGGAAACAAGGAGATTGGCTCCTCCCAGGCATAACTTTCTCAAAGATGCACTGCATCTTCATATATGTAACCCTCAACCAATGAGAACCACACTCTTAGTGTCTGTTCGAGAAAAAAAGGCCTATTGCCTAATTAACCAGTTGTCTTCTAGTCAATTCTGACTCATGGCCATGCTCAGCTGTTAACCAAAACATTGGAGCTTGTAGTCTACCCAGAGTGCCTCAAAAGAAAGCCTTGGTGATCTACTTCCAAAAACTCAGCAACTGAAAACCCCACAGAGCAGTTTTATTGTGATAAACGTGGAGTCACCATGAATTGGAATCAACTCAGTGGCAACTGATTGTGAATACAGAGTCCAGAAGAATGTCTAAAACTGCCCTCTCCCCAGCCTAGTCTCCTACCACTCAAAAGAGATTTGGCATTCACTCAGGGGAATGTAGGAGTCCCTCAATCTTGGTTTCCCTCCTACTTTCCTCTTCTACCTCTCAGGGTTACCTCTCACCAATGCACCTGATCCAATAGTGTTGGATCACCACTGGATAGCTAGGCTGTCCTACCTGGTTAAATTTAGGAAAGGCATTTGCTATCTATCATCACATATTAATGCAGGGTGATTGTACTCATGAGATCCTAGCATCCAAATGACCAACAACTCTATCTTTTGTTACCCTTAATCTCTTTATGGGTATAAGTTCTGCTCCACAACAGGCATGAGAATAAGAAGGAATTGGGGGGGCGGTGAAGGGAAGAGAGAAACAATACTATCATGTTGTTGTTGTTTGCCGTCGAGTCGGCCCCGACTCATAGCGACCCCTCCTTGCGTTTCCAAGGCAGTATCACTACAGAAGTAGGATTGCCCAACCTTCCTTCCGAGGAGTGGCCTTAAATTTCATTCTAAAAGGCATGCGTTTGGACAATTATTTTTTAAATTTTATAAACTATAATAAATTAATCTATTTGAACCTTTTTGGGATCTTAGTTTCATAGAAAATGTCTTCTGGGGGTCTGTTTGTTTATTTTCCACTTTTACTACATCTGCTTTTTCACCAAAAAGGTACGCCTGTTCCATTGCACATAAAGAAGCAGCAGACAGAGTTAAAGGAGGCTAAATCCCTTTCAAAAGTTCTTTGCTGAATGGAGGTTAGAATTTAGAATCCCTAGTGTGTGTGAGGCATTAGCCCAGGTAACCCTAATTTCAGATAAATCCCTTCAAGTATAGCTAATTTTACTCTAATTCTCCTGGCATCCATTTTGCGAACAACCCAGGAATCAAAGGGAGAGTCCTTGACCCACTTAAGTGATCGAAGTAGTAGTTGGTGCCCTGTCATTTGTCTTGCATAGAACTGAACGTTGCTAAGGTGAGTAGCCCATTTAAGCTAAACTTTGAGTCTAAACGACAGCTCAACGGAGCAAATTCGTTCCAGTCTTTGAAAACTGACTTTGAGCAAGATGGGTGTCAACGTCTTTTCCTGGGGAATGTCAAAGAAACAGCAGCAAGTAGATCAAGTCTATCTCAGAGTGTGGTTGGTTCGTCTCCACAATTCCAGCCATCCATCAACCAAACTGATGGTTTCAGAGGAAATGCAAAACATATGATTTATTCACAGACATTGCTAAATTTTAAATGTACCATTAAAGGTTATGTTTGCAATGACCTCCTTCTACAAGGACTGCCCTGGTCCTTTCCTCCCAGCTAGTTCATTCAGTTATTCTAGAATAACTCATTCTTGCCTCATTTGCATATTTTTTTACATTTGTTAGATTTCCATTTTTCATTGTTATATTTTTCTAAGGTGTTATATCCTTGATTCACAGAAATGGATCAGTGACTCAGAAGGTGTTAACTGAAGCATGAAAGTAGTGATGAAAATAGTAAAGCAAATACCACAACTTCCAATAGAATCATAAATATAAATAATGAACAGGGCTTTGATGTGAAAAAGAATGTGATTCGGTATGTGCTGAGATAACTGAATTTCTAAATGTGATGAATTTTCACAAGCTGAAAAAGAAAAGTGCAAACAGGAACAATGAATATCTGAAAATCTTATTTTGTTTGGGCCAACCTTTCATTTTCCTTTAAGATTTCAGTGCTTTGTCTGACATGAAACTGTCAAATAGTGGCATGGAGCCACCAAGTTTTCTAAATAGTTGGAATATAATCACCACATAGTAAGTTAATCAATATTTTCTTTCAGAACAAAAGGAAAATAATGCTTTTCTGCATTAATGGATGTAATTTTTTCCTGAAGGATCAGAATAGAGTTTCTCTCTTTGCAAGGGAGAAAAGAGAGAAAGAAAACAAAACAAAAAACAAAACCTTATTTTAGTCACAGGCTTATAAAATTTAATGACAAATATTATGCTTGTACAGGAAGTAGTGTAAGCTACTAGCAAAACGCTTTTATAAAAGGATATTGTTGGATGTCACATAATATCAGTGAGATGATAGCAGACATTTTGCTTTATAGTTACCCGACACCATTGCTGTACAGAGTCTGAATAGGTTTTTGCCAAGTAAGCAAAGGATATACAAACAAATAGAGCCAATATATACTGGGAATGTTCTTTGCACTCTGGGCTTTATACGAATGCTCATTTAGTCAGTCCAACAATCCTATGGTATAGCCATTGTTCTTGTCACCACTTGATGTTTGGAAAACACACATTGGAGAAGGTTAGAGGGACAGTCTGGTTGTATGACTACTGGGGAGCCAATTCCAGAGCGTATGGCATTATACTACACTGCTTATAGGGTAGAAGTTGATGAATTTTGTTTTGTTTATCATTAAAAAATATGCCAAATAGGAAAAAATAGTCAAAATACTTGCAAAGGTGCACTGGGATTAGTACTGATGAAAAACCAATCATAGATTAAACTCAGTTCCTAAGCGTACTTGTTCAAGATTGGGTTGCCTGGGAAGCAATCTCTGAGAGGGAAATTAGCAATCAGGATGTCTAGGAAGGAGTGTTCCTTGGATGACACCTATGAAATGGGGAGGAAGGAAGTAGCATTGGGCAAAAGAAGTTTAGCAGTTCCACTGAAGGCTTAAACTGACTGCTTGGAAAGCTCTGAAGCAGGAATGGTCCATCAGAATTGTCCTAGGTTTGAGCAAAGAGGCAAAGTTTTATACACCTATGTAAATCAGGTGTTTGATGTGGCCTGCCTTGTAAGAAGGTATGATCTTGGTTGGTCATGGCTGAGAGCTGATGGCTGAAAGTCCCCATTCAGCAGTGCTCCCAGCAGGTGGATGAACAAATCCCTCATTCCCAAACGGGCACCTTCTTACAGTATCCACCACGGTGATTTAAGGAGAAATAGATAATGCAGTCAAATCTTTGCTTTTCCACCCTGAAATGTTCTGCTTATTGAGGGAAAAGTGTTCCAGCTTTTTTTTTTTTTTTTAATTTAGAATGCTAATTGAGTCTGTTAAAATGATTATTCCTTCCGAGGAGTGGCCGGTGGGTTTGAACCACCAGCCTTCTGGTTAGCAGTCAAGTGCCTTAAGCACTACGCTACCAGACCGGCCACTCCTGGGAAGGAAGATGGGGCAATCAACTTCCATAGTGATACTGCCTCGGAAACCCAAGGAGGGGTCGCTATGAGTCGGGTCCAACTTGACGACACATAACAACAACAACAAAAAAATGATTATTATTTGTGTAAGTGATTTGTATAAGTGGTATATCTTGGCCATATTCAATACCTAGAATAGCCTATCTTCAGGGCTTATAAATAATCCATTTTAGTTGGATTATAAGATTATCAGGACTTCTTAAAAATCCAGAGTTGCAGTAGAAGGGCTGAAGAACTAACTGTTTATAAAAGTATGGCATAGAGAATACAGAGACAAAGCTGAGGCTGTGGCTATATAACTTTTTCTGCTGAAAGATGAAAACATTAGGAGTACTCAGTTAGAGGCCATGAAGGATGCACATCAAAGGTCTTCTCAATCAAGGCAGAATGTGTCTGGGAAGCTTCTGGGTATTGTTCATCACCATCTCAACAGAAGCCGAAAAAAGAAGGGATTACCCAGAAAGATTTTTGGTGAGCCTTTTATCTAATGAAGTGAATGCCCATGAATCTTAGTTACCTAGTGCCACTGTAACAGAACTACCACAAGTGGTGGCTTTAACAAACATAAGGTGATTTTCTCACAGTTTTCAAAATAACAACAACAAAAAAATGCACTGCTGTTGAGTCTATTTCGACTTGTAACGACTCCTGTTGTGTGTCCAACACTGTAAATCTTTATGGAGGCAGACTGCTGCATCTTTCTTCCACATAGCAGCTGTTAGTTTTGAATCACTGTCCTTTTGGTTAGCAGTCAAATACCTTAACCAGGACACAACGAGAGCTTTTTCTCATACTTTAGGAGGCTCCAAGTCCAATTCAGGGTGCTGGCTCTAGGGGAAGGCTTTCTATTTCTCTCAGTTCTGGATGAAGGTCCTTGCCTCCTCTGAGCTTCTGCAATAGGCATCTTCTGTGGGTTGACATATCTCCTCTCATCTCTGCTTTTCTAGCTCATTTGTTTAATCTCTTTTAAAAGAGATTGATTTAAACCACACCTTATACTAATCTTGTCTCATTAATATAACAAAGACAACCCATTCTCAAATGGGATCATAACCACAAACATAGAAGTTAGGATTTACAATACATATTTTTTGGGGGACACAATTCAACCCATAACACTCTGAAAATTCACACAAAGCTCACAAAGTTCTTGAGAATTTGATGGCAGCAGAGGCACTGGCAAGTTGTAGTGAAAAGAACAGAGAAAGTATGAAATGAAAGGTGAGTCTCACCCTGAAAATTCTCTTGGCAGGGAGCAGGCTGATAACACTAACCAACTATGTGAGCTACTCATAAAAAAGAAAGAAAGAAAGAAAAAATGAATCTGAGGGCAGAGCTAAGAGGACAGAGGGTGAAGTCCAGAGCACAGAAGACAGAGCTGAGAGCCACAGAAACTTTGACACCTAAAGAAGTTTGCCCAACTGCATTTCAAAACTGCTTTAGCCAATGACTACATTTTCTCCTTCAGTTCTCCCCTTTTTTGAATTGAAATGTCTGAAACTGTCACACTGTCCCTCTCCCACCACTGTATGTCAGGACATGTTTCTTTAGTTTCACAGGCCTAGAGATGGAGAAGATTTGGAACCAGGAGCCTCTTCTTCTACAGACGTGTTGATGGTTTCGACAATGAGATTTTGGACTTTGGAGCTGGTAAGATTTAAACAAGATTTTAAAATCTGAGTGGGATGAGATCCCTGGAAACCTTGAAAGGAGGTGGGTTTATTTTGCATTTGAGAGGAATGTGAACGTTTGGAGGCTAGAGGATGGCTGTAGTAGCCAGAGTTTCTACAATGACCCTGCCCCATGAAATCTGTGGATATGATGTCACCTCCATGGTTATGTTGTGCCATCCGACATGGTTAACCTTAAGACAGATTAAACTAGTGGACCTAATGTAATTACATGAATCTTCAAGGCAGAACAGGACATCAGGCAAATACAAATCACAATGTGGGTTCAATGTGCCATTGCTCACTTGAAGGTGGAAGGAGCCACATGAGAGATAACACTGGTGGCTTTAAGGAGATGTGAAAGGACCCTGTTGATAGCCAGCAGGGAAATGGGAACCTCCCACTACATGAAGGAACCGGATTTTGCCAACAACTTAATGAGCTTGGAAGAGGATTTATTCCAAGAACTTCCAGATAAAAGCCCAGCCTAGCTCTGGTAGCGTA
Organism: Orycteropus afer afer; assembly: GCF_000298275.1. NCBI lineage: Eukaryota > Metazoa > Chordata > Mammalia > Tubulidentata > Orycteropodidae > Orycteropus > Orycteropus afer. Next base: position 7,201,986 of record NW_006921589.1, read on the forward strand.
GTGCCTAAGGCATTTGACTGCTAACCAGAAGGCTGGCGGTAAGGAAGGTTAGGCAATCTACTTCTGTAGTGATATAGCCTCAGACAGCAAGGAGGGTTTGCTGTGAGTTGGATCTGACTTGACCGTAGGGCGTTTAGCTGATGCTTTGATTTCTGGCTGGTAATACCTTCAGCATAGAATCCAGTGAAGGTTCCTGAAATTCTGATTTATACACTGAGCTAATATATAGCTGTTATTTAACTGCTGAGTTTGTGGTAATTTGTTACGCAGCAGTAGGAAATAAATACACATATTTATATATTTGGGAAAAAAAGATGCAATTAGATCTGTACTTCACTCCATAAACCAGGATAAACTCTGAAAAAAAGCATAAAATTTCTGAAAGAAAACCTGAATGTATCCCTTCATAAACTGGAAGTGGGAATCTCTTACTAACTGTGACTGAAAATCCATGAATGATTTAAAATAATTAGGTTCAATTACATAAAAATGAAGGAAAAAAATTTTCATGTTAAAAACCACTATGAGTAGAAAATAAATTTAAAATATTTGCAGTTTATATCACAAAAGGCTACTTACCGCTGAGTGGAATCTGACTCATAGTGACTCCTACTTGCGTTTCTGAGGTAGTATCACTACAGAAGTATGTTGCCCAGTCTTCCTTCCTGGAAGTGGCTGGTGGGTTTGAACCACCAACCTTCTGGTTAGCAGTCAAATGCCTTAGGCACTATGCAAAATAGAAATAACTACTAAAACTGAGAAGGAGAAAAAGACAACACAATAGAAAACTGGGCAAGGCATACTAACAAACAGTTCACAGAAAAAACAATTGTAACTAACCTTTAAAGATATGAAGACTCTCAATCACAAGAGAAATACACTTTAAATGATCATTTCACATGTGTTAGTTTGATGAAAATCTAAAAAGTTGGAAGTGGAGAATTTTGGCAAAGCATATGACAGTGAGTTGTTTTTTTTTTTTTTTTTTGGTATTGGGGAAAAAGTCATTCTCATATTTTTTGTGGGAGGGCAATGTTATACAACCCTTATGGAAGGGGGCATTTAGAAATAACTAGAAAAAATTTATATGTATTTACTCTTTTCCCAATCATCTCTCTTCTAAGAAGTGACCTTAAAAGCACCTTGGAAAAGTATGAAGCTGACCATGTCAGAGATGATTCACTGTAACATTATTTATAGCATCAAAAGTTCATCTATTGGAGACTGGCTGAATAAACTTTGGCAACTTCATACAATATAATGAAAGAATGAGAAGGGTCTTCTATATTTTTTTAGGTGATAAAAGCTATGTAAATAAAAATATATATGGTATATTACCATTTGTGTAAGAAAAATGTCAAATGTATAAATACTATAAATATGCATCTCTAGAAAGGACACACTAAAGAATAAATTATAAATGAATAAAGTTCATTACCTACAGGAGAAGGAAGAACAGCATGGAAAGGTCAGTGATAGAAATGAGGCTTTTTAGAATATAATCTGTTAAATAATTTTGACTTTGGAATCATGTAAATGTTTTACACATTTGAAAGTATAAATAGATTCAAAAGAGAAAAAGCAATTCCTAAAAAGTGAAAAAAAAAAAATCTGTTACTACTCAGGATACAGAAAGTATTTTCTCACACTTTGCTGATGTGAATTAAAATATGTTTGGAAAACAATGTGGCAATTAAAATGGCATGTGTGTGTGTGTTTTGTGTGTATGTGAATTTTAACCAAAGAATCCCACTCTTGGGAATCCATGACCAGAGTAATAAAAACATCCCAGTACATTTGAACATTGACATTTATTTCAGCAATTTAGCAAAAACCTGGAGACAAATTTCTAGTTTTGATGGGAGTGGTCGACAAAATAATTGTTTAAGTACACGATGGAATATTATATAGCTATGAAAAAGAATAAATTGGAGCTATATTAGGAGACTTAGAGGAACTCCTATGAATACTTTAGAATGAGAAAGGCAAGATGGAGAAAAGTGTGCATATCATAATCTTCTTTTGGTAAAAACAAGCAATGAAGAAAAAATATAGATATTTTTACACATGCACACTTGTGTGCTGTTGGGCATGGGGAAGATACATATGACTGCTTAAAAAACTGTCAAACTGTGAGCTTGAGTCAATGGTGAGGAGTAGGTGGGCCAAGGGAAAATGAGGGGAACAAATGTGCTCTGAAATGAAGGAAAACAAACATGCATTCTGATTGCTTATTACTGTTTCTGTAAAATTATATATATATTACTGTTTCTGTAAAATTATATATATATATACACACACACATATACATATATATATATACACAT
>NW_006921589.1:7204412-7208647 GCF_000298275.1 Orycteropus afer afer
AGTATATATATAGGAGCTCTGGTAGCATAGTGCCTAAGACACTTGACTGCTAACCAGAAGGCTGGCGGGTCAAACCCACCAGCCACTCCTTGAAAGGAAGATGAGACAATCTACTTCAGTAGTGATACTGCCTCGGAAACCCAAGGAGGGGTCGCTATGAGTCAGGGCTGACTCGAGGGCACGTAACAACAACAACAATGTATATATATACACACATGTGACAAAAAGTCAACATTTTCAGAAAAGAAAGACATAGGGTTATAATCTTAGATGGACCGTTTGCTGGGAAGTCAATTCTGACTCATGGTAACCATATGTGAGTCAGAGTACAACTGCTCCAAAGGGTTTCAAATGGATGGTTTTTGGGGAGTAGATCACCCAGCCCTTTCTTCTGAGGCACCCCTGGGTACACTCAAACCTTGTGGTTAGTAGCTGCAGTGAATTGCTTGATGTGGCCGTTCTAGATGTTGTCTTCCACTTTGTGATGTATTGTAAATCCTATTATCCATGTCTGTTTAAGGTGGTGTGGTAGTTTAGGTTGGGTGTCCACTTGGCTAGGCAGCTGGTATTAGTCATTCCCTATAATGACTGGCAGTTGGCTCTGTGGTGGGATTTGCTGTGAGCAACTGAGTAGCTGCTGATTGTTAAAGCCATCCACTTGGATTATTGCTGTTGGAGCAGCACAGGTGGGATATATCTTGAGTCCTGCCTTGCTGGAGGGTATAAGTCAAATCACCACCCTTAGCTTCATTGAGGGTATACCTATGAATCTTCTGGTAAAGTTTGCTCTCCTCTTTCTCTGGTTCTGTGTTTTTGCTCATCCTCATCTCACCCCTTGATTTGGGACAGCAGCCATCATCTGATCTGCTGACTGAGGTTCGTCAAATCCCGAGAATTGAGAGGATCCTCCAGACCTACTTACAGACCTGGGACTCGCCAGCCTGCCAACCTCCACCACCACTACATGAGATGATCCCTTGGGTGTCTGTGGGTTCAGTGAGGCATTACAGCAAAATCCAGAACCCTAAAATAGGGGAGATTACTGAGAGGAGGAGGAGGAGTAGTTAATGTCTGAAATGATGGAGTGGCACAGTAGTTTGGACATTCGGGACATCCTTCATCTCTGCCTCATGGGGACTGGCCTTGTGCTGATCTTTCTAAGAGAAATTGTTCAAGCAGCAGCTAAGTGTGTTCACTGCACAGTCGAGGAACTCTTCATCTTATTTATGGTATGCACAATCAATATTGGTCTAAAACTTTGAAGAGAAAGCAGAAGTATGAGAGCAAAGGAAAAAAGAGAAAGGATCAGGATGGGAAGCCTGGGGAGGAAAGAGAGGTTTGAAAGAGCATGGGAGGTAGGAGGGCTCCAAGAACTAATGTTCTCAAGGACAGTGGAAGCTTCTCAGCAGAGTGCGTGGCCCAGGGAGACTGTGACTACCGTCCCACTCAGCTTTATCTTCCAGTGAAGCCTTTCCTCGTCGGCCCAAGTGGAAATGATGGCTTTCTTCTCAATGCCATCTGTGTATCAAGTGTGTGCCTGTCTTTCTGCAAATATGTCATTGTCTTGTAATTATTTATACGCATTCATATAATCTCTTCTTGTTCCCATCAAGTTGATCCTGGTTCCAGAATACTTAATTGTACTCATGAGGAACTTGTACATAAACGAGGAGGCTGTCAGTCAAACAGAACAAGGGGACACTGCATGGTTTACAATCAAGAAGGGAGTGCGTCAGGGTTGTATCCTTTCACCATACTTATTTAATCTGTATGTTGAACAAATAATCCGAGAAGCTGGACTATATGAAGAAGAATGAGGTGTTAGGATTGGAGGAAGACTCATTAACAACCTGCATTATGCAGACAACACAACTTTGTTTGCTGAAAGTGAGGATGACTTGAAGCACGTACTGATGAAGATTGAAAACTACAGTGTGCAGTATGGATTACACCTCAATATAAAGAAAACAAAAATCCTCACAATGGGACCAATAAGCAGCATCATGATAAATAGAGAAAAGTTGAGGTTGTCAAAGTCTTCATATTACTTGGTTCTACAATCAACACCAATTGAAGCCTCAGTCAAAACATCAGAGGTTGTATAGCACTGGGAAAATCTGCTACAAGGGACCACTTTCAAGTCCTTAAAGCCTTAAAGCCAGTTACTATAATGAAATATGCAAAGACCTGGGGTTAGAAAACCAAAAGAGAAGAACACGCTCGGCATTTCTCAAACTGAAAGACCTGAGGAAAAAAAATTAAGCCTCGAGCTGCAATATTGAAATTATATTTTCAAGGCAGCAGAGAAAGAAGATGTAGCCTCATATACATGTGAGAGCTGGACAATGAATAAGGAAGTGGAAGAAGAGTTGATGCTTTTGAGTTGTGGTGTTGGTGAAGAATGCTGAAAGTATCATGGACTGCTAAAAGAACTAACAAGTCTGTCCTGGAGGAAGTGCAGCTAGAATGCTCTTTGGAAGTGAGAATGGCCAGACTTTGTCTCACCTGCTTTTGTCATATTATAAGAAGGGACCGTTCCCTGGAGAAGGATATATCATGCTTGGCAAAGTGGACCCAGTGGCTGCAACGATGGGCTCAGATATAGCAAAGATCATGAGGCTGGCACGAGACCGGGCAGTATTTCGTTCTGCTGTGCATGAGGTCACTGAGTCGGAGATGACGGCACCTAACAACAACAATCTCCCTGACATCTTTGCTAGCATCTTTTTTGTAAGCTCAGCATTTATCTCAATGTCCTACACCTGTTGTTATTGTTGTTAGGTCAACTCCAACTCATGATGACCCTATGTACAACAGAAGGAAACCCTGCCTGGTCCAGTGCCATTCTCACAATCCTTGCTATACTTGAGCCCATGATTGCAGCCACTGTGTTAATCCATTTTGTTGACGGTCTTCTTTTTCACCGACCCTCTACTTTACCAAGCATGATATCCTTCTCCAGGGAATGGTCCCTTCTGACCACATAACATTAAACCAATATTTATTGAATGGATTGTTATGGTAAATGGATATGGTTAGTCCCTACATCTTCTTTCTCTGCTTCATTAAAAATATTAAGTTAGAGTAGAGGTTCCATTAGAAGGTTCTGAAACATTTATTTGCAGTACTCCCAAAGAGCAGGGGTGTTCTGGGAAGTAAAGAACAGTATGGGGAATAAAAAGAGTAAAACCAGCTTCCTTTTCCATTTCTTTAGTCTTTGTGGCTATGAAGCTCTATATGCAAATGGACATGGCATTAGAATAATCAAATCATCTATTTCCTTATTTAAGGAGCTCTGGTGGCATAGTGGGTAAGGCATGTGGCTGCTAACCAGAAGGTCAGAAGTTCAAACCCACCAGCTCCTCTGCAGGGAGAAAATGAGACAATCTACTTTCATAAAGATTTATAGCCTGGGAAACCCAATGGGGGTAGCTATGAGTCAAAATCAACTTTATGGCAGTGAATTTTTTTTTTTTTAACCTTTATTTGGACAAGATGAATGCTGGTTTCTCAGTGGGTAAACATTCCACTGCTAAGTGAAAGGTGGACAATTTGAACCCAACCAGCAGTTCTACAGGAGAAACACCTGGTAGCCTGCTTCCTTAAGATTATAGCCTAGAGAACGCTATGGAGCAGTTCAACTCTGTCACATGGGATCACTACAGTGGCATCACTAGGGAAGTGTGGGGGCACGATTGCACTGGGCAACACTGCCAGAGGAGGTGACACTAAAAGACTATGAAGTTTTTGTGCAGTGTTTCGGCAGAAATTTACTTTGAAAAAAAAATAAAATAAAACTATCCCTGTCGTTTTTGTAAGCACGATGCGTAAATATACCTGCAAGGCTAAAACTATGCTAATTTACTTTTTTGAATCTTTGAATGCACTCCGCTCAGAGCGGTTATTCTTACCCAATTACAATGATGCTTGGAATTCCATGGTTTCATCTCCATGCGCTGTTGTTTTCATTGCTGTTGTTGTTTTTATAATTTGCTGATTTTGTCAAATTTTCTAATAAGTAGTATTTGTGAACCGATATCCATGATTTTTTCCCTTGAGAATGAAGTACTAATTAATTAAAGGAAAAGGAGAATAATAATAATAATAATAAAAAGGCTTCCACTCAGTTACTAATAATGTTGTAACTAATAAGTTTGTAATTAAATTTGTAATGGGAGCTCTGGTAGCATACTGCCTAAGGCGCTTGACTGCTAACCAGAAGACTGGTGGTTCAA
>NW_006921589.1:7208887-7210417 GCF_000298275.1 Orycteropus afer afer
CGAGGCAGTATCACTATGGAAGTAGATTGCCTCATCTTCCTTCCGAGGAGTGGCTGGTGGGTTTGAACCGCCAGCCTTCTGGTTAGCAGTCAATTGTTAGTAAACATTAGTAAGGATTCTGTATAGTCTGATATGGGAAGCAGTCCATGGGGAAAGGTGGCACCATAAGTAACCACACTGGGTGACACCAATGCTAGCAACCCCATTGGGTCCACATGAGTTGAAATCTACTCAACAGCACACAACAACAACAGGAGAAGGGGTTAGAGTGTACTGTATGACATTTGAAAGCTCAGAATTGATGATTTTAGGGAATTGGGACAAAGGCAGTCTCTTCCATCTTAGGGTCCTAAGAAGAGATCTGTGCTATGGACCATCTCCACTTTAAGAAAAGAGAGTCTTGAGGTCTAAGACGATGAAATCTCCTCTGTGGTCTCCATCTTTTCACTTTACTTTCTTTCCTCATTCTTAGTCTAAACCATACATCTGTGCTGTACCTCCTCTCCCGATCAGAGCAAAAGCACACACCTTGCACTGTGCAAAAGCTTTTCCATCACCACCATTTTATTCACATTCCTTATTGAAACCACCAGCTTTGGGTTTAAATTGCCCACGTCTGGTCTTAATTCATTTTAAAAATGCTAAATCTCTTCAACAGTTTTGAGTTATAGCAGCAGGGTGATAAAGTGTATGTCTTTCCATTTCAGAGATCTGTGTGCATAAATATCTCCAAGCAATAAAACCTTATAACTTCATCCTTTTCAAATGGTAAGTCCCCTATGTGAGCTTGAAAGTCTAAGAAAAATGTTATGTTTTAATATTGCAGTATTACTTAACCATTTCAATAACCTTACCCATATGTTATTACAGTGTATGCATTTCTTTCCTGTGTATTTCTTTTTCTATGCACATGGTTTTGAAAACAGGAAGAAATCTCCAATCCCAAAAATAAGATGATGATAAACATAGCCCTATGTAAGGACTATCTTGGAATAAAGCATATGAACCACAATATACTCTTCTGAATAATACCCTTCAGAGGTATTTTTGGCTAAAACATGAGAGCTACTTGACTTCCCTTGAATTATACTCATATAAGATGTTAGGATCTGTAAGTGTGGGCTGGCAAACCTTTCTTATGGCTTGAGATTGCCATGAGTAATCAATTGTATATTACAGGTACAGTTTATTGCACTTATTGTTTGGATTGGAATGTAACACAAAAGTTAATTTGGTACCATTTTGATATAGCTCCAATTCTTATTATTAGAGAGATCAATTGCTCTTATTTAGAAATGTTTTATGTAATAATTTTCCTAAATAGTTTTAAATAAATTATTTGTCTGACAGTTATTTTGTTTTCTCACCAAGATAATTAATTTTATATTTTCTCCCCATCATTAAATATTTTAAATATTCAAGACGGCTAGCATTTAGTACTGTCTATCACACTTGTTCCTGGAGGATGTGCAGCCAGAATGCTCCTTGGAAGCAAAAATGGCCAGACTTCATCTCACCTATTTTGGTCAT
>NW_006921589.1:7211277-7211800 GCF_000298275.1 Orycteropus afer afer
TTCAAACTCACCAGCCACTCCTCGGAAGGAAGATGGGGCAATCTACTTCCATGGTGATACTGCCTCGGAAACCCAAGGAGGGGTCGCTATGAGTCGGGTCTGACTCGACAGCAAATAACAACAAAAACAACAACATAATCTTTCCAGGAGCAAATTGCTGGGTTAGTGGGTTTGAACTGTCAGCCTTTCAGTTAGCACTTTAACCACTGTGCAATCACCAGGGTAGGGGTGCAAAAGGTGAGCTTGGGAAATGTTTGTTTGTCTCTTCCAGGACAAATCTCAGTGGAAATTTTTCTTTCATCACCCAAGAGTCAGTGAAAAATTCTAAAGGATTCAAAAGCTTAAATGTTAATCTGTACATAAAATGGTGTGCTTGTCTGCTCAGAAAATAAAAAATATTCCTTTCATTCAACAATATTCACTCAACAAATATTTATTGGGTGTCTACCAGACACTCGTCAGAAGGAAGATTGGGCAATAAGGGGTAGCTGTGAGTCAAAATCAACTTGACGGCAGTGAGTTT
>NW_006921589.1:7213125-7233669 GCF_000298275.1 Orycteropus afer afer
GAGCATTTCTTCATATGTTTGTTGGCCGCTTGAATATCCTCCTTGGTGAAGTGTCTGTTCATGTCTTCTGCCCATTTTTTAATTGGATTGTTTGACAAGATTATTTTCAGTAGAATGTGGGCTCCAATAATTACCCTTGAAGAGGTCTGCACACCCTCCTTGTATACTTGCTGCCAGCCGTGAGTTACTGTGACAATAAGCCTTAGATGGGATTCTATCACACAGATAGTTATCAGTAGCCTGACATCCAGAAAGGAAAAAAAAAAATTAAATTTTTAAAAAATTTAAATGTGTGCAACTTGATCTGTGCTTTTGAGGAATTTTCAGACTTCAGTCCTTAAATGTAAGTGGTGCTTCTCAAAGTCAATGTACGTACAAATCACTGGGCATTTGGTAAAATGTGGTAAGTCTGAGATGAGGCCTAAGATTGTGTATTTCCCAACAACTCCCAATGATTGGAAATTCTATTGTCCCCAGACCACACTTTGAGCAACCAGGCTTTTAGATACTCTGCCAAAGTGCATGGCAGAGATGGTCCACTTGAAATTCATGTGACAATATTCTAGCAGTAGGGTTCAGGGGTCAACATCCTGTGGAAGTATCTGGATGCAGAACCCAATGGACCCTGAAGCCCAAGGGACCATTATGTTCCTGCAATTGCCCAATTTCTGCAAAGGCAAGAGGATGTGTACATGACTTCTGGCCGATCTACATTTTAAAAATGCTATTTATCTTTCAAGTGGTCATCTAAGATGCAGCTAATGGTCTCTTGTCTGAAGTGAAGAAGAGTGAAGAGAACCAAGGGCATTTGGAAGCAATCAGCCCTAGGATATGATGAACCTTGAGACCAGAAGAACTAGGTGGTGCCCAGCTATCAATGCCAACCACTTGGGAAGGGATCAAAACTGGAGATCCTGGATAGAATGGGAGGAAAAACATGGAACAAAATTCAAAACCACAATAGCTACCAGAATTACTGGTCAAATGGAGTCTGGTGGGATCCCCAAGACTATAGCCCTGGGATGCACTTCGGGCCTGGGATAAAACTGACTCCCAAGGGCTGGCTCTCAGCCCAACAGTTGTAAGACTTAGATGCATAACACCAACCCAGGGTGATGCACCCACCAACTCTACGGAGACACACCCCTTGGAGCAATCAGCCATGGGGCACCAGAGGGGCAACATTCACACGGAGGAAAAGCTGGACAGACAGAAGTGCACAACTAAGAAGGACACAGGAATCGGGGGTGGGTCACTGGGAAGGGAGAGGAGGAGAGTGGGTTAGGGTTGGGGATGGTAATTGGGGAGTGATGCCAAATGTTGAATGTAAAACAAATTATGCTCTGTAAATTTGCACCTAAAGCACAATTTAAAAAAAAAATGCTATTCATTAAGTTAGGAGCTCTGGTGGTGTAATGCCTAAGGCATTTGACTGCTAACCAGAAGGCTGGCAGTTCATACCCACCAGCCACTCTTTGGAAGGAAGACTGGGCAATCTAGTAGTAATGCTGCCTCAGAAACCAAAGCAGGGGTCACTATGAGTCAGATCCAACTCAATGGCAGTGTGTGTGCATATTCATTGAGTTAATGGAAAATTATTTTAAAAATAAAATTTGCTGATTATTAAACCTTCTGGTGGATTAGAGTTAGAGATCATTGAAGCCTTTCTGTAGCTGCCTCTTGAGTGTTGATTTTTGATTCAAGATTTTAAGTGTATATTCAAGTTAGTACAATGTATGATGACAAGAAAATACAAATGCTGGTACATTATACATGATATCCTCATGAACCCATTGCCAGCATGGTTGCTCCTTAAAATTTTGTTTTCCTGGACTCAGATATTGCTCAACCATGGTTATACCAGAAACAAGAAACAAAACAAAACAAAAAACCAAACTTACTGCTATTGAGTTGGATCTGACTCATAGCAATCCCTCCTTGGTTTCTGAGGTGGTTATCTCTACGGAAGTAGATTGCCCAACCTTCCTTCCAGGGAGTGGCTGGTGAGTTTGAACCGCCAGCCTTCTGGTTAGCAGTCAAATGTCTTAGGCACTATGCCACCAGAGCTCCTAACCATGCCCATAGGAACCAGTATTACCTCCCAATAGCCCCTGCAAACTCCACCCTAACAGGATGGATGAGTGTGCAATGGATTAGGAAAAGGAAGGGGTAGAGAAAAGGAATCAGATCAGTTCTTTAAAGTATAAGAGGTTTTGTTTGCAAAACTAACACAGCTGCTTGGAGATGCAGATCTATTATCTTCAGATTATGTTTTATTCTCAAGAGCCAAGAAAGCCCAACAATGGGCCTTGACTTTACCTTAAAAAATACCAAAACTATATGAACTATATGTGTGTGCACATTTCTGTACGTATGTGTTCATCTGTGTATGTATGTGTACATAAATGTGTATGTGTACACACACACGTAATATTTATCTTGGCGTTAATAGAGACAAATGTCTAGTCAAAGGCTGTTGGAGATAAGGACAGGAAGAGCTCATATATACATACCTAATCTCCCCAACTCTAGATTGTGCTGTGGGTTACAAAATGACTTATAATAACTTTAAGCTTTTTTAAAAAATGCACTCATCTTTGACTGTGGGAGGATTTATTGGTTTGGCTGTAAAGCTCTTTAGTACTAAACAGAAAAGTTCCTGCTAATTCTACTGCTTGACTTTGGGTCCCATATAACCAAAGTTGAGTCTCCTGGGGTCAAATGAATGTATGCTCATTTTATTATCTGCTCCTCCTGATTCTACTCTGTTATCTCCATGGCCTCTCCCAGGCTTGTTCAGATGTGGAATAAATAAGTTAGAAATCAGAAAGTTTCAGAATGCTTAGATAAATTCATAGATGTGCTGTGTAATTAATTATTAAGGGAGGTGGGCATGGTTTGTATCACCTCACTGGATTTTTCTTGAAGTTGAGATCAGGGGGAATAAACATGCTCTCCTGCCAATTGCTGTCCGAGACAAAGACGGGGACCACATAGACTGTCCTGATGAGTGGATGTTTGCTCTTCTTAATCATCTTCTATTTTTAAGAAAAGGTGCAAGCACATAATATCTTGGAGAGATTTGCTTAAGTTGTTTAGACTGAGTCTGCTAGAGGAATTGGTCTGTCATTACTGAGCAAGGCAGAGTCTGAACTTGAAAGGCAGGGCTGCCAACACTGCCAAGTTGCAAATGAGGCTTTAGTCGAAAGTGTAATTGTACAGTATTGAAATGATTTGCTGGTTATGCAATTATTTTTGTAGTCACGAACTTAAAAAAATAATTGTGAAATTGTCTGTTGGGTTCATGAGAGTTCATTATCCTATTCTATTTTTATATATGGCTGACATTTTCCATAATAAAAATTTTAAAATAATTAGTAATGCCATTATTGAAACAAATAAGTATAGGAAAAATGCATGTTGACCTTACCAATTTGTAGCTAAATGTGGAATTATTTACTCATGTTTAGCACTTGGTCACTCAATGGACCAATTGCCAATACAAATTTGAAATGTAGGCATCCCAGTTTCCAGGGCTACCATGGGTTCACCAAATGGGTTTGCCCAGAAAAGTTGGTTACTGCCAAGACCAGGAAAAAGCTGAGAAGCAAGAGAAGTCATTTGGTCAGCCAGAGTGTGAGCACAGCAAAGCCTCTGCTAGGACTCAGGTTGGAGACTGGGGATCTAGTTGGTATCAGTGGAGATACAGGAGAGAGAGCACTGAGAATAGCCAGAAGCGGAGGGATTAGGTCAAAATAAGCAGACAATCTAAGGCAGATCCCCCGCCTCTCTCATATTGCAGCTTAGTACATTAACTGAAGTTTCCGCATTATACGGGAAATACTAAAAGCTTGCAAACTATCACGAGCTAGCTAGCCAACACCACCAAGTTTAAAGGAAATCATTCCCTTTGGAATCACAAATTTGGATGTTGTTGTTAGGTGTGACAAGTTGGCTCTGACTTATAGCAACCCTATGTACAAAACGAAACACTGCCCAGTCCTCTGCCATCCTTAAATGTTTGCTATGCTTGAGGCCGATGCCAGCCACTGTGTCAACCTATCTTGCTGAAGGTCTTCCCCTTTCTTTGCTGACCCTCTACTTTACCAAGCATGATATTCTTCTTCAGGGACGGTCCCTTCTGACAGTATGACCAAAGTAAGTGAGATGAAGTCTAGCCATTTTCATTTCTAAGGAGTTTTCTGGCAGTATTTCCTCCAAGACACATTTGTTGGTTCTTCTGGCAGTCCGTGGTGTTTTCAGTACTCTTCGCCAACACTACAATTCAAATGCATTAATTCTTCTTTGGTCATTCTTGTTTATTGTCCAGCTTTCACATGCATAAGAAGCAATTGAAAATACCATGACATGGGTCAGGTGCACCTTAATCTACCAAGTGACATCTTGGCTCTTTAACACTTTAAAGAGGTCTTTTGCAGCAGATTTGTCTGATGCAACATGTTTTTTGATTTCTTGACTGCTGCTTCCATGGATGTTGATTGTGGGTCTAAGTAAAATGAAATCCCTGACAACTTCCATCTTTTCTCCATTCATCACGATGTTGCTTATTGGTCCAATTGCAAGGATTTTTGTTTTCTCTGTGTTGAGGTATAATCCATACTGAAGGCTGTAGTCTTTGATCTTCATCAGTAGGTGCTTCAAGTCTTCACTTTCAGCAAGCAAGGTTGCATCATCTGCATATTTCATTTTGTTAATGAGCCTCCCTCTAATTCTGATACCATATTCTTTTTCATGTAGTCCAGCTTCTTGGAATATTGGCTCAGCATACAGATTGAATAATTAAGGTGAAAGAATACACTCCGACACACACCTTTCCTGATTTTAAACCATTCAGTATCCCCTTGTTCTGTATGAACAACTGCCTCTTGGTGTATTACGGGTTCCTCATGAACACAATTAAGTGTTCTGGAATTTCCATTCTTTGCAATGTTATTCACAATTTGTTATGATCCACAGAGTCAAGTGCCTTTGCATAGCCAATAAAACACAAGTAAACATCTTTCTGGTATTCTTTGCTTTCAACTAAGATCCATCTGACATCAGCAGTGATATCCCTCGTTCCACAACCTCTTTTGAATCTGGCTTGAATTTCTGGCAGTTAGCCAGAAATTACCCATTTTAGTGAGGGTGATGTATTCCAAGTCCTTTGCTCTTTCCTCATTATGTTTTATTCTTTTTTAAAAAATATATTTTATTGAAATATAATTTGTGTGCAGTGAAATGCACAAAACTAAAGTGTCATGGATCAATGCACTTTTTTTTTTTTTTCAGTGTTCTCTCCCCTCCCCTCCCACCCCTGGTAAACAGAAAGTTTCCTTCCATATAGAAAACTTTCCTTGACTTTTTACAATAATGAACTAATACTGTATTTGTCCTTCTGTCATTGACTTATTTCACTCAGCATAATGTCCTCTAAGTTCATTCATGTTATGCAGTGTTTTGCAGGTTCTACATTATTCTTTAGTGTTGCATAGTATTCCATTGTGTGTATGAATCACAGTTTGGTTATATATTCTTCTGTTAATGGGCACATAGTTTATTTTTATTTTTTTGCTATTGTAAATAGTGCTACAATGAACATGGGTGTACATATGTAGTAGTTAATGTTGTGTGTCAACTTGGCTGGGCCCGGTTGAATGGCTGGGCAGCTGGTGGTAGTTATTCCCCATGATGAGACTGGCAATCAACTCCATGGTGGGATCTGCCACAAGCAGCTGAGTAGCTGCTTTAGGGATGTCGTCTGCTTCTCGTATATAAGAAGAAGCTCTGTGAATGATTTCTAGCTGATGGCATGCTTGAACCCTGCATGTAGCCGAGTTGTTGTTCAGCAGCCTGACATGCTCTGCCGATCTTGAGACTTTCAATGGACTTGAATCAATGGCCTGCCAATATCGGGACTGTACTTTTTCACTTGTCAACCTTGGGTTTGTCAGTCTCAGCAGCTAGTACTGCCTGAGTGAAGAGATGCCTCTAGATTCAGTGGGGCAGGAGCAAGAGGCAGAACTGAAACCCAGGGTTGAGGGGTTTTCTCACCCAGTCCCCAGAGGCTGGCACCTGGCACTTGGACTTCTAGCCTCCAAAACTGTGAGAATAAACTCCTGTTTGTTCAAACCATCCAATTTGTGGTATTTCTGTTAGAGTGGCATTAGGTAACCAAAACAGCATATATGTGTTGTTGCCCTGGCTCTCACTTCTTTAGGATATATACCTAATAATGCATTGCTGGGTCAAATGGTATTTCTAATTCCAGCTTTTTAAAGAATTGTCATACTGCTTTCCACAGTGGTATATCATTTGAAAGTCCCACCAGCAGAGTATGAGAGTCCCAATCTCTCCTCATCCTCGCCAGCATTTGTCATTTTCTGTCATGTTGAACTTTGCCATTGGTGCTGGGGTGAGATGATATCTCATTGTTATTTTGATTTGCATCTCTCTGATGGCTAATGATTGTGAGCATTTCTTCATGTATTTGCTGGCCGCCTGAATATCCTCTTTGCTGAAGTGTCTATTCATGTCTTATGCCCATTTTTTAATTGGATTGTTAATCTTTTGGTGTTGAGGTGATGGAGTTTTCTATAAATTTTAGAGCTAAGTCCCTTGTCAGAATGTTGTTGCCGAATATTTTTTCCTAATCTGTAGGATCTCTTTTGACTCTTGGAGAAGTCTTTTGAAGTACATAAAAATTTAATTTTTAGAAGGTCCCATTCATCTAGTTTATCTTCAGCTGTTTGCGCATTTTGAGTTATGCTTGACAGTCTATTTATGACATAAATGAGGGCCCCTAAATTTGCCCTATTTTTTCCTTGAGGAAGTTAATAGTTTTAGGTTTCACATTTAAGTCTGATCCATCTGGAGTTAGTTTTTTGTAGGGCGTGAGGTACAGATCTTGTTTCATTTTTCTGCAAGTGGAAATCAAGTTTTGCCAGCACCATTTATTAAAGAGAACATCTCTTCCCCATTTAATGGATTTCAGTACTTTGTCAAAAATCAGCTGACCATAGGTCAATGGATCTATTTCTGGGTTCTCAATTCTATTCTACTGGTCTATGTGTCTTTTGTTTTACCAGGACCAGGCTGTTTTGACTACTGTGGGTGTATAGCAGGTTTTGAGATCTGGGAGTGTGAGACCTCCTGCTTTGTTCTTCTTCTTCAATAGTGCTTTGCTTATTCAAGGTCTCTTTTCTTTCCATATAAAATTAGTGACTGGTTTTTCCATATTCTTAAAGAATGCTGATGGGATCTGGGTTGGGATTGCATTGAATGTATAGATTGCTTTGGGTAGAATTGACATTTTCACAATGTTCAATCTTCCTATCCACAAGCATGGTATGTTCTTCCATTTATACAGGTCTCTTATTGTTTTGTGGAGTACTGATTTGTAGTTTTCTTTGTACATGTCTTTTGTGTGCTTCGTGAGATTTATTCCCAAGTATTTAATTTTTTTTTTTTTTTTTGGTGGCTATTGTACACGGTATTGATTTCTTTATTTCCTTTTTAGCAGTCTCTTTGCTGGTGTAGAGGAATCCAACGATTTTTGTATGTTGATCTTGTATCCCGCCACTATGCTAAAGCTCTCATTTCCAGTAATTTTTTTTGCTGAGTCTCTTGGGTTTTCTGAATATAGGATCATATCATCAGCAAATGGGGGTAGTTTGACTTCTTCCTTACCAATTTGGATGCCTTTGATTTCCCTTTCTTGCCTTATTGCCCTGGCTAGGACTTCCAAAACAATGTTGAATAGAAGTGGTGATAGAGGGCATCTTTGTCTGGTTCCTGTCCTCAAGGGGAATAGTTTCAGTCTCTCTCCATTGAGAATAATGTTGGCTGTTGGTTTTGCATATATGCCCTTTATTATGTTGAGGAATGCCCCTTCTATTCTCATTTTGCTGAGAGTTTTGATCAGGAATGGGTGTTGGATTTTATCAAATGCTTTTCTGCATCAATTGATATGATCATGTGCTTCTTTTCCTTTGTTTTATTTCTGTAGTGGATGATGTTGATTGTTTTTGTAATGCTGAACCATCCTTGCACACCTGATATGAACCCTACTTGGTCATAATGTATTATTTTTTTGCTATGTTGGAGTCTATTGGCTAGTATTTTGTTGAAGATTTTTGCATCTATATTCATGAAGATATTCATCTGTAGTTTTGTTTTTTAGTGATGTCTTTTCCTGGTTTTTGTATCAAGGTTATGCTTGCTTTATATAATGAATTTGGGAGGATTCCATCTTTTCTATGTTCTGGAATAGTTTGAGTAAGATTGGCATCAGTTCTTCTCTGAATGTTTGGGAGAATTCATCAGTGAAACTCTCTGTGCCAGGGTATTTTTGTTGGTAATTTCTTTTATGACCTGTTCAATTTCTTCTTTTGTTATGGGTCTGTTTAAATTTTCCACCTCAGCCTCTGTTAGTTTAGGCAAATAGTTTGTTTCTAGAGGGGGAGCTCTGGTAGCATAGTGGCTAAGACACTTGCCTGCTAACCAGACGGCTGGCGGTTCAAACCCACCAGCCACTCCTCGGAAGGAAGGTTGGGCAATCCTACTTCCGTAGTGATACTGCCTCAGAAACCCAAGGAGGGGTCGCTATGAGTTGGGGTTCTAGAAATCTGTCCATTTCTTCTAGATTTTTTAATTTGGTGGGGTATAGTTCTTCACAGTATCCTGATATTATCCTTTTAATTTCTGTTGATTCTGTTGTGGTGTCACCCAATTCATTTCTTATTCTTGTTATTTATATTCTCTCCCTCTTTTACTTTGTTAAATTTGCCAGTGGTTTGTCAATTTTATTAATCTTTTCAAACAACCAACTTCTAGTCTTGTTGACTTTTTCTATTGTCTTTCTATTTTCTGTTTCATTTATTTCTGCTTGAATCTTTATTTCTTTTCTTTTGGTAACTGTAGGCTTTTTTTGTTGGACATGTTGAGTTAAGGTGTTGATTTTGGCTCTTTCTTCTTTTTTGATGTGTGTGTTTATTGCTATAAATTAGCCTTCGATCACTGCTTTTGATGTATCTCAAAGATTTTAGTATGTTGTCTTTTCATTCACATTTGATTCAAGGAATTTTTTATTTCATATTTTATTTCTTCTATTATCCAGTCATTTTCAAGGAGGGTGTTATTCAGTTTCCATGTGTTTGCTCTTTTTCTGTTCATCTTCCTATTGTTGATTTCTAATTTTACAGCATTGTGATCTAAGAAGATGCTTTGTAGTATTTCAATGTTTTTAAATTTATTGAGGCTTGCTTTGTGGACTACCATATGGTGTATCCTGGTGAATGTTCCATGTGCACTGGAAAAGAATGTATATTGTGCTGTTGTTGGGTGAAGTGCTCTGTAGATGTCTCTAGGGTCAAGTTGGTGGATTGTATTGTTTAGTTCTTCTGTGTCTTTGTTGAGTTTCTTTCCAGTTGTTCTATCTGTGATTGAAAGAGGTGTACTAAAGTCTCCTACTACGACTATGGGAGCTCTGGTAGCATAGTGTCTAAGGCACTTGACTGCTAACCAGATGGCTGGCGGTTCAAACCCACCAGCCACTCCTTGGAAGGAAGATTGGGCAATCTCCTTCCGCAGTGATGCTGCCTCGGCAACCCAAGGAGGGGTCGCTATGAGTTGGGGCCGACTTGAAGGCACACAACAACAACACTATGACTATAGAGTCATCTGTTTGTCTTTTCAGTTCTGTTAGGGTTTGGTTTGTGTATTTTGAGGCTCTTTCATTTGATGCATAGATATTTCTTGTGGTTATGTTCTCTTGTTCAATTGATCCTTTAATCGTTATATAATGTTTTCCTTGTCTCTTATGGTGGTTTTTGTCTTAAAGTCAATTGCATCATAAATTAATATCACCACTCCTGCTCTTTTATCATTGCCATTTGCTTGATATATTTTTTTCCAGCCTTTGATTTTTGGTCTCTTTTTGTCTTTGTCTCTAAGGTGTGCCTCTTGTAGATAGCATCTTGATGGGTTATGTTTTCTTATCCAGTCTGCAACTCTTCATCTCTTGAGTGGTGCATATAATCCATTGACATTCAGTGTAATTATTGACAAGTATGAGTTTGTTGCTGTTATTTTGTTATGTGCTTTTTCATGGTGTTCCTGATTTCTTTGTTCCATATAATTTTCTGTGCTGGGCTTGTTTTGTTTATGAATCATGTTATCACTTCCTTCATTGCTATTATTTTAGTATTTCCTAAATATCTGTGCTGGTCCTTTTTTTTGATTTTGATGTGAAGGCTTATCATTTTTTCTTTGAGGTTACCCTGTGATTTCTAACTTTCTTCCCAAGTTTAGAATAGTCCATTCTATCTTGCAGTTGTCTTGACTTCCCTACCATTTAGAAGTTCTATACCTACACAATTTTTTCCTCTCTTTTTGGTTTGTAGTTGTCCTCATTTGTCAATTGATGTCTCTGGTTCCCTGTTTACAATCTTGTAGGCTTATTTACTTTGGATACTTCCATAATTGGGTTGGTTTCTGGATTATGTCATCATATGTGCTAATGATCAGTTATTGTTTACTATCATTGGTTCTCTGTCCAGTGGACTCCCTTTAGCATCTCTTGTAAGGTTGGTCTGGTTCTAACAAATTCCCTTAATTTTTCCTTATTTGGAAATGTCCTAATTTCACCATCATATTTTTGGGACAAATTTGCTGGGTATATAATTCTTGGTTAGAAATTTTTTCCTTTCAGGGTTTTGTATATACCATCCCGTTGCCTTCTTGTCTGCATTGTTTCTGTTTGGAAATCTGAGCTTAGTCTTATTGGTTTCCCTTGTAGGTAACTTTTTGCTTTTCCAATGCAGCTTTCAGGATTCTGTCTTTGTCTTTGGTTTTGATGAGTTTGATGATGATATGTCTTGGTGATTTTCTTTTGAAGTCTGTCCTTTTTGGGTTTCATTGGACTTCTTGAATGGATATATTCTCATCTTTCATCATACCAGGGAAATTGTCTTCCAACAAATCTTTGAAAATCTTCTCTTTGGTTTTATCTGTCTCTTCTTGTTCTGGAATTCCAGTTATACATAGGTTATTCCTTTGGATGGTATTCCACATGAACCTTAGGGTTTCTTCATTTTGTTTTGATCTTTTTTTCTGATTAATCCCTTTCCAAAGAAGTATTGAGGTATTTGTGTTCAATCTCACTAACTCTATCTTCCATTGATTCAATTCTACTTCTTTGCCCACTCAAAGTGTTATCTGTTTCTGACAATTTAGTATTAATCTTCTGGATTTCTATCTGTAGATTTTGTATCATTTCTAATTTTTCATTTTGTTCTTGTATAATCTTCTGAAATGGTTCTAAGGTTTTCTCTGTGTTTTCCTCAATTTTGTCAGTGTTTTCCTTGATCTGTCTCTCAATCCATTGAAGGTATCTAAATATAATTATTTTGACTTCCTTATCAGGGAGTTCCAATGCTGCTTCTTCCTCAAGGATGTGTTCTGGGTCTGCATCCTGGTCCCTTTTTCTCCTATTTTATCTTGCTTCTTTGTGTGGACTGTGATGCTCTGTTGTCTCCAAGACATTGTGATGTTTTGTGTTTATATTTAGTTGGTGATTGTATGTTGGAGTGATTTGCCCAAGATTTTTGTTTGTTTTGGATATTATCTAAGTAACAGGGTATTGTGCTCCTCTATTTGCTAGCTGGCAGCACTTATACACTCACCACCTGTCTTCTTTCCTATTGTCAGCCTCCCATATGTCCCTGCCATCCTTGGCAAGTGAAGCCTGTTCTTAGGTCCCTGAAATCCGAATGAGAATGCTGTTACTTTAAATATCCAAAACGGCTGCCACTTGTAAACATTCAGAATGGTTGCACACTCTGGAAACCTGAAAGTCCACAATACAGGCTGTCTCGTTCTTTACTATGCCCCTTCCTAGTCATTGGCCACCAGCACAGTTGTCCATGCAGCCCTTGGAGACTAGGGCTGATCTTTAGGTCAATTTTCAGGTCCCAACACCACTTGGAAATATTCAGGCTGTTGGTATCATCAGAGTAGCTGACAGTCTGCATCTCTGTACTCACTGTTTTTATTCAGGTTCTTCCTCTAGCTGGTGCCTAATCCACTTCTGTGTATTTCCTTTCAAAGCTCAGGACTCCAGGATTATTTTCTGTCTGCATATCCCACCATCTTACTGGAAGTCCTGCTTATTAGGTTTTGGTTTGCATTTTCCTAACGAGTAATGAAAGTCCCTGGGTAGTACAAATGGTTTATGCTTGTCTATTAACCTAAAGATTAATGATTTAAACACACCCAATGGACTATGGAAGAATGGCCTGTGATCTGCTTCTCCAAAGATCATAGTCAAGAAAACCCTATAGAGCAGTTCTACTCTGTAACACATGAGGTCACCATGAATCAGAATCAACTAGATGGCAACAAGTAATGACTAATGACATCAAACACCTTTTAATGTGCTTATTGACGGTTGTATATCTTCTTTGGAAAAATATCTATCCAAGTCCTTTTCCCATTTTTACATTAGGTTGTCTTTTTGTTGCTGAGTTGTAGGAATTCTTTATATATTCTGGATATTAAATCCTTATAGCTCCCATTCTGTATTCTGTCTTCTTTACCTTGTTGACAGTCTTTTGAAGCACAAAATTTTTAAATTTTGATGAAGTCCAGTTTGCCTATCTTGTCTTTTGTTGCTCATGCTTTTTGTGTCAATTCTAAGAATTTGTTTTCAAAAAATAATTTCCAAAGATTTATTCTTCAAAACACATTTTTGAATGAATGAATAAATTAACAAATCCTGGCTCTTCTTCTAACAACTCAACACAAATCCAAATTGTAGATCCAAAGGGAGAGATCCTCCCTTTTGTTATTGCTCTGATGATGTCACTGTGGCCCTCAAATTCCCAACTTTAATCTGTCTCTGTGATGTCAGAAATAGATCTTAGCTGATCATATTGAACAGTGCTAAAAACCCCTGCTCATGAACAATTCTGGAGGCTTTTTAGGATTTGACTTTTATCACTTGTGTGTCTGTCTTCCATTCAAATACCTATTCCACGAGTATTCAAAGAGTATCTCTTGGCTCTAAGTAGAGTAACAGGACATGGGGATAGAACTCTGAATGAGTGATAGTTTTTGCTCCCAAGTGCTTATGGACTTGTTCTACAGATGTCTTGTGAGGAGTTTCAACATTGTTAGGGTAGAAGGTACCTCTTTGCTAAAAAGGTATACCTGTGGTTTACATTAGCTGGGCTCCTCATTACAAGTCCTTTGTTCTTTCTACTACCTCTGCTACATAATAGTAAGAGGGAAAGGTGTTTAGGAACACCAATACAGAACATTTTACTTTATCTGACTGCCCCTATCAGATTTTCTATTTTTTTCTGGCTTAGGTTGCTGAGTGAATTTTTAGAACACAATCTAGCTGAGACTACAGATGATACAAACTCATCTCCATGGAACTGCACAGTGATTTGCAGAGAAGAAAAAAACCTCATGCACCTATTCAGGCTGTTGGAATCTTCTAATCACTAGATATTTTCTGGTTGCAGAAATCTTATAATGAGGCTATGTGGAATTTCCATTGGTTTAAATTTCTCTGAGCTGTTCCTACACAATTCCCTTCTAGAATGAGTTATCTCATAACATGAAACATGTTTGGCAAGCTGCAAATTGAGGCAGAGACAATTTCATCTGGAGTGCTGAATATATTCCTAGGGTAGTATTTATCCAGAATTGTCTTTCCACACTCACTGCCTATCATTTCCAGCTGTAACAGCAAATAGCAGTTGCCTAGTCTTCCACAACTGTGTTGTCACATTGTGAGAAACTTGATTTAGAAAGCCAGAATCATTCACTGGGACAATTTTCCTCTTCAAGACAATTTTACTGGTTTCCCTTTCAAACAAGAACCAGAAATGAGAATGATATTTACCCTAATTTGACAAAATCACTCAAACATTTCACTTTCTAGGTCATCAAGTTTTTTGTACTTTCTCAGTTTTTCCCTTCACGGTATTCTTATTTCCCTCCTCAGGTTTGCTTCACTAAATTCTTGGGTTTTGGAGAGTGCTTTCAATTGATATGGGAAATAACAAACTCCTTTGTGTCTTTTGGATTTTACCTTCTAAGAAATAATAAAAGCAAGGTGTTTACATTTCACAATCTCAGCAATTTATCACAGCTGGTGACCTTAGATTTCTTTTTATTTTTTATAATCACCTCTTCCTAGCCACCACAGCACTGGGCTGTGGTAATCATAATAATTGCAACTGTTTACTTATTTCATACTATAAGCCAGGTACTGTGTGAGGCACTTTACATACATTCCTTTTATCAATCTTTGTAGCCAACTTGGCAAGGCAAATATTATTACCATGGTTTTACACACTAGGAAACTGAGACACAGAGAAGTTAAGAAAATTGCTCAAGGTCACGTAGCTATGTGGAATTTCACATAGCCTCATATTGCTTACTACATCTAAGGTTCATGACCTACAAAATCTTGTAGTCTATCTCTTGAAATGTCCTCTTCACTCAGTGTAATCCCATCATTTACTTTAAAACATAACTTAGGAACTGCATGAATAACACTGGAAACAGAGGGAGTCAAAAGAGCCAAAGTTTGGACAAACTGCCTAACTTTTCTGAAATTTTCTTCCTTTACTCAAAAATGCAAATAATACTACTTTTAGGACTTTTTAGTTTATACAGGTTATAATTTTCTTATCACATAATAAAGCTCAATAACTGTTAGGTCCCTTTCTTTCCTATAATCACTGTGGTCTTTGTGCCCCCATTCTTTCATCTATACCCCACCCCATTGATCACAATGGAGAAGGAGTGAGGTATAGCTAAGACTCTATCATTGAGGTATCCTATCCCCCTGACCTCTGTTACTGGTCCAGAGAAGGGCACATGATGCAAGCAGAACCAATCAGATTACTGCCCCAGGATTTTTCATTCTGAAGTTGGCAAGGTGAATGTTTTTCCTTGAGAGTCATGGATTTATTAGAATATAAGTTCAGAGATGGCTACTGCAGTCATTGTCCTCTCTGTATGGGGAAGTCAAATTGTTTGAGGATCAGTGCTAAAGGAGCAGGCAGACAGCATCTTCTGACCTCTTCTAACTTCACAAGAGGAAAACAGAATCACCATCAGCAGCCCAAGATCTGTTCCTATGAGGCTAGACATGCTGCCACCCTCCAGCCCTCTTACCAACTTTAACACCAACTGTCCCTCCTGTGGCACCCACCACCTCTTTGCTGGGTTCAATAATTCACTGCAGTGGCCACACAGAACTCACAGGTTATGGGGTTTATTAGGGAAGCAACAGGCTACAATTCAAGTTCAGGAGTGCATTCAGGATACAGTTCTTTGGTGAGGACAGTCTCTCCTCTACTGTGTTCTTAGACACACCTCTCTGGCCCTTAGTCTCTTGGCCTGGCCTCTGCCTCTGTGGCCAGGTAAGCCTGCTGTTGGCTCATGCCTCTTGGTTCCACTGCTGCCATCTCTCAGCTGGGCATTTCTCTAAGCCAAGCGTATCTCTCTCAGCCAGATGTCTCTCTATCAGCCAAGTGTCTCTCTCTCTCAGCTAGGTGTCTCTCTCTTCAGTATGTGTCCCTCAGCAGCATGTTTCTCTCTCACCTGGTAGTCAGATTCCTTCTGCCTCTAGGAGGGCTCATTTTGACCCTGGCAGAGTGGCAAAACCAGCCAATCCCAACAGAATTCTCCACCCCGGGAGAGAACAAACTTTCCCAGAAGATTACTTCAACAGAAATACTCATGGTCCTAGTCAGTAATCTCTGGTAGCATAATGCCTAAGGCACTTGATTGCTAACCAGAAGGCTGGCAGTTCAAACCCACCAGCCACTCCTCGGAAGGAAGATGGAACAATCTACTTCTGAGTAATATTGCCTCGGAAACCCAAGGAGGAGTCGCTATGAGTTGGGTCCAACTCGACGGCACAAAACAACAACAAACAACCCAGTAATCCAGTGAGAGTTACAAAGACTATGGCCAGAAAATCTGTACTATGTAATTTACTACACTGCAGTCAACTAAGGTGACAAAGAGAGAAATGGAGGGATGGCAAGAATAATATAAAAAGTTCAGACTGCTGTCTAGTCCCCAGATCTTGTCTTTCCTATGACTGTCTTCACTAAGTTTCCTCTCAGATCTTTGTAATTCTGTTAATCCATTCATTTCTTCAGGTTAACCCATTGTAAGTGAATAATTTTTTAAGAAAATATTTCCTGCTCCCCATTATGGCCATGATTTGGGGATTTTCTATATAGGCTTTTTGTCATTCCAGGTTATAACTGAAAATAAATGTTTAGGATTTGCTTCCTTCTGGTGGTGTAGTGTGTAAGGTGTTTGACTGCTAACCAGAAGGCTGGTGGTTCAAACCCACCAACCACTCCTCAGAAGGAAGATTGGGCAATCTACTTCTGTAGAGATACTGCCTTGGAAATTCAAGGAGGGGTCACTATGAGTCACATTGACTTGATGGCAGTCAGTTTGTTTTTGTTTGTTTGTTTGTTTAAAGTACTTAAGAGTAGGGATGAGGCAGAATTGGCTTTGGGTTGATAATTTTTTGGCTGAGTGATGAATACACAGTGGTTTATAATATTCTATTTAATTTTTGTATGTTCTAAGTTATTGATAATATTGATAATGTTATTGTTAGTTGCCATTGAGTCAGTTCTGATTCATAGTGACTCTATGTACAAATAGGTAATGCTAAATAAATATTGGTTGAATTAATGAGTGGATGAAGGAAGATGTTATAATGAAACACCTTTAATTATGGAACTCTTTTGACATTACATTGATATTCAAGCTGCTACATTTAGAACCTGTCAGAGTCTCTGCTACAAATTCTATTTTGAAGGCCACAGTAACTTGGCCAGAAAAATATTACCTCTGAAGTTTTGCATAGGCATCCACAGCTTGAAATTTGTTTTAAGTGACAGAGTTTGAAAACCCTAAATCAAGTTTTCCAGCTTTGAGTGGCAAGGATGTCAAAAAGATGGAAATTAATTTTTCAAAATATGATTTTTGCTTGTTGAACTGAATACCTTTTTTTTTTTTTCCCTGGATGGAGAAGTTCTTTTAATATGATGAGTTCATGATGTCAACTTAATTACTTTAGTAATTTTAATAGCAGTTAATTTTAAGAGGAAATTTGTTATATTTAATTGATAAGAATCCAAATTGACTATTTTATATTTTCTTATATTAAATTTATAGACTACCCCATGTTTATTGCTGCTTCTATTTATAGCCTTCACCAAATCACACCTATTTATTAAAGACCTACTGTGTATGAAGTGATATATGTTGCACAAGAGAATGAGAAAGCATGGTTTAAACCTTCAAAGAATTAGCAACCTAGTAGGGAAGAGAAAGGATATATTTTGGGCTCTTTTGTAGGAAAGTTGATTGTTTTAAAAAATAAATAAATAAATCACTCTAAATTATGTGCAGCCTTTTGCATGCAATGTGCTGATCAGCCACATTATTCTCATGGGGCCCGCTTCTCTGCAGGGCAGCACATACCAGTAATTCTTCATCCTGTGGTTGCTATTTGTCTTCAAACAGGTGAAGGTAAATACAACCAGGGCTAAGAAAAATTGAGAAGCCAGTGAAGTGTGTATAACCCAGGTGTCCCAGATGACTCCAGTCTTCAGAAGGCAATGGTCCTTTATTTCTTATTAATAAATTTTACTTTTAAAACAGTTTTAGATTTATGAAAAAATTGCTAAGATAGTATGGTGCATATGTTAGCATTGTTGTTGTTGTTGTTATGTGCCATCGAGTCGGACCCTACTCATAGTGACCACTCCTTGGGCTTCCAAGGCAGTATCACTACGGAAGTAGATTGCTCAACCTTCCTTCCGAGGAGTGGCTGGTGGGTTTGAACCACCAGCCTTCTGGTTAGCAGTCAAGTGCCTTAGGTACTACACCACCAGAGCTCCTATTTTAGCATTAATGAGCCAATATTAAAAAAAAAAAAAAAAGTTGGCACTGAGTCAGTGCTGATGTATGACGACCCCATGTGTTGCAGAGTCAATCTGCTCCATAGGGTTTTCAAGTCTGTGAATTTTCAGAAACAGATGGCCAGGCTTTTCTTCTGAGGTGTGTCTGGGTAGGTTTGAACAGCAAACCTTTCAGTTTGTAGTCAAGAGCTTAACCTTTTGAGCAGTACTCAGGGATTCCAGTGACCCAGTATTAATACATTATTAACTGAAGTCTACATTCTACTCACATTACCTCAGTTTTTAGCACTGTTTCTGTTTCTCCAAAGAAGAATGGTCTGAAATTGAGAGAAAATGAAAAGTAAAAGTAATAGGGAAGGAAAAAGAAAAGTTGAATTGGCTATTGTGTAATTATTTATAGAATTCACAGATCAAGACATTTCACAGGACCACTGTGACTTGCTTCGTCCTTGGCCCATGTCCTTACCTTTATTGTGACAGTCAACTGACTCCTCCCATGATCCCATTACCATAGCCCTCACAGCAAGAGCTCTGTAGCCTATCATACTTCTCTTGACTCAGAGAGGACGTAAATAATGACAATCTAGTTTTTCTAAAATACAACATAATCTGAGGAGATGTTCTAATGCTTCCAGTGCAGGCAACATTTTACATTATTGTGCCCAACTATTAATTGCTTCATTGTCTCAAACTTCCCCATCCAAACAATGCTCTCTCCTTAGCTGGAGACAACCAAAACGGACCATTAAGATGGCTTCTCTAAAAGAGAGGAGCAATTTGTCCTCAAAGTTGAATTCGTGCTTCCCTCTCAAGAGACAAAGAAGCAATATTTAAAAACTTATTGACCTATCCTCTTCTAGCCATCAAGTTAAAACAGATACAGATTATATGTACCCTCATTATTCTTGGTCCTTGTTTGAGATATTGCCCCACAGTGTGCTGACACATAAATGGCCACAGATATGCAGTTTTCACATTTCAGGGTCTAGAAGCTCCCTTCCAACCCTAAGCGTATAAGAAGTGTAGCATGTGTTGTTTGGGGTGCTGTTGAGTAAGCGCCTACTCATAACAACCCCATGGACAACAGCATGAAACCCTGCCCAGTTGTGCACCAGCCTCACAATCTTGGCTATGCTGGAGTTCATCCTTGTAGACACTGTGTCAGTCCATCTTGTTGAGGGTCTTCCCCTTTTTTTGCTGGCCTTCTACTTACCAAACATGGCATCCTTCTCCAGGGACCAGTCCCTTCTGACAACATGACCAAGGTAGGTGAGACCAAGTCTGGCCATTTTCACTTCCAAGGAGCATTCTGACTGCACTTCCTCCAGGGCAGATTTGTTTGCTCTTCCGGGGGTCCGTGGCATTTTTAGCATTCTTCGCTGATGCCACAGTTCAAAGGCATCAACTCTTGGTTGGTCTTCCTTATTCATTGTCCAGATTTCACATGCCTATGCAGTTACTGAAAAAACCATGTCTTGAGTCAGGCTCATCTTAGTTTTCAAAGTGACATCTTTACTCTTTAACACTTTAAAGATGTTTTTTCCCATCAGATTTGTCTAGTGCAATGGGATGTCTGATTTCTTGACTGCTGCTTACACAGGTGTTGATTGCAAATCCAAGTAAAATAGAATCCCTAACAACTTCAAGCTTTTCTCCATTTATCATGATGTTGCTTATTGGTCCAGTTACAAGGATTTTTGTTTTCTTTATGATGAGATGTAATCCATACTGAGGCTGTAGTCTTTGATCTTCATCAGTAAGGGCTTCTTGTTAGAAACTGAAAATAGCCTTCACAGGACACACCCTCCACACTGGGTATCTATACTCTGCCCTGACTACAACAGTTGTGCTTGTGTTTTTAGAAGTGTCTGTAGACTGGAGATTACTCTGTTCACTGATTATGGTAGGACCTTGCAGAGTTGGGCTACGGTCACCTAGAGAACACCACAATTGGCACCTGGACAAACTGGCGTGGAAACCAATTCCAGTCTCTGTGCCTGTCTTCTAGTACTCTGTAAGTAGCTCCGTATCCTCACGTCCATGACTGGATCTTAGTCCACCATTTGAATCAGTTTTGCTAATCCGAGGGTCAATGGATCCCAAGCTATGACCTTTGTTGCTGATCCCTAAACCCAGACATGGTTTTTCTTCTACCCAGTCTTTTTCCTCTATTTTCTCTGAGACATTTAGGAAGATTTTTGGGTTGCAGGGTCATTTATTGTTATTTTAGTTAGAATTTAGTGATATACCACTCCATTCCTGGCATCTCATTCTTATACTCTCTGAATTATGTTTAAGTCTTGAAATGGACTTTCAGGCCAGACTGAGCCTTTTGAAAACCAGAAAAGAAAACACCTCTGTGGACTGAGATTGGTCAGGAAATGTGTAATAAAGTTTGGACTTGAAAACTGGATGGGCCTTAGAGATAGAAGAAGGAAATACAGAGTCAGGGGAGTGAGGAGACCAAAGTCATAGGTCATTTGTGATATGGTAAATATCCTGCCTGAAGCAAAGGTTCTCTGGATGGCAGTAGTGAAGTAAATATGATATATTATAATATTACATA
>NW_006921589.1:7233894-7236987 GCF_000298275.1 Orycteropus afer afer
TATTTATTTATATTTATATTTATATTTATATTTATATATATAAAGTAACTGGGACAGTTTGGCCAATGGTTATTGAGATTAGAACAAAGAAAAATGAAACTAAGGACCTAAAACCTGGACCTGCTAAAGACTGCTTTATCTGGGAATTTGATGTGGTTCAACCAAGCTCGCAGTAACCACTCAGAAATAGACTGAGGTTGTTTTGTACTTGTGACTACCACCTGAGAGGCAGGTAGAAACAAAGATACAGAACAGTTAGATGATGGTAGAACGTGGGCAGAAGAAGTCTAGAACAACAGCTTTAAGAGTGCAATGCTGGGCTTCTTTGGCCTAGTGGAATCTTCACTCTGCAGTGTTTTTGTCACCAGAAGCTCTGTGGCCTTCTGGGCTCAAGAGCTTGGAGGGCTGCCTCAATACAAGGGCGCAGATACTATGAAGTCCTGTTCTGTGCAACTTGCTTTGTCCACTGACTTCGTGAATAAGTCAAAGGTAAACTAACACACACTGACCACTTAGTCAATCCTGTGCCTAATATCCATTATTTCATCTAATTCTTATGTCAATAAGGTAAGTATGGTAAGGAAACCAATACTTGGGAGAACGAAGTAATATATTTGCAACCAGTCTTATATGGCTCCAATTCTCTTACTCTCTTTACTGCATCATACAGGATCTTATGAGGAACTTATATATGCTATGATTGTAAGTTTTGAGCAGGAGGACATAATTGTGAATGGGAAATTTTTTGAAGATTAATATGGTCGCCCTGTGGATTAGAGTAGGAAGAGACTGGGAGGAAAGAGACCAGGTTAAGGTGCTATTTAGTAGTAGAAGTACATGGGCCATGGGAGAATTTCCTTTTCAGTAGGAAAAGCAGTTTGTATGTTTTTTTGTGTGTGGGTGTGGAAATTGACAAGCTAACTCTAAAATTCACATAGAAATGCAAAGAGCCTAAAATAACCAAAACAGTTTTGACAAGCAAAGTCAGAGGACTCACACTGTCTGAATTCTAGACTTGCCATAAAATTACAGTAATTAAGACATTGGCATAAAGATAGACATAGCCATCAAGAAAGCAGAATAGAGTCCATAAATGGTCAATTAAGTTCTGATAAAGATTCCAAGACAATCCAATGTGGAAAGGATAGTCTTTTCAACAAATAATGCCAATTGGATATCCATATGTTGTAATAAGAAGCAAATAAACTTTGACCCTTACCTTACATCACACACAAAAAGTTACATGACATGAATCATAAGACTAAATGTAAAAATTAACACTGCAAAATTTGTAGAAAAAAACACAGTGGACAATCTTAGTGAACCTTGGAGTGGGCGAAGTTTCTTATGATACAAGAAAGCATGAACCATAAAGAAAAAATAATTGATACATTGAAATTAATAAAAATTGAAAGCCTTTATTCTTCAAGAGATACTGTTAATGAAATGAAGTGGCAGGCCACAGACTAGGAGAAGATATTTGCAAAGCACATATCTGATACATTGACTTAAATACATATACCTGTGGCCGGCAAGTCTACTCAGACTCATAGCAACCCTATAGGACAGAGTAGAATTGCCCTGTTGGGTTTCCAAGGATGTAATCTTCATGGAAGGAGACTGCTACATCTTTCCTCTGCAGATGGTAGTTTTGAATGCTGACTTTTCATCTAGCAGCCAAGCAGTTAGTTAACCACTATGCCACTAGGGTTTAAATACAGGTATTAACAGATGACTTTGGCAAAGGGTCTGCTTTTGCATATATGCTCTGTTACACATAGGCTGCCCTTTTCCCCGGTTATCTGGCTGCTATACTGCTCCATCCCTATGCTGGGAGGGCTTCCTTTTTGTTGAGTTGCCTGACATTCTGCTTTAAAAGGAAGGGTTATCCTCTCTTCCTGGGCTTGGGGAATATCAGCTTTTGATTGGGGTTTGTCTCACAAATCAACTCTGCCACAAATCATTTACATATTACCTGCCAGCACACTCCATTATGCCCCAGTGTCAGTAGCTTAAGGGACTTCCCATTTAACTATTTCTTTCCCAGTCCCCAGAGGCAACCGGAACAGCCTCCAATAGGTGACAGCAATTTTACACAGCTCCTTAGGGCACAAACAAAAAAGGGTTGGAAGGTTAAAAAGAGGCACTAGAGAGCAGGCCACTCCAGCACTACCTTCTGTCCAGACCTAAGGTCATTCTTTGACAGATTACTGACCTAGGCAGAAAAGACACATAGCTTAGACTTCTAAGCAAGACTGAGAGGAGATTCCACCATTTTCTGTTTCATCTACCTCAAATATTCTTTGCTCCAAGACCAGGAAAACCAGTTGCCATCTAGCTGATTCTGACCCCCGGGAGCTATGTGTGTCAGAGAGGAACTGTGCTCCACAGGGTTTTCAATGGCTGATTTTTCAGAAGGAGATCACCAATACTGTCTTCAGAGGAACCTCTGGGTGGACTCGAACCTCCAACCTTGTGGTTAGTAGCCACATGCACTGACTTTGCACCACCCAGGAATTGCTGCTCTAAGACATTGGCTTCTAAATTTTCATATGCTTCAGAAGCATCTGAATAGTTTGGTAAAAGCAGATTCTTCTATATTGCCCGAAAAATTCAGATTCAGTAGGTTTAGAGTGAAGCCCAGGAATCCGACTGCAGGTGGTCTTTTGGACAAACTTTGAGAAATAATGAATATTCTAAGAAGTGGATTTAATCTGTTGCAGAAGCTTGAACATCCTGAAAGACCAAAGATCAAATCACAGCATTCCGTTCTTGGTATAAGAACATATTGGTATGATGTAATATCAATATCCTGTCTGTGATATGCAGATGATGCAGCCTTGCTTCCTGAAAGTGAAGAGGATTTGAAGCACTTACTGATGAAGAACAAAATATGATCTTCTGTATGGATTACACCTCAACATAAAGCAAATGAAAATGCCCACAATGGACCAACAAGCAACATCATGATTAATGGAGAAAATATTGAAGTTGTCAAGAATTTCACTTTACTCTACTTGAATAAACAAGGAACTCTGGTGGTGTAGTGCCTAAGGCATTTGATGCTAACCAAAAGGCTGGTGGTTCAAACCC
>NW_006921589.1:7237569-7279431 GCF_000298275.1 Orycteropus afer afer
GAAGTAGATTGCCCAACCTTCCTTCCGAGGAGTGGCTGGTGGGTTTGAACCTCCAGCCTTCTGGTTAGCAGTCAAATGCCTTAGGCACTACACCACCACACCTATAATAAAATAAAAAATTGATGATGTCATTAAAAAAAAAAACCAAAAATGAAAAAAACCTCCCACAACAACAACAAAAATTCCTGCCCAGATGGCTTCAATAGAGAGTTCTACCAATCATTCAGAGAAGAGTTGATATAAATTCTACTAAAACTGCTGCAGAGTATAGAAAAGGAAGAAATACTCACTAATTCATTCTTTGAATCCAGCGTAACCCTGATATCAAAGTAGAAAAACAATCAACATAATTCACCACATAAATAAAACAAAGGAAAAGAATCACATGATCATCCCAACTGATTCAGAAAAGGCATTTGATAAAATCTAGCACCATTTCATAATAAGAAACCTAAGGAAAATAGAAACAGAAGGGAAATTCCTCAACATAATGAAGGACATATGTACAAAACCAATAGCCAACATTATTCTCAACGGAGAGAGATTGAAAGCATTCAAGCATTCCCCTTGTGAATGGGAATGAGACAAGGATGCCTATTATCACCACTATTATTCAACATTGTACTGGAAGTCCTAGCCTGAGCAATAAGCTAAGAAACAGAAATAAAGGGCATCCAGATTGGTAGAGAGGAAGTAAAATTCTCCCTATCCACAGATGACATGATCCTATATGTGGAAAATTCTAGAGTTTCCACAAGAAAGTTACTGGAACTAATAGAAGGGTCCAGAAAAGTGGCAGGGCACAAGGTCAATATCCAAAAATCAATTGCATTCCTTGACACTTACTAGGAGAACTCTGAAAAAGAAATCAAGAAAAATAATACCATTTACAATAGCCCCCAATTGATAAAATACCAGGAATAAATCTAACCAAGGACATAAAGACTTATACAAGGAAAACTACAGAACACTACTGCAAGAAACCAAAAGAGACTTATAAAATGGAAAAACATACCTTGCTCATGGATGGGAACACACAACATTGTGAAAATGTCAGTGTTACCTGAAGCAATCTACAGATAATGCAATCCGAATCCAAACCCCAATTACCTCCTTTAACAAAATCTAAAAACTCATCTCCAACTTTTTATGGAAAAAGACCTCAAATAGCTAAAGCATTATTGAAGAAAAAAAACAAAAGTAGGAGGCCTCACACTTTCTGATTTCACAACTTACTATACAGCTAAGTTAGTCAAAAGAGCCTGGTATTGGTACAATGATAGACACATAGAACAATGGAATAGGATTGAGAACCCAAAAGTAAATCCATCAAGCTATGGATAGCTGATCTTGACAATGGGTTGAAGTCCATTTAATAGGGAAGATATAGTCCATTTAACAAATGGTGCTGGCAAAACGGGATATCTATTTGCAGAAAAATGAAACTGGATTCATTCCTCTCACATACATAAAAACTAACTCAAAATGGATCAAAGACCTAAATGTTAAACGTAAAACTTTAAAGTTGCTGGAAGATAACAAAGAGATAAAGCTAGGGGTCCTAATTTATGGCATAAATGCACTGTCAAACACAACTGAAAAGATACAAACAGTAAAAGATAAACTAGATAACTGGGACCTTCTAAAAATTAAACACTTGATTAAAGAATAAAAAGAGAACATGCAGATGGGGAAAAGAATTTGGCAATGACATATGCAACAAGAGTCTAAATGTTTAAAACACATAGAAAACTTCAACATGTCAACAACAAGAATAAATTCAATCCAATTTAAAAAAATGGCAAAAGACTTAACAAAAGAAGACATTCAGGTGACTATCAGACACATGAGGAGATATTCATGGTCATCAGCCATTGTTGTTGTTGTTTGTTGTTGTGTGCTGTCGAGTCAGACCCAACTCATAGTGACCCCTCCTTGGGTTTCTGAGGCAGTATCACTATGGAAGTAGATTGCCCATCTTCCTTCTGAGGAGTGGCTAATGGGCTTGAACCTCCAGCCTTCTGGTTAGCAGTCAAATGCCTTAGGCACTATGCTACATCAGCCATTAGAGATATGCATATTGAAACTACAAGATACCATCTCACCCCTGCAAAAATGGCACTGATCAAAAAAATGGAAAACAAGAAATGCAGTGAGGTTGTCAGGAGATTGGAACTTTAAACATTGCTGGTGAAATTGTAAAATGGTATAACCACTATGGAAAACTATATGGTGTTTCCTCAAAAAGCTGGAAATAGAAATACCATACAGCCAGCAATCCTACTCCTAGGTACATATCATAGACAAAAGCAGTGACATGGATAGACATATGCATACCCATGTCCTTCAATGCTTTATTCACAATAGCAAAAAGATGGAAATAACCTAAGTGTCCACCAGCAGATGAATGCATAAAGGAAGTGTGGTACATACACACAATGGAATACTACACAATGATAAAAAATAATAATGAGTCCATGAAACATTTTATAACATGGAGGAATCCAGAGGACATCATGCTGAGTGAAATAAGTCAATCACAAAAGAACAAACATTGTATGATACCACTTTTATGAAAAGTCAAGAATACATTTACATATAGAAAGCAACATTCTTTAATGCTGCTAGGGATGAGAATGGGAGGAAGAATAATTTACTAGCTAGTAAAAAACTCACTGCCATGAGTCCTCCTGACTCATAGTGTCCCCTCCTTGGGTTTCCAAGGCAGTATCTCTATGGAAGTAGATTGATAGATAGTAAACACATGTTAATTCTGATGAAGTGAAAGGCAATTCACAAGATGGAGGAATTCACCACAATGTGACCAAAGTGAATGAAGATGCTGAGAGGTACACAAAAATAAAACACATCTGCAGTATATACCATAGCATGTACAGTTCTGCAACAATAGTAATAAAAAGTTTGTGAGTGGTTACATACATAGGCATGTCTAGTATATAGGGGTGGGAAAACCTATGAGAGTACATCCAAGTGCATATATGGGTATAGGTGTGGGCATCTATGTGTGTGTGTGTGTGTGTGTGTGTATCTGTATTGCTGCATATATATTTATATATTATAGTGCACATTAAAAAAAAAAAAAAAAAAAAAAACCTCACTGCCATCAAGTCAGATCCAATTCATAGTGATCCCTCCTTGGGTTTCCAAGGCAGTATCACTACAGAAGTAGATTGCCCAACCCCTCCCTCTGAGGAGTGGCTGGTGGGTTTGAACCTCCAGCCTTCTGGTTTGCAGTCAAATGCCTTAGGCATTACTCTACTAGAGCTCCCATAGTGCATATAGAGGGCACAGTTAGAAAATTCTTTTGTTGTTGTTGTTAGGTGCCGTATCCAACTCATAGCGACCCCGTGTACAGCAGAATGAAACACCACCCAATCCCATGCCAGCTCCATGATCCTTGCTATACTTGAGTCCATTGTCGCAGCCACCATGTCAAGTCCTTCCCCTCTTTCATCAACCCTCCACCTTACCAAGCATGACATCCTTCTCTAGATTATGGTCCCCTCTGACAACATGACCAAAGTAGGTGAGACAAAGTCTGGCCATTCTCCCTTCCAAGGAGCATTTCGGGTGCACTTCCTCCAGGACAGATCTGTTAGTTCTTTTAGCAGTCCATGGTACTTTCAGCATTCTCCGCCAGCACCACAACTCAAAAGCATCAACTTTTCTTCGGTCTTCCTTATTCACTGCCCAGCTCTCGCATGCATACAAGGCCATTGAAAATATCATGGATTGTGCTAGGCACACCTTAGTCCTCAAGGAGATATCCTTGCTCCTCAGCACATGAAAGAGTTCCTTCACCACCAACCTGCCCAGTGCTACACGTTGTCTAATGTTCTGACTGCTGCTTCTGTTGGCATCGATTGTAGAACCAAGCAATGTGAATTCTTTGACAACCTCAATCTTTTCCTCCATTTATTGTGATGCTGTTTATTGGTCCAGTTGTGAGGATTTTTGTTTTCTTTATATTGAGATGTAATCCATATTGCAGACTGTATTCTTCAACCTTCATCAGTAAGTGCCTCAAGTCATCCTCACTTTCAGCAAGCAAAGTTGTATCGTCAGCATATTTCAGGTTATTAATGATTCTTCCTTCAATCCTGGTGCCACGTTTTTTGTTCATAGAGTCCCGCTTCTTGGATTATTTGCTCAGCATATAGATTGAATAAGTATGGGGAAAGGATACAACCCTGACGCACTCCCTTCCTGATTTTAAACCATGTAGTGTCACCTTGTTCTGTTCAAACGACAGCCTCCTGGTCAATGTACAGGTTCCTCATGAGTACAATCAAGTGTTCGGAAATTCCCATTCTTCTCTATGTTATTCGTAATTTGTCATGGTCTCTTAGACATATCTAAATACCTATTGGGATTGAGTTACCCATTGAGTTAAACCCATTGAGTTACTGGGCTTTAAGGCTAAGGACCATATTTTCAAGAGATGTCTAAGTCAAATGGCATAACATAGTTCATAAAGATAATATTCTACCCACTAGTTTGCTGTGTAGCATGTGGGGTCTTAAAAGCTTGGGAGTAACCATCTAAGATATAAATATTGGTCTCCTCCCATCAGGAGCAAAGAAGAGTAACAAAATCAAAGACTCAAGAAAGCAATTAATGCACAGCCTGAGACCAGAAGAACTAGATCTGCCTGGCTACCACTACCAGTCGCTTTGACCAGGGACACAATAGAAGTGATAGAATGGGAGAAAAATGCAGACCAAAACTCCAATTCATAAAAAAAGACCAGACTTACTGAACTGATAGAGACTAGAGGAACCCCTGAGTGTATTGCCCTAAAACAATTTTTGACCTGGAACTCAAAACACTCCTGGAGGTCACCTGTGAAGGAAGTGCTCCTTAGAACACCCAAGACCAGATAAAAACAAAGATGAGAAAGCAGAGAGGAGTGGGAAAATTGGAGGGGTGGAAATGGAGAAGGCAAGGCAGGAAAGGTGAGAGTGCTGACAAACTGTGGGAATAATCACCAATGTCACAGAATAATTTCTGTATAAATTATCATATTAGAAATGAATCTGTTGTGTAAACTTTTCCCTAACACTTAAAAGACCTATTTAAAAAAAAAAAAAAAAGATGTCACTTTGACGACTAAGGTGCTCCTGACCCAAGCCAAAGTATTTTCAATCACCTCCTATGCATGCAAAAGCTGGACAATGAAAAAGGGAGACTGAAGAAAAAGTGACTCACTGGAATTATAGTGCTGGCAAAAAAAAATATTGAATATTCCAAGGACTGCCAGAAGAATGAGCAAATCTATCTTAGAAGAAGTATAGCCAGGCTGCTCCTTAGAAGTGAGGATGGCTTCTAAGGACACCCTATCAGGAAGGACCACTCCTTGGAGAAGTACACCATGCTTGGCAAAGTAGACAGTGAGTGAGAAGAGGAAGACCCTCATAGTGATGGATTGACACAGTGGCTGCAACAATGGGCTCAAACACCCCTACATTCTAGGGATGGCAAAGGACCCCACGGCATTTCATTCTGTTATATATGGGGTCGCTGTGAGTTGGAACCTACTCCACGGCACCTAACAACAACATAACAACAACAGGTGTTGATAAAATAATAATAATACCGATTACTTAGTTCTGTCCATATTGAATCAGTCTGTCTGAGAGTGGGTCCCAGGAATTTGCACTTGTTAAAACACTCCTTGTGATTCCTATGCATGTTGAAGTTTCACAGCCACAGAAAGAGATGCCACGGAGTCAGGCAATTTCACACTCAGTTACCAGCAGGGATCACTGAGTAGGTTGCTTAGTAAAGAACCATGGTATGGAAACTTCCGGCAAAATTTGGTAGCAAGCAGCAATGACTTACTTCAGATTCAAGGCTTCTCTCCATTTCTGGAATTCAATTCCGCTGCCATAACCAAGAATTACCTCTGCATAGTGAAAGGATGCATGAGACTAACCCGAGTTTGAGATTTTGCTTCTCTAGTTTTCCTTCCGTTTTGAGCAGCTAAAGTTACGTCTGGGGGATTAGCCTCAACAGTTGCTCTTTTGGTAAGAGCACAGAGCCAAGAACATACTGTTTTCTTCTTTCATTCTGATATCTTAATGGAATGAAATTTGATATTATTTATCCCACTGTAAGTTTGATGAAATATATCATATAAATCATCTCAAATGCTATTTGCCACCTGCCTGCCTGTTCCGAAATGCATGCTGGCTTAATTAATCTAATTAGTCAATGCAGAGATCAAGAGCACATTTACAGCTTCTCTGTCATCATAAATAAACTAGTTTTGTTTTCAGAGGCTAAATAATTCATTTTAAAGATGGATACTAGGAAGAATCCTGGAGAGCTGGCCTCTATTACAGTAAAACATGGAATAACGATGACAGGGTTTTCTTTTTGTTCTGCATGCCCTCCATTAACCTTCTATTAAAATACTCCTTTGTGGAGGGGGCGAGGACAGCTGAGGTGGCACGCGGCAGAAATGTCATGCCCACCCACCTGGAGAGGCTTACCTGCCATTTCTCTGAGAATGAGGTTACCCATTTTAACCGC
The DNA here is from genome assembly GCF_000298275.1 of Orycteropus afer afer. Classification (NCBI taxonomy): domain Eukaryota; kingdom Metazoa; phylum Chordata; class Mammalia; order Tubulidentata; family Orycteropodidae; genus Orycteropus; species Orycteropus afer. The sequence goes on from NW_006921589.1 coordinate 7,244,125, forward strand.
ATGATTGAAAGACACATGGATTCTCAGGTACCTGCATGTGAACTAGAGAGCTGAGGACCACAGAGGCTGTACACTCAGGAGCCCATGCAGCTAGCTGAGGACGGATCCAAAGTGAGAGAGGGTCATGGTAGCAGTTTGGAAATGAGCTTGAGCACAGTGAACAGATTGGGTGCTATGAATGAGCCAGGGGTACCTGCTGGCTATGCAATCCCCATTTCCAGGATGCACCCTCACTTGACAATAATGGGAATGGAATCATGCAATGTGGTGACCTGGAAAGACAGTGCACTATAGGGTAGTATAGTGGTTAGAAGCCCAATGTCTAGAGTTAAATACACATTGACTTGTATCCTGTCTTCCTCTACTTAATGCTGTGCTCCCTTGGACAATCTACTTAACCTCTCTGTATCCTACTTCTCCTCAGTATAATGGGAACACCTCCTAGGATTGTTTTAAGGAACAAATGAGGTTATTCTAGTACTTAGCACTTGACCTGTTCCTAGTATTTATGGGGCTCACAGAAAGCGTATGGATGGAGCCCCCAAACCCCAGCCTACTGTATGTTGCCCTTCTCCCACCCACTTCCTCTCCATCACCCCCCTGCCCCTAATGAACACTTACCCCCTTGGCCACCCAAAGAACACATTTCTACTCTGCCACACAAGGGTTTACCATGAGTTAAAATCAACTCTACTGCAACTGTTTTTTTAGGACCTCTGAATTACAGGGCCCCGAAACCAGGGAAAGGACTCATGCATCATAAATCTGTGTTCCCACGTCAGAGTCCTGTGCAAGGTGAATGTTCAACACATACTTGTTGACTATTACAACATGAAGGAGAAGACTTCATGGGAAAGGTGTCTGCAAAGGATGAGAGACCAGCTGATTAAGGGCCTTTAGGTAGATCACTCTGCACATCTAAGGCAAGCAGGTATGGAACAGAATGACTGAAAAAATGGACAAGACACAGAGCAAGAAAATGTAACAGGGACAGGCCCAACTGGAGTGGAGAGATCAGCATGCAAAGGACCTGGAAATGTTTTATGATTTGGACTTTTCATCTCTAGGACTGTGACACAATCAATTTTTGTTATTCAAAGCCACCACTTGTGGTGTTTATGTTAGCAGCTCTAGGGAAATGTCATGGATTGAATTGTGTCACCCCAAAATATGTGTCAGCTTGGTTGGGCTGTTATTCTCAGTGGCCTGACAGTTATGTAATGATGAAATGTGGCAGTCATGTAACATTCCCCAGTGATGTAATATGACGTGATAAGCCAATCAGTCTTGAGAGGATTAGGGTGGGATAAACCAAAAACACCAAACTCATTGCCATCAAGTCAATTCTGACTCCTAGTGACCTCCATTGGGTTTCTGAGGTGGTAAATCTTTATGGAAGTAGATTGCCCAGTCTCCCTTCTGTGGAGTGGCAGGTGGGTTTAAACCAACCTTCTGGTTAGCAATCAGATGCCTTGGGCACTGTGCTACCAGAGCTCCTTTTAGGATGGGATATACCATGCTTAATCCTATAACAGCCCTGATCTGATGTAAGGGGAGTTTCTCTGAGGTGTGGCCTGCAACATCATCTTTCATCTTCCAAGAGATAAGAGGAGAGAGAAGTGAGCAGAGAGAGAGGGAACTACTACCAGCAAGAAAGAAAAGCCAGAAGCAGAGTGTGTCCTTTGGCCCAAGGGTCTCTGTGCTGGGAACCTCCTAGCACCAGAAGTCACAGAGATAGAAAGCCTTCCCCTAGAGCCCAGCACCCTGAATCCAGACTTCTAACCTCCTAAACTGTGAGAGAATGAATTTTTGTTAAAACCATGCAGGGTGGTATTTCTGTCATAGCAGCACTACATAACTAAGACAACAAATTCCACACAATATATGTAGATACTTAACTCCGAGAGATGGAGCTTAGTCCTCACCCCTCCTGAAGTGTGGGTTGTATTTGGAGATATTAAAAGATTGAGAACTGTGGCGGACCAGAGGAGACTAAGGAGACATGTTACATAAGTGTAAGGAAATATCCCAGATGGGAGCCTGGAACAGAAGTGGGACACTCATGGAATATCCAAAAAGATCCGGAGTCTAGTAATAATGATAAACCGGTGTTGTAGCTCTTGACCAAAGTATCATGGCAATGTAAGATGACTTGGCCAGAAATATGCAGGAACTCTCTACTAACTTGGCAACTTTTCTGAATTATTCTAAAACAAAAAGTTTACTTAAAATAAGAGGATGCTACAAGTGGTATTGTTTGGTGCAATTCACCTACCATTCACTGTCACATTTCATCCATTTTCCAGCCATTTGGTGACCCACCTCAAGACTGATTTCAAAACTCTGAATTAAGTTATAAGGCAGGTCCAGAAAGGACAAGTCTTTTGTCATACCTGATCCAAACTAGGCCTTTCCTTATGGATAAGAGCAAGATTCCCTGAGACCTGGACAATTAGTCCAATATTGTAGATGTCGGATAGGGCTAAACCCTCTTAGCTTATTGTTGTCTAACATTCACCCCAGCTGTCGCACTTAGATGGTCCAGTGGGAGTTATGCAACTTCCCTTTTATAAGAGAATCATCATTGCCCCCGGACAGGAAAAGATCTCTTGGAGTGCTTTAGGGCAAATCTGCACAAGATCTCTCTAAAGTTTTAAAGAGCAAAGATGTCACTTTGTAGACTCAGGTGCATCTAACCCAAGCCATTGTCTTTTCAATGACATCATATGCATGTGAAAGCTGGACAATGAAAAAAGAAGGCAGAAGATTTAATGCATTTGAATTGTGGTGTTAGAAAAGAATATTAAACATACTGTAGACCGCCAGAAAAATGAATGAATAAATTAGTCTTAGAAATGCAACCAGAATGTCCTTTAGAAGAGAGGAGGACAAGACTCATTTCATTTGGACAGGACATCAGGAAAGACAATTGCCAGAAAAGGACATGATGTCTGGTGAAGTAAAAACAGCAAAAATGAAGAAAAGCCTCAGTGAGACACACTGACAAAATTGCTGAAACAATCAACGTAAATACACTGACAATCATGAAGATAACACAGAGTGGGCAATGTTTTGATCTGTTATACATGAGGTCACCGTGAGTTGGAACCAGCTCAATGACAACTAAAAACAGCAGTGGTTAGACTAGGAATTGGTGTCTCATGAAGTCAGCCCATGTTCTTCCAGCTGGTTGATAGCCATTTGTGTTTCTCCTATCTACCCACTCAAATCAATATATAGAAATAATAGAAAATAACAAAATAATAATAATAAAAATTTAAATATGTTTCTTGACTTTTGTAAGATTAAATTGTGTAGTGTGGCTGTTGAATTTGCTACCCAGGATGGGAGTGACCTGTTACCACTGGACTGAGAGGGTGTAGTCCTTAGGAAAGATAGTTTCTATACATTCAACCTCGACAAAGGAAAACCTGCATTGAGTTTCTCGATCTTTCCTTCCTAAATCCTGAAAAACTCTGCTTCTGTGAGGTCCTCAGGTCCCAGTGCCTCTTCTGATACACAAAACCTGGGCAGTAAATTAGAGCATTTCAAGCATTAATTAATCTGGGACTTGAATATTTTCATTCCAATTGGCATCCTTCATGTGACTTCCAGTCATCACAGTGACATATTTACATTTTGTGTTAAGCAAAGAATAAACTCTGGGGGGTCCAGCTAAGAAACAACTTTTCTTCCATCCCCGTACGCAGATTTACAACAGAGCTGTCTGCCAAATTGAGGTTGAGGCAGAGACAAACTGTTTAATTGGCACATTGGAGTCACAGGAGCCATTTATTGTGAAAAAGCTTTGGAGAAAACAGGAGTCCTTTGGTTATGTTCCAAGGATTCGGGCTGTATTTAAACATGTCCCTTGTAGAGTAACACTGATAATTTTGTATGCTGCATTTATTTGCAGTTTATCCAGTTTCTTACTCTCCATTATTTATAGAGACCCCCATGGAATTCTGAAATAAGCCTTGCCCTGCCCCCACTGCTGAGCTGCTTTTCCATTTCCCTTTGAATTTCTTCAGGTGATAATAATCACAGAGGACCTCCTCTTGGTTGCTCTGTTTGTGCAGCCATCCCAGTGGTGAGGCCGGAGAGAAGGTGAAATTAAAACACGGATTGATAGCAGCCTGGCGGCTGGCCACCTGCCCCAGTGCCACTGTGCGTGGGATGGAGGCCCTGTATCTTCCTGACTCGCGTTGTGCTGCGGGAGCTAGGAAGGTAAGCGTCTCTGTCAGTCTGCACTATCTCTCGTGGTGATCCCCTGTGGCAGTTTTGTCTCCTTCCAGGGGATTCTAGCGAACAATTAAGATATCAAACAGGTCTAGAATTTTTTTTCTTTTTTCTTGTCTGCTTTGCTGAAATGGTTGTTGGAATATCCAGACTTGGGCTAAAGATGCATATACTTTCATTAATTTGATGCTTTCTTCATTCACTTTATCAAGAGGCAAGTGTGTTCACCTACCACAAGGAAAAGCCACTGGGTCTTGAGTGAGGCAGACTTGGATTTTAGTCAGGGCTCCACTGGTTTCTAGCTGGGTTGCTTTGGGCAAGTGACTTACCCTTGAGGAACGTCAGTTTTCTCCTTAGTAAAATGAAGGTACTACAACTTACAGGCATCCCTCAGTGGTGAGAATGGTGAAAGACTTGGCTGCTAACTGAAAGGTGGGCGATTTGAGTTCACCCCGAGGCAGCTGGGAAGAGAGGTCAGCTGATCTACTTCTGAGTAATCAGCCGGGGAAACCCTCCGGAGCACAGTTCCACTGACACACGGCCTCACCATGGGTTGGAACTGACTCAATGGCAAACGGCAACGGGAACCACTTACACGATTGGAAATACTGAATAAATGAGTCACTTTTAGTGACCAATACAATGACAAACCTGAGCCAGGTGCTGAAACTGCATTCAAAGCTGGCGGAACGGGATCCGAAAGGGTCTCAGGCAAAAGTCTTTCTTTACCCTTGTTTAATGACACTAGTTGACATGAAGCAAAAGATGCAGAAGCTAATGAGTTCGGTTGGTATTATCTCTTGAGGGGAAGAAATAAAGCACTGAGATGTTAAAATGTATGCTGATTATTTAGATTTTTTTTTTAAAGTAATATTCTGATTAGTTTGAGTGATTATGACAATTTTCAAATGATAAGGTGAGGCCCTTAGCTTGTTTAAAATATTCTTCTTGTTACATAATCTGAATATCCAGGCTCCAGTACTCACTAAATAGTGTAGAAAATTGAACAAATCACTGGCCTCTGTTTGGGCCACCATTTCTCCATTGTCCATAAAAAGTCATAATTGAAGCATGTCACCTGTTAGATCTTTCCCAGCCTTAACTTTTGAGAGTTTTAGGGTGTTGACTGCACTTTTCCATCAAAGCTACAAGAACAATAATGACAAGAACACAACAACAAACATGGTGGATAATGCTTTCTGGCCAAATTACCACTGTGAAGACATATACCTTGAAACAAATTCAGAGAAACTGCAATCGAAATCTTAAGATTAAAAACCTTATATAGATCAAAATTACAAGCTGCAGCAGAAATGAAATTTTGTAAAACACTTTAATTCTGTGTGGGTCAAATGTTTAGTTAAAACTTACATACTTATTCACAGTATTTGGAATCTCAATTGTCTCTTGTACATAATTAGTAATTAGAGTGAGTGAGGGACTTTGTTTGTTTGTTTATCGTTTCAGTAAACAATGAGAAGAAATAGAAACAAGTTGCAAAAGATGAATTCAGAAGGCCAGGGAGATAATATCTGATGAAAATACTGGGGAATTGCAATTGAAAATGAACAATTTTCCTTCTATCTTTTCTTTCTTCCTTCTTCCTGCCCCCCTCAGTCTTTCTGTTTCTTCCTCCCTTCTTTCTTTTTTGTGATATAGTAGAAAACACCCCCACTTTGTCCACCTACTGGGTGGAAGGACTGGCTTCAATGCTTACTAATTTTGTGATCTTACTCCAGTCTAATCACTTCTCACAGTCTTGTTTTCTCCATCTGCAAAAAGGTGCAGTCAATAAAAATATTTGCCATAGGTTTCTGTAGGAGTCACAGAAGATAAACACAAGTGTTTAATGAACTGCAAAATGCTTGTGTGGCTCAATATCATTCTGCCCATGCATGTGGAGACATTGCTGTCCCCTTCCGTCTTTCACAATAGAAAACTCTCTTCTCCTTCACTCTACCCACTCCCATCATAAAACATACACCAATCCAAGGAAAGTATAGAAACCTGCCCTGCCTCCTATTTGGTGAGACTCATTTTATTATGCAGTAAAAATCTATATTTTGAAAAATACAAACATGCATTGTGCCTTTTGATGAATGTGGGATAAATGTTTCAAGAACCATATGAGAATGGAGAGTCAAAGGTGTTGATGTTATGATATAAAACTACGCTAATGGTTTCCTAAAGGAGCTCTGGTGGTATAGTAGGTAAGACATTTGGCTGCTAACCAGAAGGTCAGTGGTTCAAACCCACCAACTGCTCTATGGGAGGAAGTTGAGACAATCTATTTTTGTCAAGATTTGTAGTCTTAGAAACCCGGGGGAGGGGTTTGCTATAAGTCTTAATCAACTCAAAAGTATCCGGTGCCTCAGGGGTTTGGTTTTTGGTGGTTTTAATGGTTTCCAAAGGAGCTCTGGTGGTGGAGTGGTTAAGGCTTTGGCTGCTGACCCACCAGCTGCTCTGTGAGAGAAAGATGAAGCAGTCTGCTTCCATAATGATTTACAGCCTTGGAAACCCTATGAGGCAGTTCTACTCTGTCCTATTACAGAGTCACTGTGATTTGGAGTTGACTCGATGGCAGTGGGTGTTTGGTTTACTGGTGTTCTGGGGGAGAGAAAAGGAAATGATTTTCAGTTTTACTGGGCGAATTACAACCCTGGTACAATTGGTTTAAATCACTCTGGATGACCGGTACATATAGGTTCTATTGACCTACATGCTGTTTTCATTGACAATTAGTATATCAGTCAGAGCAGGCTGATCAATAAATTACCCCACCATATTCTTGGGGTAAGGGTTGGTGCAGTTGTTTCTCTCTGCCCCTTATAGTCTACAGATGACAACAAACATTGCATCTCCCTCATTGCTGGGAATTATGGCCACTCCAAAAGATGCTGAGTTCTCAATGATCTAAGATAGCTTTTCTCAAACTTTAATGTGCATACCTATGAATTATCTGGAAATGATATTGTGATGGTTATGTTTGTATGTCAACTTGGCTAGGCCTGGTTGAGTGGCTGGGCAGCTGGATGTAGTATTCCCCATGATGAGACTGGTAATCAACTCCATGGTGGAAGTTACTGGGAGCAGCTGAGTAGCTGCCTTTGGGTATGTGGTCTGCTTCCCGTATATAAGCAAGAGCTTTGGGAATGGTCTCTAGCCTATGGCACGCTTGGACCCTGCACGTAGCTGTGCCGTTGCTCAGCAGCCTGCTATGCTCTGCCGACCTTGGGACTTACAATGGACTTAAGTAATGGCCTGCCGTGTGGTTTGGTAACATCGGGGCTGTGCTCTTTTACTTGTCAACCTTGGGCTTCTCAGCCTCAGCAGCCAGCAGCTATCTGAGTGAAGAAATGCCTCTAGCTCCAGTGGGCCACAAGCAGGAGGCAGAGCTGGACCCCAAGGTTGAGGGGCTTTCACCCACCCCCTAGAGCTTGGCACTTTGAATTTGGCCTTAAAGCCTCCAAATTTTAAGAATAAACTCCTGTTTGTTTAAGCCATCCCATTCTTGGTATATTTCTTGTCAGAGAGGCACTAGGTAACCAGAACAAATAACAAAATGAATATTCTGTCTCAGTAGGTTTGAGATAGAGCCTAAGATTCTGCATTTCTCACAGATTTTTTTGGTGGTCCCATAATCTGGTCTGTGGGTCACACTTTGAGTAGCAGGTCCTCAGGGGGAATGGTGAGCAGGGATGAGGTAACCATTAAAGGAGATTTTTTCTGGTTCAGTTGATGCCAAGAGAGAACATGGGAAAGTGAGAGAATGCATATTTCCAAATATCTTATCTTTGCAACAGAGATACAGATGGTGCCCAGGGCACTGGACAACACTTGTTCTCCATGTTCCATTGCCACATTTCTAGCTGCATGCCCAAAGATGTCACCTGGCAAAGCAAAGCCTTTTGTATCTTCTCAAAACTCACCATCTTTCAGTTCTTTCCAGCCATTCAGAACAGAGTGGAAGATCCATTTTTGGACCTCTAGCTCCAGAATGAACCAAACGTTTCTTAGTCCAACACCCAAAATCAGTTCCTATTGAGTCAACTCTGACTTATGGTGACTCCATGTGTGTCAGAGCACAACTGTGCTCCATATGGTTTTCATATCTGATTTCTCAAAAGTAGATAAAGTAGGTAAAGGGGAAAATTCTCTTTAGCTCCTTCAGGACTGTAGTTACTTTCCAGGTCTATTATGCCAAGTAAAGGCTCTTGGTGGAAAGAATTATCCACTGAGGGGAGGAAAGGCATTGAGGTGGGTGATTTATGGAAGATTGCTTAAGTTTCACTAACATTCCTCCCTTTCCACCACTCCTCTACTCCCTAGAGTGACATCTCTACCCTACCCAATGGGCCTTACAGTGACAGCTAAGAGTATGCATCTGAGTGTGTGTGTGTAAGTGGGGGAGAGCTGGGTGTGTGTGTAGGGGGGATGTGATCTGATGGTTTATTTTTCTTTGTGGTTGTTATTTGAAAAGGGTGAGTACAAGGAAGAAAGGGTGATGGGGGCAGCTGTGCAGGAGAAGAGGAAATATCAGAGAGTACGGTGCCCGAGGTTTATGGCAACTACTCCTGGCAGTGAGGCAGAGAGTCAGGGGCCATATTTCATATTCCCAATCCATCTCAAAGAACATAGACAGAGAATACTTTTCCCTTTCTGGTAACTGAGGAATGAGGTTTCTGGTTCTCTCTACATGATTCTCACTCTTTCCCAGCTCAATACACAAAGCATGGGTTTTGAAATAGACAAACGCATGAATCTTTCAGTTACTAGCACATGGTCTTGACCCGTTAACTTTCCTGAGCCTGGATTCCTCACCTCTAATATAGAGGTAATACTAATATCCCATTGAGTATGTGCTTTAATTAAATTAGTTTCAATGAGCTAGTATATATAAAGAGTCTGGTATATGCATTGCACATTGTAGACACTTCATCAATTTTGCATCATTATTCTAAGTAAGTTTATTAACAAAAAAATCAGAATGGCTTTGTAAGGCTGCTTGGGAACTTGTTTGCCTATTTGTTTTGTTGTGTGTGTGTCTGTGTGGCTCTGAATGCTGACTTATTTCTGGAATAATAAGCTTTCAAAACTAATATGCCTGCACTGTTCCCATAAACCTGTGCCTGTTTTAGTCTGTGTTCAGAGTTAATCTAGAGCATGACTTTTGTTTACTTTTGGACGGTATCTGGTTTCTGTCCAAAGTTACTTGTTTTTGGATTTCTTTTTACCAATAATAATGATGATGATAGTTACAGTCATAGTAGCAGGTAAGACTTACATGTTCTAAACCCTATATATGTATTCATCATTATGACAGCCATGGGTGGGTGGGGGGGCAATTGTTTTCTTCATTTTACAGATGGAGAAACTGAGGCATGGGTGTCATCAAAGGCACCAGGAATGATCAAGGGCTTTTTGACTATCCTTAGACCTATTTGGTATTAATAGGATTTGTAGGGTGCTTGGAATAGGAAGTCCTTCTAACAACAATATCAAGTGTAACTGGCATAAACAGGTGCAGGCCCAAACCCACATGACGCTTGGTAAGCACACAACCCAATACATGGGAACAGAAACGCATAGCTCTACTGAGTAGAGCCTCCTAGCTGGCTGTGCTTGGGTGCAGGAGTGTCAGTTAATCCTTCTGTTTCAAAAAGTCAGCTAAGACAGTTTCATTATCTATTGAACACAGGCCTACTGGATCCTGTATGTGAAGAGTTTGTGTAGGATGTAAGTGTTTAATCTTTTTTCATTCATATTAAAATGTGATTTTAGGATAGCACTTGATACTGAGAAACATAAAGAAATAATTTTCCTGCAGGCAAAACTGAAAACTTCCTTCTCTGCAACTCTAGAACTTTCAGGATGTTTTATGACAAAGCAAACATATTTTATAAATAAAACCAAAATCAAAACCAAATCTATTGCCATCAAATAGATTTCAACCAATGGCAACCCCTGCATTACAGAGTGCTACTGGGCCATGGGGTTTTCTTGGCTATAATCTTTATGGAAGCAGATAATCAGTCCTCTCTTTCACGGTGCCACTAGGTGGCTTTACACTGCCAAACTTTAGGTCATGAAACCCACTGCCATTGAGTGGCTACTGACTCACAGCAACTCTGTAGAATTTCCAAGACTGTAAATCTTTATGGAAGTAGACTGCCTCATCTTTCTTCTGCGGAGCAGCTGGTGGATTTGAACTGTTGACCTTTCAGTTAGCAGCTGAATGCTTTAAACACTGTGCCACCAGCGCTACCCAGGCATTTTATAACTACCAAAGTGTTGATGAAAGTAGTTAGTGCAAAGGTATCAGTATAAAAATCATACCCATCAACCTCTATAGAAGATGATAAACATCTTTTGTAAGAATTTAAAAAGTAAGTGTTGACCCAATACTGTGCCAAAGTTTTATCTTAAGTAAATTTAATAACCGTAGATATTTGCTTAATTTTTTTTTCCACAAAGAACATTTAAAAGTTTCCATTGATGACCTGGGTTTGCAGCTGCTTAGAAAAGACCTAATTGTCTGTGTTTGCAAAATTCTTAATAGGGAGAAAAGTAATTATTTAAAATGCTGTTCTTATGTTAAACACTTCAACCCTTTACATAGAAACATGTATATGCATTTAAAAATGTTTATTATACATGTTCTGAGTCTTACCCAAAGTGAGCCCATTTCAGAGTATTCTCTGAACTCTATTCCTTTCCTAAAAGGAAGAAGATCCCTCACAGTCTTCTTTTGGAAGTGGTGGTAGCATTTGTTTCTACTCTCTAAATAGAGATCTTCCATGTTAGACCCCTCCTCTCCCTGTCTCACCCTTCCCTGCCCCCCTGATCTCACAAAGTACTTAGGGAACATATTTGTAATGTGTCTATGCTTTTAAAGAGAAGTAGTTTTGTATAGCAATTTTACAAGTACCAGTATGAATGGTTTTTAAAGGACATTTCTAGAAAAGATCTGGGAAATTGCAGTGGAGACTGGTTGAATAGAATTCTTCCTTTGACTTATTTATATATACTGAATGCATACAATGAGAGTTACAGTCTTGGATTTGTAAAGTCAAATCTAGCACATCAAATGGATAAAAATAGATGCTTACAGAGGAAAAGATTGCTATCCCTGGATGCAGGAAACCTGCACTGGTTGACATATTCTTCTTTCCAATACAATCACATTGTGATCTGATTCAGCAGTTTTCAAATTGTTGGTCACCAGCATCAGTATTTAGATGTGAAATCAACTTAGTGGATCCCAACTAGGATTTTAGAAATAAATAATTCTATAGAATAGAGCAGAAAAAAAAAAAAAAAAAAAACCATTGTACTTGGTAACAATAAATATTATTTCATGGAAATTTTTGTTAATTCATATATCATATGCATTGCCATGAGAAATGTATTTCTCATGTAGGCTCTTAGGATCAATAATTTAAATAACTGAGAGTTGATGCTTTTGAGTTGTGGTGTTGGAGAAGAATATTGAAAGTATCATGGACTGTCAGACGAACTAACAAATCTGTTCTGGAAGAAGTACAGCCAGAATGCTCCTTGGAAATGAGAATGGCTAGACTTCATCTCACCTACTTTGGTTATGTTGTCAGAAGGGACCATTCCCTGGAAAAGGATATCATGCTTGTTAAACTAGAGGGTCAGTGAAAAAGGTGAAGGCCTTCAACAAGATGGACTGATGCAGTGCCTGCAACAATGGGCTCAGGTATAGCAAGGATTATGAGGGTGGTGCATAACTGAGCAGTGTTTCGTTCTGTTGTACACAGGGTTGCTATGAGTCAGAGCCGACTTGATGGCACCTAATAACAACAACAACAACAACAGTGTCAGTAAGACTGAAAAAATGAGGAACCAAGATCACTGATCTCTTAACTACCAAATATGGTCTTCATATCTGTTATTATTACATTTGCGTGTCATGAGGCATTTGGTCCTGTTGACCACAACTTCAACACCTTCCTTAAAATTGCACTTCCCTTGGTCAATGACATGAGACAAAGTATATGTGAACTGTGTATGAAAAGTGAATTTACTCTGTAAATCTTCACCCAAATCCTAATTAAAAAAAAAAAAATTGCACTTCCCTTGTATTCTGTAACATTTCTTTTCTGTCTTCCCATCCTGGCCACTGTTATCTGCAATGGAGAAGGATGTTCTCCAAGTCTTAGAGTCCAGGGTAAAATTGTTGTCCAGACTAAGCCAGAATTGGAGTCAATTCCATGGTTTCCTAAGTACTTCTGATTAGTTAGTCACTCTTCCCCTCTCACCAAGTAAATTATAATCTCCATAGGAGGAAATATGACTCAATCTTATATGTTTGTGTATTATCTACAGCTTGAACAATGTCTGTGCCCAGTAAATATTTTAATAACTATAATTATTGATCAGGAGCTCTGGTAGCATAGTGCCTAAGGCACTTGACTGCTAACCAGAAGGCTGGCAGTTCAAACCCACCAGCCACTCCTCGGAAGGAAGGTTGGGCAATCTACTTCTGTAGTGATACTGCCTTGGAAACCCAAGGAGGGGTCTCTATGAGTCGGGGCCGACTTGACAGCACATAACAACAGCAACAACAACTATTTCTTAGTAGATAACCAGTTGCCATCAGTCAACTTCAACTCATGGTGATTCCATGTATGTCAGAGTAGAACTGTAATCCATAGGGTTTCCAGTGCTAGTAATAGTGTAGACAGATTAGAACTTCTGGGAGATAAATATGTGTTCTAACTTCATAACCTAAAGCTCTGTATTAATCTTGTTCAATGTAAACATTGCCTTATTCTACTACTAGTAGCCATAATCACATATGCTCATGTGCCTGCAACCACATTTCTAACATCGTAAAACCAAGACAGGAACAGCTTACAAAACAGAGCAAGCACATTCCTCAGATCCTGAGCCTAAGGAAGGGACACTGCAAAAGAAATAACACAAATATAAATTTACTGCTTAGATGGCATTTCCTGATAACAGGCCATTCTTGAGAAGTCTTCTAGCCCCCAGCTGTGGTCACTGTTAACCAGTTTGGGAGCCTGTGCAAAGGTGAGCCCATAAGGCCCTCCTTTACCGCCTGATGAACTAAGATGGCTGCTCCAAGACGAAACCAAGACTCAAACCAAGAACAAACAGCAGAATACACCTGCACAGAAGAAGCTGTGGCATCCACGTTGGAATACAGACTCCATCTTAGAATGAGACTGCACACGCACCTAGTCTGAAGGAAGTCGGGAATTTATCACAGCCTTGTTCCCCTTCCTGACTTTCGCAAAAGGGTCAGGATTTTATGAATACTTGCCTGCATAAAGTCTTTTGAAATCACGTACCCCACAACCTTAAAAACTACTTTAAAAACTCCTAGCTTGCAAGGCTCGGAGAGACACACATGGCCTTGCCTCTGGTCCCGAGTGTCTCCACCTTGCAAAGTTCCTATCCTCTTACTGAATTTCTCTCTGAGCCACAGCGGACTTCCTAGTCATTCTTCCGGAACTCAGCCTGCAACATGTTGAGCTTCTGGAGTAGATTGCCAGGTCTTTCTTCCAAGACACCTGTGTTTGGACTTGAACCTCCAGCCTTCTGGTTAACAGCCAAGTACATTAACTTGGCACCATCCAGGGACTCCAACTGGTGGATAGAGTTAATCAAATATGTCTTACATTTTTAAAAAATGGATCTGGAAACAGAAAAGCAAATATATGGGGCACATAGGAAGCTCCTATAAACATAGATTTTAGCTCTCAGCTTCAATCTGGATAATGGAGTATTGTGTCAATGCTTAAAAATATTTGACATTTCACCATATTCACCTATGTTTAGTTTAAATAATGTACTTGATACTAACAAAATCCACTATTACCTTTCTAGATTGCCTTTATCAGCACTTTAATACCCATTCTATTTTAAGATAATTACATGAGATAGTCACAGCTAATTAACACTGTTTCCTTAAGTAAAGATTAAGTGGAAAGAATTATCAGGGACTTGGAAATCTGGTCGTTTTCTCAGCTGGATGATTCCTGGCCTGATTCTAAGCCTCTCCCTTAGACGAGCATCTTCCCTTCCCCTAAACTGCCTCCAGCAACAGACCGTGGGTGCAGTTGCGTTGGCTTGATGGCTCCGACTGTATTGTTTTATTTTAAAGCTTTTGCCACAGAGTGGAACTCTGATAGAACAAACACCCGGCTGGCATTGCTCCTCCCACAGGTCCTCCTTGTGGTTTCCCAGCCATGCTGGGGTAAGATAAGGGGAAAACCTGGGGGCGGCCTCGCGGAAGGTTCTCGCCTTCTGCAGCTGGCTGGGGCTAAGCTCAGAAGGCAGAGGAAGCTTTGACGGGAGTGAGCAGAGCACAATGCTTCCCTACTCTCCCCAGCAGGACTGGGCCAGACAAAGCGGTTATTCTCCTGGAATTCTGCTTGCAAATTTTGCACCTTGCAGGGTTGGCATTGTCATGTAAACTCCTTGTCACCGGGAAGTTAATAGTTTCCCACTTCTTGCAGGCTACACTAAAGGAGGTCCCTGAGAGCTAATTGATAATGGGGCACAATCCAAAAGGAGAGTGAGTGTGTTCTCACACAGCACAAAAGCGATTTCATACTTTTGAGTTCTTTTACTAATGTCAAAAAAAAAAAACAAAGCATTTACTGAATAGTAAGTGTTATGTTATTATCAATGTTTCTGAAAACGCCTACAAAGCTTTCACACACACACACACACACACACACACACGCACGCACGCACAGAGAAAGAGAGAGAGAGATGCAACAATGAGAGGGAGGAGGTAAGGTGCTACTCCTTCATGATGGAGTGGTCACTCATGTTTTAGCCCTGTAAGTAGATTAAAATGAGACAACTGTGTGTATAAACGAACTTGACAATGTTTTGTTTTTTCCAGGGGATGGGGGGCAGGGATGGTTGGGAATATGAGATGTCCAGTTCCTTTCTTTGTCTTTTTTTTAAACATTTGACAATGTAGCTAGAACTACCTCAGATATTAAACTTTTATTCAAATGTCAGGGAGAAATGTTAAGAATGTTGGTGCAAGGTGGTCAAATGTAGAAGAAACATGCTTTGGAGGAGCTCAGAGTAGACACAAAGGAATCCTGTTGAACAGAAGCAAAACAAATCAGGTGGTCCTTGATTCAAATCCTGATTCTGACCTCCACTTGCTGTGTGACTTGCATAAAGTTACTTAGTGTTTCTCAGCCTCACTGGCCTCAACTTTAAAAAGGGGATGGTGCCTACCACCTCCATCGAACAATGGTGAAGATTAAATACAATGAGATAATGTATGTGAAGCACCAAGTCCTTACATGTGACCTGGCCCACTCAAGCAGTGGTCATTGCTATACTGTTCTTGGCTTTGCTATGGAGGCTTCTCTAACAGTTGCATGAGGGCAAGACCATTTCTATTTTATTTCCTATGAGTTTGGGTTTGACTCGATGGCACATAACAACAACAACATGCTTAGAAGTGAGAGCTGTGCTGGCATGGAAAGGTGTTCAACCAATAGTAGATGAATGCTCTTCCAGAAAACATTTCCTCATTGTCTTACCTTCTTTTCACAAGTAGGGGAAGTTTTGCCTTTATTTCAGATTGATTGCCATATATTATCTCATAGGCTTATTTCCTCATTGATTGATTGAGCTAGATGGTAGTTAATAGAGATACCCACAGCCAAATGGCATTCTGCATTGGGAGAGCTGCAACTCCAGGACTTTTGCTCTGGGCCCACATTCTTGTTGTTGTTGTTATGTGCTGTCGAGTTGGCCCTGAGTCATAGTGTCCCCTCCTTGGGTTTCTGAGGCGGTATCACTACGGAAGTAGATTGCCCAACCTTCCTTCCGAGAAGTGGCTGGTGGGTTTGAACCTCCAGTCTTCTGGTTAGCAGTTAAGTGCCTAAAGCACTATGCTACCAGAGCCCACATCCTAGGAGCTTCTTTCTTGCTACCTCTGAATGTGTGCGGTCACTTACGAAGATTGTAGGTCTAACCTCTTTTAGACCTACAGACTGAAAACACAAATGCATAATTCAATAAAAAGCATTTCCAGAGGGAAATATGTCCACTATAGAGTGAATAGAGGTGTAGACAGCCCTGGTCAGCTGGACCCAAATATTAGAAAAAGAATACTAAGCCATATTTGTGCTTAACTGTGTCATTCTGCCACTTAATGTTTGTAAGTGGCTCACTTACATGAGGGAGCTCTGGTAGCATAGTGGCTAAGGCACTTGACTGCTAACCAGAAGGCTGGTGGTTCAAACCTTGGAAGGAAGATGGGGCAATCTACTTCTGTAGTGATACTGCCTCGGAAACCCAAGGAGGGGTTGCTATGAGGCAGGTCTGACTTGACGGCACATAACAACAACACTTACATGAGCCAGCACCATGTAAGGCCATGAAGGCAGAGATAAGCAAAACCTAATCCTTACTATCAAGAGTCAGAACCTGTGGGAGGACAGACAGATAAACAGATGCTGTCAGTACAATATCTCTAAGTCTAGAAAACAAAACCACAGCCATTCAAATTCAGGTCTGCTTGATTCCGTTAGACTCAGGCTTAACCATTTACTTTCTACTCTGTGGCTACATGACACGGAATGTATGCTGCTTAATCTACTGAAGCCTCTGTTATTTACCTCCTATCATCGCTACTCTCAATGGGCCGTGAGCATCTGCACCCCAGGGAGCCTGTTAGAAATGCAGAATCTCAGGCCCCTACCCTGGCCCAGTGAGCTGGAGTCTGTATTTTAACATGATCTTTGGGTGACTAATATGCACATTCATGTTTGTTATTCCTCAATTTCTCTCAAAGTTGTGAGACAGGAACATGAGGTAACAGACACAGGAGTTGGCACATAGTAGTCATATAATGTTAGTTCCCTTCTTTCCTACAAAACGTACTTCCAATGAATGATACGTTAAGTGCTGTTGAAGTCATATTGCAGCCTACAAGACTCACATGAGATAAGCAGCTACAACTAAGTCCTAGCTGTTTGCTGCTGGGACCCTGGCTAATGCAACCTCTGTATTAGTTTAAAAGGGAAAGTGCTGTTAGATTGGGCTTCATTGAGAAAGTCAGTCCTCACATCAAAGGGGATAATCTCCTCAGCTCTCCTCTGGCACCAGAGAGAAGCCCAACACTGACAGACTGAAAACATAAATGCATAATTCAATAAAAAGCATTTCCAGTGAGAAATATGTCCACTATAGAATGAATAGAGGTGTAGACAGCTCTGGTCAGCTGGACCCAAATATTAGAGAATACTAAGCCAGAAAAGCTGCCAAAAATTGGCCACAAGCCACTAGTTTTGAAAATCCTGATGGCTCTGCAAGTAGCTGACAAACAAGAAAATACATTAAAGTTCAAGAGTAATTAAAGACATATCCATTAGAGTAACCATGTTGTTGTTGTTGTTGTTGTTTGCTGTCGAGTCCGCCCCGACTCATAGCGACCCCTCCTTAGGTTTCCAAGGCAGTATCACTACGGAAGTAGGATTGCCCAACCTTCCTTCTGAGGAGTGGCTGGTAGTATTACTTTATACTCAGACTGGAAGAATTAAAAAGAAAATAATACCTACTTCTGGAGTGGATGAGGGGAAAAGAATACTTTCATACTTAGTTAATGCCAAATGTCTCTTGGAAAGCATACTGGTAGTGTCTATTACAATAAAAATATATACACTTAAAAGCACCAGCATACATATATACATACATATATACATATATATCCTTACACAAAAACACATACATGCACTCTAGCTTATTCAAAATGGCAAAAGAAAAATAATAAATTTTGTAACTTCCCACCATGGACTTTTATGTAGCCATTGATAAAAGTGCTATACCAATTAATTTGGAAAGATATGTACAAAATATTGTGGAGAAAAGCACAACACAGCAAAGTAAGAATAACATAATCCTGTTTTCATAAAACAAATAACAAGATCAAAACAAAACAAAAAAGTAACCCAAGCCAGATGTCTTTGTCCCGTGTATGGACCACACCAATGGGCTCTCTTTGCCTCTTTGCTTCCTGCCAGCCTCAGTCAATAAGAAGCTCTGGCAGATTGGAGAGAAGCAGGAAGGAAAGGTTAAGGCTGATGGTGTCTCTGAATGTCACAGCTCCTTTAAGGAAAACCCTTTCTATCTGACTTTCCTCCCAGGTCTGGAAACTCTTCCCTCTCTTCCTTAATTTAGCCTTAGGTGTTAACAGGCCCTGGGTATAGCTCCAATCATGTAGATTTTTAATACAGTACCCCACATTTTTATAAATAATCCCTTTATTAGGTCCCCTTTGAATAACTTTAATAGAAAGTTGCCATCTGTTTCCTTCTGGGACACTGGCTAATACAACCTCAATTTCTGCATATCTGTCTATGTATTCTCAGTTTTGCGTATGCTTACATGAAAATGGAGAAATATAGAAGGATATATGTTTTTGTTGTTAGGTGACATAGAGTCATCTCCAATTCACAGTGACCCTGTGTACAACAGAATGAAACACTGCCCGGTCCTGTGCCAGCCTCACAATCTTTGCTATACCTGAGCCCATCATTGTAGCCACTGTGTCAATCCATCTTGTTGAGGGCCTTCCACTTATTTGTTGACCCTCCACTTTACTAAGCATGATCCTTCTCCAGGGAATGGTCTCTTCTTACAACATGACCAAAGTAGGTGAGATGAAGTCTGGCCATTCTGGCTTCCAAGGAGCATTCTGGCTGTACTTCCTTTAGGACAGATTTGTTAGTTCTTTTAGCAGTCCATGGTACTTTCAGTATTCTTTGCCAACACCACAACTCAAAAGCAGCAATTCTTCTTCAGTCTTCTTTATTCATTGTCCAGCTCTCACATGCATACTCATTGCCCAACTCTCACATGCATAAGAAGTTTCTCATGAGTACAATTAAGTGTTCCAGAATTCCCATTCTTCTCAATGTTATCCATAATTTGTTATGATCCATACAATCAAATGCTTTTGCATAGTCCATAAACCACAAGTAAACATCTTTCTGATATTCTTTGCTTTGAGCTAAGATCCATCTGACATCAGCAAAGATATCCCTTGTTCCACATCCTCTTCTGAATCCAGCTTGCATTTCTGGAAGTTCTCATCAATATATTGCTGCAACCATTTTTGAATTATCTTCAGTAAGATTTTACTTGCGTGTGATATTAACAATATTGTTCTATAATTTCCACATTGTGTGGGATCACCTTTCTTTGGAATGGGTACAAATATGGGTCTCTTCCAGTCAGTTGGCCAGGTAGCTGTCTTCCAAATCTCTTGGCACAGCCAAGTGAGTGCCTCCAGTGTGGCATCCATTTGTTAAAACATCTCAATGGGGATTCAGTCATTTCCTAGAGTCTTGTTTTTCACCAATGGCAGCTTCAGTGCAGCTTGGACTTCTTCCTTGAATACTGTTGGTTCTGGATCATATGCCACCTCATGAAATGGATGAACATCAACCAATTCTTTTTGGTGCAGTGACTTGGTGTATTCCTTCCATCTTCTTTTGATGTTTCCTGTATCATTCAGTAATTTGCCCATGTTGTTGTTGTTGTTAGGTGCCGTCGAGTTGTCTCTAACTTATAGTGATCCATGCACAGCAGAACGAAACACCCCCCAGTCCAGCGTTAGCCTCATGATCCCTGCTATACTTGAGCCCATCGCCACAGCCAATGTGTCAATACATCTCACAGAGGGCCTTCTCCTCCTCCGTGGATGCTCCACCTTACCAAGTATGACATCCTTCTCCAGGGAATGGTCCCTTCTGACAACATGACCAAAGTAGGTGAGATGAAGTTTGGCCATTCTCGGTTCCAAGGATCATTCCAGCTGCACTACCTCCAGGACAGATTTGTTAGATATTTGAGCAGTCCATGGCACTTTCAGCATTCTTCACCAGCACCACAACTCAAAAACATCAACTTTTCTTCAGTCTCCCTTATTCATTGTCCAGCTCTCACATGCATATGAGGTGATTGAAAATGCCATGGCTTGTGTCAGGCACACCTTAGTCCTTAAGGAGATATCTTTGCCCTTCAGCACTTGAAAGAGGTCCTTTGCAGCCTATTTGCCTAGTGCTATACACTGTCTAATGTCCTGACTGCTGCTTCCATTGGAGTCAATTGCAGAACCAAGCAATATGAAGCCTTTGACCACTTCAATCTTTTCTCCATTTATCGTGATGCTGCTTATAGGTCCAGTTGTGAGGATTTTTGTTTCCTTTATATTGAGATGTAATCCATACTGCAGACTGTAGTCTTCAATCTTCATCAGTAAGTGCTTCAAGTCCTCCTCATTCTCAGCAAGGAAAGTTGTGTTATCAATGTATCACAGGTTGTTAATGATTCTTCCTCCAATCCTAATGCCATGTTCTTCTTCATATAGTCCAACTTCTCGGATTATTTGCTCAGCATAAAGATTGAATACATTTGGTGAAAGGATACAACCTTGACACACTCCTTTCTTGATTTTAAACCATGCAGTGTCCCCTTGTTCTGTTCAAATGACAGCTCCTGGTCTATGTACAGTTTCCTTATGAGTACAATCAAGTGTTCTGGAATTCCCATTCTTCTCAATGTTATCATCAATTAGTTATGATCCACACAATCAAATGTTTTTTTGCATAGTCCATAAGTCACAAGTAAATATCTTTCTGGTATTCTTTGCTTTGAGCCAAGATCCATCTGACATCCACAGTGATATCCCTCATTTCATGTCCTCTTCTGGATCCAGCCTGCACCTCTGGAAGTTCTCTGTCAATATACTGCTGCAATCATTTTTGAATTATCTTCAGTAAGATTTTACTTGCATGTGATATTAACAATATTGTTCTATAATTTCCACATTGTGTGGGAAAATCTTTCTTTGGAATGGGTACAAATATGGATCTTTTCCAGTCAGTTGGCAGGTAGCTGTCTTCCAAATCTCTTGGCATAACCATGTCAATGCCTCCAATGGGGCATCTCTTTGTTGAAACATCTCAATGGGTATTCTGCCAATTCCTGGAGCCTTGTTCTTCACCACTTCCTTCAGTGCAGCTTTGATTTTTCCTTGAATACCATTGGTTCCTGACCATATGCCCCTCCTAAAATGGATGATGATTGACCAGGACTTTTTGGTACAGTGACTTGGTGTATTCTTTCCATCTTCTTTTGATGCTTCCTGCATCATTCAATATTTTGCACATAGAATCTTTCTGTATTGCAACTTAAAGCTTATTTTTTTTTCCTCAGTTCTTTCAGCTTGACAAATCTAAGTGTGTTCTTCCCCTTTGGTTTTCTAACTCCAAGTCTTTGCACATTTCGTTATAGTAATTGTCTTTGTCTGCTTGAGCTGCTCTTTGAAATCTTCTGTTCAGCTCTTTTATCTTGTCATTTCTTCCATTTGTTTTAGCTGTTCAAGGGCAAGTTTCAGTTTCTTCTGACATCCTTTTAGTTGTTTCTTCCTTTCCTGTCTTCTTAATGACCTCTAACTTTCTTTATGGATGATGTTCTTGATGTCATCCCATAATCCTCTGGTTTTCTGTCATTGGTGTTCAATGTAAAATCTATTTTTTTAGATAGTCTCTAAATTCAGGCGGGATATTATCAAGGTCATATTTTGGCTCTCGTGGACTTGTTTTAACTGTCTTCAACTTCAACTTGAACTTGCATATGAGCAGTTAATGGTGTATTCCACAATCAGATCCTGGCCTTGTTTTGGTTGAAGATATTGAGCTTTTCTATCACCTCTTGCCACAGATGTAGTCAATCTGATTCCTGTGTACTCCATCTGGTGAAGTCCATGTGTATAGCCAGCATTTGTGTTGTTGAAAAAAGGTATTTGCAATGAGTAAGTCATTGGCCTTGCAAAATTCTATCATGCTATCTTCAGCATTATTTCTGTCACCAAGGCCAAATTTTCCCACTACTGGTGATTCTTCTTTGTTTCCCACTTTTGCATTCCAATCACCAGTGATAATTAACACATCTTGGTTGCATGTTCAGTCAATTTCAGACTGCAGAAGTTGGTAAAAATCTTCAATTTCCTCATCTTTGGCTTTGGTGGTTGGTACATAAATTTGAATAATAGCAGTATTAACTTGTTTTCCTTTTAGGTAGGATGGATATTATCCTGTCACTGACAGCCTTGTACTTCAAGACAGATGTTGAAACTTCCTTTGTAATGATGACTGCCATGCCATTCCTCTTCAAATTGTCATTCCTGGTATAGTAGATCATATGGTTGTCTGATTCAAAATGGCCCAAACTGGTGCATTTCAGCTCACTAATGCCTACGATATCAATCTTTACGTGTTCCATTTCATTTTTGACAACTTCTAGTTTTCCTAGATTCATACTTCATACATTCCATGTTCCAGTTATTAATGGATGTTTTCAGCTGTTTCTTCTCATTTAGAATCATGCCACATCAGCAAATGGATGTCCTGAGAGCTTTACTTTATCCATATTATTAAGGTTAGTTCTATTCTGAGGAGGCAGTTCCTTCCCAGTCATATTTTGAGTGACTTCTGACCTAAGGAGCTTATCTTCCTGCACTGTATTGGACAATGTTTCCAGGCTATTCATAAAGTTGCCCAGTGATGTATCAGACAGTGTTTCTCTGCTATTCATAAGGTTTTCCCTGGCCAGTTCTTTGAGAAGTGGATGGCCTCTTTCTGCTCCCTAGTCTGTCTAAGTCTATAAGCTGTGTTGAAACCTGTGCACTATGTGCAACCCTGCTGGAGTTTAAAACACTGGTGGCACAGTCTCAAGCCTCACAGCAACACTCAATCCTCACAGTAACACCCAAGCCATCACAGTAGGACAAGCTGAGAGACAAGTTTGTCTCCCTTAGCTGTTTGTAACCTCTCTGCCCTGCCATTCCCTGTACCCTGAGGCTCTGTCTCTGTCTCATCCCTGGCTTTTCCCCCACTTCCTGCCTCTTGGGGTGGAGCCTCTCATCTCCCTTCCCTAACCTGGATCCCACGACTCTGTCTCATCTGGGAACAAGACATAGAATCTTTCAATATTGCAACCCAACGCTTAAATTTTTCTTCAGTTCTTTCAGCTTGAGAAATGCCAAGCATGTTCTTCCCTTTTGGTTTTCTAATTCCTGGTTTTTGCACATTTCCTTCTAATAATTGACTTTGTCTTCTCTAGCTGCTCTTTGAAATCTTCTGTTCAGCTCTTTAACCTATCATTTCTGCCATTTGTTTTAGCTACTCTCTGTTCAAGGGCAAGTTTCGGTCTCTTCTGACATCCATTTTGGTCTTTCTTCCTTTCCTGTCTTTTTAATGACTTCTTGCTTTCTTCATGGATGATGTTCTTGATGTCATTCCATAATACTCTGGTTTTCTGTCATTGGTGTTCAGTGTATCATATCTATTTAGGTAGTCTCTAAATTCAGGAGGGATATTATCAAGGTCATATTTTAGCTCTCATGGACTTGTTTTAACTGTCTTCAACTTCAACTTGAACTTGTATATAAGCAGTTGATGGTGTATTCCACAATCAGCTCCTAGCCTTGTTTTGGCTGAAGAAATTGAGCTTTTCCATCACCTCTTGCCACAGATGTAGTCAATCTGATTCCTGTTTACTCCATCTGGTGAAGTCCACATGTATAGCTGCCGTTTGAATTGTTGAAAAAGGTATTTACAATGAATAAGCCGTTGGTCTTGCAAAATTCTATCATGTGATCTCCGGTGTTATTTCTATCACTAAGGCCATATTTTCTATCTACTGGTGATTCTTCTTTGTTTCCCACTTTTGCATTCCAGTCACCAGTGATAATGAATACATCTCAATTGCATTTTCAGTCAATTTCAGACTGCAGAAGTTGGTAAAAATCTTGAATTTTCTCATCTTTGGTTGGTGGTTGGTGCATAAATTTGAAAAATAGTAGTATTAACTGGTCTTCTTGTAGGCATATGAATATTATCCTATCACTGACAGCATTGTACTTCAGGACAGGTCTTGGAACATCCTTTGTAATGGTCACTGCCACATCATTCCACTTCAACTTGTCATTCCTGGCATAATAAATCACATGGTTGTCTGATTCAAAATGGCCAAAACAAGTCCATTTCAGCTCACTAATGCCTAGGATATCAATCTTTATGTGTTGCATTTCATTTTTGATAATTTCCAATTTTCCTAGATTTGTACTTCATACATTCCACGTTCCAGTTATTAATGGATATTTGCAGCTGTTTCTTCTTGTTTTGAGTCATACCACATCATCCCATGGAGGTTCCAAAAGCTTTACTCCGTCTACATCATTAAGTTCAGCTCTACTCTGAGGGGGAGCTCTGCTGGCATAGTGCCTAAGGCATTTGACCAGCCACTCCTTGGAAGGAAGGTTGGGCAATCTACTTCCATAGTGATACTGACCTAGAAGCCCAATGAGGGATCACTATGAGTTGGATCCAACTTGACGGCAGTGAGGTGTTTTTTTTTTTTTTCTGGTCTACTCTAAGGAGGTAGCTCTTCCCCAGTCATATCTTGAGTGCCCTCTGACCTGAGGGGCTCATCTTCTGGCACTACATCATACAATGTTTCAGGGCTATTCATAAAGTTTTCCAGTAATGTATCAGACAGTGTTTCACTGTATACATAAGGTTTTCACTGGCCAATTCTTTGAGAAGTGGATGGCCTCTTCCTTCTTCGAGTCTATCTTAGTCTGGATGCTCTGCTTAAAACTGTTCACCATGGGTAACTCTGCTGACATTTGAAACACTAGTGGCATAGCCTCCAGCCTCACAGCAACATGCAAGCCACCACAGTATGACAAACTGACAGAAAAGTTCACCTGAAGGGTATATACTATGGTTAAAATGACAGTTGGAAGTTGGGTGGAGAGGGGTGGTATATGGAAACAATGGTTAATAGATGAGGAGAGAGAGAAGCTGAACAAAAAAACAAAGGAAAAATAATGCTCCAAAATCTGCATTAAATAAACCAAAAACTAAAAATTTATACATAATGTCACCACATAAAATATGTGTACATATATGTAGACCAGATGAGTTGTGGTATATCAATAAGGACATCATAGAGGAAGAAAGCAAAAGGTCATTAAAAAGATAGGAAAGAAAATAAAGACAAAAATGGATGTCATCAGAGACTCTGAAACTTCCTCTTGAATGCAGAGTAGCTAAAATGAATTGAGGAAAGGATAACGTGAAAGAGCCAAACAGAAGATTTCAAATGGTGGCACAAGAAGACAAGTAAAGTATTATAATGAAATGTGCAAAGAACTGGAGCTGAAAAATCAAAAGGGAAGAACACTTGGCATTTCTCAACTGAAAGAACTTAAGAAAAAATTCATGCCTTCAGTTGCGATATTGAAGGATTCTATGGGCAAAATATTGAACAATGCAGGAGGCATCAAAAGAAGATGGAGGGAATAAACAGAGTCACTATACCAAAAAAAGAGTTGGTTGACATTCAGCTATTTCAGGAGGTAGCATATTATCAAGAACAAATGGTATTGAAGAAGGAAGTCAAAGCTGCACTGAAGGAATTGGTGGAAAACAAGACTCCAGGAATTGACAGAATACCCGTTGAGATGTTTCAAGAAACGGATTAGTATTGGAAGCGCCCAGTCATCTATTCCAAGAAATTTGGAAGACAACTACCTAGCAAATCAACTGGAAGAGATCCATATTTGTGGTTATTCCAAAGAAAGGTAATCCAACAGAATGCAAAAATTATCAAATAACCGCCACAACAAAAAATTTGCAGTATTAACAGAAACTACCAGAAATTCAAGGTGGATTGAGAAGAAGATGTGGAATAAAGGACAATATTGCTGAAGTCAGTTGGATCTTGCAAGGCTGAAAGCAGAGCGTACCAGAAAGATGTTTACATGTGTTTCATTGAGTATGCAAAGGTATTTTGCTGTGTGGATCATAGCAAATTATGGATAACATTTCAAAGAATGGGAATTCCAAAACACTTAATTGTGTCCATGAGGAATCTGTACATAGAATAAGAGGCAGTTGTTCAAGTAGAGTAAGGAGATACAATGTGGCTTAAAATCAGGAAAGTTGTGCTTCAGGGTTGTCTCTTTTCACCATATCTATGCAGTGCTGAAATAATCTGAGAAAATGGACTTTATGAAGAAGAACACAGCATCAGGATTGAGGAAGACCCATTAACAACTTGTTGCATGTAGGTGACACAACGTTGCTTGCTGAAATGAAGATGACTTGACGTACTTACCAATGAAGACCAAAGACAACAGTCTTCAGTATGGATTACATCTCAAAGAAAAAAAAAATTTTCAGAACTGGACCACCAAGCAGCATCATAATAACTGTAGAAAAGATTAATGTTGTCAAGGATTTCATTTTTCATGCATCTACAATCAACACCCATAGAAGTGGTAGTCAAGAAACCAAATGTCATATTGCATTGGGCAAACCTGCTGCAAACGACTTCTTTAAAGTGTTCAAATGCAAAGATGTCTCTTTGAGGACTAAGGTGTACTTGACCCAAGGTGTGGATATTGCCTTGGAAACCCAAGGAAGGGTCGCTATGAGTTGGGTCTGACTCGACAGCACACAATAACAACATGCGTGCAAAAGCTGGACAATGAATTAGGAAGACCCAGGAAGAACTGATGCATATGAATTATGGTGTTGGTGAAAAATATTAAACATACCATTGACTGCCAGAAGAATGAACAAATCTGTCTTGGAAGAAGTAGCCAGAATGCTCTTTAGAAGGCGGATAACAAGGCACCATCTCATGCACATTGGGCATGTTATGAGGAGGGACTGGTTCCTGGAGAAGGACATTATGCTTGGTAAAGGTTACCCCCCAAAAAATCCTTAACTTGATGGACTGACACAGTGAATGCAATAATGTTTTCAAAGTAGTAGGGATTGTGAGGATGGCACAGGACCAGGCCATGTTTTGTATTATTGTGAAACAGGGTCGGTGTGAGTTGGAACTCACTTGATGGCACCTAACAACAACAACATATATATAAAACTGTAAAAAATTTTGAAAATCCAAAGGGGAAGTCATTTTTTAAGGAAGTATTGAGTTTTGGTTTACAATGATGAAAAATTTGACAACAGACATTGGTGAACAATCACACAACATGATTGATGATGTTTTTGGTGTCACTGAAGCGTGGATACGAAAGATGTTGAATTGATAAATATTGTTTTCTATATTATTACAGCAATACAAAAATCCAAAATATGACATAAAGGTCTAAAAATACAGATGATCTGGATCACAGGATTAGGAGTTGAAACACAATGAGATGCTGAATGTATCTGTAATGTGGATTGAAATACCCCTATTAAGACGCAGCTATTCTAGGGGATCACGTGGTTCTTACACAAATCAGTGGGCTTGTAGAGAATAAGAATTGCTGTCTTTGGGATTGGATATATTCAAAGAGAATAAAGAGAAATGCATCTCAAAAAAATCCCTTTTTTTAGAAACATTTTTAGCTGTAGAAAAGTAAGAAGAAACAAAATCATAGTTGAAAAATTGGCCTAGTCTTATGTTGGAAGAAGCTTATATTTGTAAGATAGAACAAAGAAAACATACACAGAAAATTGATCAAACAGTACTGCACTTTATTCAGTGATAAAAGGAAGACATGATGAGATGGGACACCTAGGATTTGAGAGAATGGCTGCTTTGGCATAAGGCCAATTTTGTTAGCCAAGAATGACAAGACATATTGAACAGAGGTGTCAGAACTGTGAGAAGTGTATAAAGCAGAGGTCCAGAGCACAGAGGGCAGCCAAACTGGCGAAGTCCGTGGCTTATACTCCAAGCAAATGATTGTGCATTTATTTTCTGTCCCCAGAATGGACTGGGTGAGAATCAGAAACACTTCACTAATAAGACAAAGTAATCGCATAACAATGACCAAGAAAGAGGCTAGCACATTATGGAATCATCTTATAAGCCATTATACATTTTGTAAACAGCCCACAGTGACCAGAAGGCCAACTTGGAATCTGAATTAATCAGAGAACTAAAGGAGAGGGTTGAATTGTTGAAGGACACTAGGCCTTTCCAGGGGAAGTTGGGGAGAGATATGATCACACAAAGAACATGTTGCGTTACCAGGTGAATGAACAAACCTGGATTGTCCTGCCTTTAGCTCTCCCTTAACAGAAGAAAAGTTGCCTTATTACCTTAAACTTGACTAGCAGTGTTTACTGCCAATTGACTTAAGTGTCAGATCCCAAGCAGAAAAACAGATCAACCATTAGAAATATGATACAGCCTTTCTTTTTCCCCTGGGGAGTGTTATTTTTAAGTAAATTAGTTCCTGCGTGTCAAAGGCATTGCAGTGGAAGGCATTTATAACAAATCAGTAAGTGTTTGTTGAACATCTTAAGTTCCAGAGCTGTAAAGCTAGAAGAGAGCACGGACATGATTTGCCTCAACCCCTTTGTTTCACTGACAAGGCAACAGAGGATTAAAATAGCCGTGGTGGGACAATGGTTAAGCAATTCATTGCTAACCAAAAGGTTAGTGGCTTGAACCCATTCAGCAGTTCCTCAAGAAGTAGACTCAATGATCTGCTTCCATAAAGATTATAGCCTAGAAAACCCTCTGGGGGATTTCTTCTCTGTCACACGGAGTCAGAATCCACCCAACAGCACCCAGTAACAACAAAGAGAATAAGGTATTCTCCCAAGGTCACTCAGTAAGTTTTATAAGCCCAGTAGTGTCAGAAATGGACTCACCACTAACAAGCATAAAGTAATCTGCCCAGGAGTAATAAGAAAGAGTTATTACAAATTTAATAGCTCAGTTACCAATTTAAACCATTTATTAATTACAGAAATCTATACAGCTTCCTCCAAACACAACACAAATGAACACACACACACACACACACACACACGGCATTCATCATTCTAAAAACCCATGGAGGCATATCCACTCTGCTTTTGTAACCAGGGAAATGGCCCTGTTTCTCAAACTAAAGAGACAATGGGGACATGTGCCAGCAAATGATTAAAATGGGGAGGCATTTTTCCTCAACCTTGTTCTCTATTTTCTAGAATCTTCATTCCCTGCCTCACATGTCTGCCCATGGTGCCAAACTGATGCCACAGTGTAGAAACCCATCCCAGAGACTCCCTGCTGCCAGAAGCCCAGCTAGGAGTGACTTTTCTCCTCCCACCTTACTTGCAAACAGTTGTGTCAAAAGCTTGTTCAGACCACTGAAAAAGTGATCAGTTGAAATGATGGCCTTTCAGTTCTTCAGAAACTACTGAACTGACACAGCAAAGAGATGAGCAAGAATGCCTACGAGTCAGGAAACATGGTTCCATTCCCTCTTTGACACTCCTTCCTGGTGTGACCCAGATGGAGAGCTACACAACCCTTTGAGATTATGCAACAACCACAAACAAGATCAGTGATTGTAGTGACCACAATGGCCAGCCACACAATCACAAGGTGGGTTCTAATCTTGGCTGATGTAATAGTATCCCAGTTTAAACTAGTTAGTTCAACTTAAAATAATAAATATTCTTTTATTTAAGTGACAGGTATTTGAGATTGCTAATTATGCTTTGGAAAACTCATTATAGGACACAGGGCCCAATGAAGGCATGTTAGGGCCTTTATCAGGGATAATCTGTGGTACCCTCTCCTCTGTTTACTCATCCATTCAAATGAGCCATGTGAATTATACATATACATGTATGTATATATGTGTATGTGTGTCTTAGCTATCCATGATGTGACTTCTTTTTAAATGTGACTCCAATATTAGGGATTGAACACAAAATTGGTATATGCCATATTAGTGGAATGAGATGAACCACATTATAAAATTTTTACTGGATATGGGGTACTAAGATTTTTACCATATACTACATTTTCTACAAAAGGAATACTCCACATACTCTACAACAAAGAAAATAAGTCAATGAACTTAGTTCCACATCAATGTAAAATTCTGTTGATCTCCTACAACAAAAAATTTACTTTTACCAATTTTGCTTTAAATGACTTATCCTTCAGTTTTGATGTTTGTTTCATAATAAGTGCTATAATTTAATGAACAAAGGAAAAGATGTCATAAAAGAAAATTTAATGATCAGAAAACAACTATTACAACAAATTACTGCTTTATTTTTAGATCAATCTTTCATCTCTAACATAATTAAAAACATTTTCTATTCTTTGCTATTGCAAATTCTTCAATGATTTCATCACAATTAAGCTGCTGAACAATACCTACTTTGATACATAATAAAGATATTGAATCCAATCTTTCTTGAATCCTTGTTGTATGTTGAGGATTTTTAAGTCTTTCTTGTGACAAAATAAGCATACTGTCTTGTGTTACTGATTATTAAAGATAGGAATGTGCACAAAGCAATTTCAACATTGGTAAATACGTACTGTATTTTTATATTCTATTATGGAGCTCTGGTAGCATAGTGGCTAAGACACTTGACTGCTAACCAGAAGGCTGGAGGTTCAAACCCACAAGCCACTCCTCGGAAGGAAGGTTGGGCAATCTACTTCCGTAATGATACTGCCTTAGAAACCCAAGGAGGGGTCGCTATGAGTTGGGTCTGACTCGATGGCACACAACAACAACAACAACAATTATGGAATATACATGCCTGTAAAAGTAAAATTTGTCTTTCCTGAATCTGTAAACTTAGTTCTCATGTAAGAATGAAATTGTTACACTTCTCCATAAAGGGTTTTTTTTTTTTGTTTTTTTTTATGTAAGTAATCAGGATAAGCCTGAACTAATTTTTTGGATGCCAGCTACCTGGCTAACTGACTGGAACAGATTCATATTTGTGCCCATTCCAAAGAAAGGCATCCAACAGAATGCAGAAATTATAGAACAATATCATTAATATTGCTTACAAGTAAAATTTTGTGGAAGATAATCCAAAAATGGTTGCAGCATTACATTAACAGGGAACTACCAGAAATTCAAGACAGATTCAAAAGAGGACATGGAATGAGGGATATCATTGCTGATGTCAAATGGATCTCGGCTGAAAGTAAAGAACACCAGAAGGATGTTTCTGTGTTTTGTTGACTACACAAAAGCATTCAACGGTATGGATCATAACAAATTATAGATAACATTGTAAAGAATGGGAATTCCAGAATGCTTAATTGTGCTAATGAAGAACCTGTACATAGACCAAGAGGCATTTATTTGTATAGAACAAGGGGATACTGAATGGTTTAAAATCAGGAAAGGTATGCATTAGGGTTGAATCTTTCACCATACTTACTTAATCTATGTGCTGAGCAAATAATCTGAGAAACTGGACTATACAAAGAAGAATGTGGCATCAGGATTGGAGAAAGACTCATTAATAATCTGCAATATGCAGATGAACAACCCTGCTTGATGAAAGTGAAGATTACTTGAAGCACTTACTGATGAAGATCAAAGGCTGTGGTCTTCAGTATGGATTACACCTCGATGTAAAGAAAATGAAAATCCTCACAACTGGACCAATAAGTAGCATCATGATAAACAGAGAAAAGATTGAAGGAGTACATTTTACTTGGATCCACAATCAAAACCCATGAAAGTGGCAATCAAGAAATCAGACAACTTAACTGCACTGGGTAAAGCTGCTGCAAAAGCATTCTTGAAAGTGTTTAAGAGCAAAGATACCACTTTGAAGACTAAGGTGTGCCTGACCCAAGCCAAGGTATTTTCCCTTACCTCATATGCATGTCAAAGGTGGACAATGAATATGGAAGACCAAAGAAGAATTGATGCCTTTGAATTGCTGTGTTGGTGAAGAATACTGAAAATACCATGGATTGCTACAAGAACAAACAAATCGGTCCTGGAAGAATTGCAGCCTTAGTAGAGACAATGGTCAGACTTTGTTTCACATACTTTGGTCATGTTGTCAGCAAGGACAAGTACCTGGAGAAAACATCACGCTTTGGAAAGTGGAGGGTCGGGGAAAAGGGGGAAGACTCTCAACAAGATGGACTGACACAGTGGCTGTGACCATGGTCTCAAGCACAGTGAGTACTGGAGCATGGCCAAGGACTGGGTAGTACTTTGTTCTATTGTACATTATAATTGGGAGCTGACTCGACTCGCTGCTGCTGTTGTTGTTACGTGCCACTGAGTCGGACCAGACTCATAGAGACCCCTCCTTGGGTTTCCGAGGCAGTATCACTAAGGAAGTAGATTGCCCCATCTTCCTTCCAAGGAGTGGCAGGCAGGTGGGTTTGAACCGCCAGCCTTCTGGTTAGCAGCCAAGTGCCTTAGGCACTACGTTACCAGACTCAACTCGCCAGCACCTAACAATAACAACAATAACAATTTTGTGGATGTTTTCATGTGTTCTTCATCAAGTATATCCACATGGTTTAACAAGGAAAATGTATTTAAAAGAATCTCATACACTTTAGCCCTTCTTACATGCAAGATGTAAGTGTGTCAGTGGTGTTGTATGTGCTTACATGACATTGATCTCTGGCACTTAATACTTCCGGAGCACATCTGTCATTTATTTGTGTCTTTCTGATGTTTCTGCAATGGTCAACTGCTTGATAATTAGTTTTTGCAGTATTTGCTTTCAAATTTTTCAATTATGTAAATCTGTTAATGACTGGTAGAGATCTGTGCATGTCTTAAAATTTACTACTGAATCTTGGGAGAGCTTGACTCATCTGCTAAAAATGCTGCAATATATTATTCTACATAACCATCACAAATACATACTCTAGTGTTTGCATTTTGTTGGCAATGTTTTCAGCTTCTCTTCTGGTATCTTCTTTTTGTGTCTGGTCTTCAGTACTATATTCTAAGGCATCTCGAATCTGAGTGTGCGATTCCAGGATTGCACATGCTTCTCATGTATTAGAAAGGCATTTAATACTTGATCAGTGTCTAAATATGTTTTAAGAACTGCTCTTTGATAAATAGAGGTAGTAAAAAATGTGTAAAGTAACTGAATCTTAAAAAAAAAAAAATCAACTGCTTCTGGATGTATCTTAAAACAGCTGACCTGTATGAGAAAGATCTGTAGTGAAATCTACAGACCAACTGAAATACTGAGCTATATTTATTTCACTGGAAATAGTTGATTGACCTTTATCACTTACGAAGTTTATTAATTCTTCACATGTTGTTTTAGACATACACAATGGGTTGCTCTTTCCTGTGTGACCATATTTTGAGATGTGACCTGCTAAAACCTGAGTAATAAGTTCAAGTAAACTCTTCAAATTTCCATTTTTTTGGGACTCAAACACTTCATGTCTTTCTTGAAAAGATAGTCCATGTTCAGAGACTGTTATGATGACAGTAACAACATGTTGCAAAATGGCTATCCAATATTGACACTCTTCATTAATTTGTGTTTCTAGTTCATGAGTGTGGTAGTTAAGGTTGTATGTCAACTTGGCTGGGCTGTGGTTTTGAATACTTGGCAGGTGGATGTAGTTACGATGAGATTGTAATCACAACCATGGTGGAATCTGCTGTGAGCAGCTAAGTAGTTGCCTTTGGGGTGTGGCCTGCTTCCATTAAATACGTAGAAGCTTTGAGGAAAGTCTCTAGGTTTCTGGCACATTTTGGGCCATGTTGCCTGCCAGACTTGGTTCTGTTCCTGGACTTGAACCAGTGGCCCGCCTAGTTGTCTGCTGATCTTGTGATTGTGTCATTTTCCTGCCAATCTTGGGTTCGTCAACCTAAGCAGCCAGTAGCTGCACGAGTCAGAAAAGCTGCCAGGTCCAGTGGCCTGGAACAAGAGGCAGAGCTGAAGCCCCAAGTTGAGAGGCCTTCACCAGCCCCTAGAGCCGGCACTCTGAATTTGGACTCCTAGACTCCTAAGGGAGCTCTGGTAGTGCAGTGCCTAAGGCACTCGACTGCTAACCAGAAGGCTGGTGGTTCAAACCCATCAGCCACTCCTTGGAAGGAAGGTTGGGCAATCTACTTCCATAATGATACTGACTCAGAAATCCAAGGAGGGGTCGCTATGAGTCAGGTCCGACTTGATGGTACATAACAACAACAACAAGCCTCCTAAACTGTAAAAGAGTAAATTAGCCATTCACTAGTGATATTTCTGTTATAACAGCACTGGAGGACTAAGACAATGAGTTAAGCCAAAACCATGTCTTCAGTTTAAATATGACAACATACAACCTCTGTGAATTGAACTGTTTTCATTTATTAATCATACTCAAGTTACACAATCACTAAATCCATCCATAACAAATCAAGAATTAAATGATTTAGGACTGAATAGTTTGTAAACAAAACAATATACAGAGCCAATTGATGGAGAACATTGTAGCTACTCTCTCTTATAATTTTCACCATTAGCTTTGCACCCTAGAAATATACTCTGGCTACAGAACCTTTTTTTTAACATCTAGAAATTTTCAGCATGAATTTTCACATGTTACACTGTGATGTTGACCCTCATTTGGCCCACTTTTGGTCCAATAATCTACATCATTGAAGAAAAATTATTCTACAAAGTAGAATTTGTTCTTCTGTTTTTTTGGGGGGGTCTGCAGCTGTGACAGTTTCAGATTCTAAAGTAGTTTAACTCTCTATACCATTATTTATTTCTTTAACTGCAGCAAGGAAGGGATGCAGAATTTGGAAAAATTCTCTTAGGTTGATATTGCCATTAATAATTTCAGCACTAGCAGTACTAGTACAACGATTTGTATCCATTAAACTCAAGCATTCAATGGAAGGAGTGTCTTCTGAACCATTACATTTCAAAAAAGGAAGTTAATTTTGGAATTGTGTTTAGGAATTCACAAATCCTTTTTATCATCTGCAGGCTTTCATTTTTGCATGCCACTTAGTTGGTGCTGTTTCATTTTACCTGGATATTAAAGGTTGCTACTATTTAAATAGGGTTCTATTATAGCAAATCTAATTGAATAATTGACAATAAACAAAATCTATAAAACAATTAAAATATATAAAATAAAATTTAAGTTCAAATTTGGACATTAACACAAAAATTTCTATTTGAAAATTAAGTGGAAAAAAAAGGTTTGGAACATGTAATTTTGTTCTTCAGATCTGAGACAGTC
>NW_006921589.1:7279541-7321088 GCF_000298275.1 Orycteropus afer afer
TGTAAATAAGTTAATGTATTTTGGTTGTATGTGTTAGCGTATCTTGTTAGGTGCAAATATGATTCTGTAATTGTCCTTATTTAGAGATTATATATGGTTGAGAAAATGTGTACAACTGCCAAGGGGTGGATTGTGATAATTGGAGCCACGTGCCAACTTGGCTGGACCATAATTCTGTGTGGTTTAAGCTGTTGCGATGTAGTTATTCCCATGATGGGATCAGATGATTATGTTTTGAACAGGCAATCTGTTGAAAGGGAGTTTCCCTAGGGGTGTGGCCTGCTTCCAGTATATCTATGGACATTCCGGGAAAAGAGACATTCTTCTGAGGATCGGGATTCTGTTTTGCTGCCTACAACTATCCGTGAGTGAACAATCTATCATTTGGCCTGGAGATCTTGAATTTGTCATTCATCGGAGTCAACAGCCTGTGTACTGCCTGCCAGCCTTGAGCTCTTCAGCCCCTGTGGCTGCAAGAGTTGGCAAGAGCCTCCAGCTTGATGTGGAAAAGCCTCCAGCTTGACATTTGATCCAGGAACTTTGGACTTGCCAGCTTCTATAAGTGTGTGAGCCATTTTCCTAAGATAAATTTCTCTCTATATACATACATATACATATACATATATACATACACACACACACACACACACACATATATATATATAAGCTTTACTGGTTTGGTTTCTCTAGAGAACCCAGTCTAACACAATGAGTTTTAGTTTACTTGTGCAGGACAGGACCAGGTACATCATGAGTCATGTGATTATGGTGCCCCTGGTGCATTCTTACGTGTTTGGTGAGACAACGGGATGTGAGGTAATACCCGATCAATCTGAAATGAAAAGGGAAATATGATTGCTATTGTATATACAATTTGTAAAACATACACTTGATTACTTTGTGGAATTGCTCAACTCCTGTATTAGGAAATACATGCATAATTGATGTAACAATAGCATCACATCTCAATGAGCAAGTTTGTTTTGTGAGTCACAACAGTATCAACTTCTTAAAAGAAAGTCTGTCTCAAGGGAAATGGAAAATAAAATACATTTATATAATTTTTATTATCTATATGTTAATTTAATTTATTTCTTCAAGGGATTGGTCAATTTCCTTACATGGAGATATGTAAATATTCTGATAAAATATAAACATAAGGTTCTAATAAATGTCCTTTGTTGCTTTCTTGGAAGAAAAATTTTGAAAGGCACTCATTATGGTGAAACACAAACATATGTTACATGATAAATAAAAACTGAATTTTGCATCCCCTGAATGTGCCTAATATCTCATTTATTAGCATACATAGAGTAATATCAAGCACTGTATCCCACACAACAGACAATAAAAAATGAAACTCACTTGATATATGAATTAAAACTTTTCATGTTAGATAAATATTAATATTTTCAGTATATTTTGGACATTTGGTATGTTAGTATTATATTAAAGTATTAACCATGTTAGTATTATATTAAATGTATGCTAGATTGCATCTGCCAAACATATTTTTAAATTAAAAATATGTTTATAAAATTGTTTCTAAAACTTAGTACATAGTCTGCAGGTAAATGCCATACAGCTAAGAAATAACTTGATTGGATTCATTGAAATTTATCTGAGCTCCCTTGCTTTTGCTCACCATGTGCAATTGGAGTTCTTCTTGGTGGTTTACCAGGATGTGCACAGGAATGCACCCTCATTTTTGTATTATGACAAAGAGCATTGCTGACCCTTCTGGCTGGAGTTGCTGAATCAGCAGACATGGATAGACAAGATGGTTCTCTCAAAATGGATTAGAGACCTTTCATCTATTAACATAATATGTCCTTGGGTGAATGTAGCAAGAGTCAGACAGCCCACATCTCTCTCTCTCTCTCGTTTGTTAGAAAGTAATAATATATTTCCAAGAGGCCCACTGAGATAAGGAGTTTCAATTACCTGGGAGGGGACAGTAGGAGACAGATGTCAATGAAGGTGTTGAAGTGGTAGGGGCCTCATAACAAAAACAACCTTGTGCATGGGCTCTCTCATGACCCTGGGTGAACTTCATTTCAGTTGACATATTCTCGGGCACTGGAGCTGGTATCAATTTCCTTTAATGCCCTGCCAGTTCCCTTCCACCATAGCACTTCCTTTTTCTTGTGTCCTGTCTGCTTGGCATCATTGGAGCTTGGCTTTGGACAACTGGTGCCCATGTTTTGTTGATTCCCTAAGCATTTCTTACCTTGCTCACTGGGAAATCTGTCCTTGAATGGACCCCTAACCCTACATAAAGAAGCCCTGATGGCACAGTGGTTAAGCACTCAGCTGCTAACTGAAAAGTAGGTGGTTTGAATCCACCAGCTGCTCTGTAGCAGAAAAGACCTGGTGATGTGCTTCTGTAAAGATTACAGCTTTGTAAACCCTCTGCGACAGTTCTCCTCTGACACATGGTATTGCTTTGAGTCAGAATCAACTGAATGGCACACAACAAACAACAATGCTACATGGATCAGAGTAGATGAATCTATCAAATACTGAAGATCTGGACCTCATCCAATAGGAACTGAAAGGATGCTGTAACCAAACTGGTCATAGTCAAGCAGATAAAATCACAGGTAGCAGATAATATTAATTAATATTTTCATGCAAAAGTGACCATCTCTTTATGAATGAAGATAACGCCTCAGCCGTACTTTTCCTGGATTCCCTACCCATTACTTCTTTCTACTCTGCCACATCCTTCTTTTCCTGGCTGCTTGTTACCTGAGGGTGGAGCACTGAGAGTTTCTAATGGATAAATTACATATTCTTAGAGCTCTGGTGGCGTAGTGCCTAAGGCACTTGACTGCTAACCAGAAGGCTGGTGGTTCAAACCCACCAGCCACTCCTCGGAAGAAAGGTTGAGCAATCTACTTCCGTAGTGATACCGCCTTGGAAACCCAAGCAGGGGTCACTATGAGTCGGGGCCGACTCAACGGCACATAACAACAACAACAACAAGAGTCAGGAATAAGTTATATGTCCTCCTTGAGCCTTAAGTTCTTCCTCTGTATGGAGGAAAATGTGCTTATCTCATAGGATTTTGCTAAAGAATAAAGTAAGTAATATTAGGGAATAATGCCTGACACATAATAAGCATGATTTAAGTGTTTACTGTCATTATTATTTAGAAGGGGTATATAAAAGGCATGAACATTCCATGCCCCCATTTGCCTGTGTCTTTAAAAATTTCAAGATTTCTTCTGGTTCTGAGGTCACTCATTGATTTAACCAAGGTGCCTAAATCTCTCTGATTCTCTCTCTCTCTGATTCTCTCTGATACACATACATATACATGACTTTTCATTTTGCATTATAATATGTAATAATTGTCCCCAGTAACAATTATTACTTGTTATTAATACAGTTATAAAGACCTTACAATGGAGGTATCAGTTAAGATTACCTGTGTGCTAGGTATTGTGGATGGTGCTAGGGATATAAAGAAAAATAGGACATTTCTGCCTTCAAGGAACTGATGGTGTAATTAACAAGTAAGACATGCTGATAAATAATTGTCAAACATAGCAATGGGCACTTCAAGAGTCACAAAGGAGCTAGGGGAGCCCCTGAAGAGGGTGTAACTAAAAGGGATGGAAGTGTTGAGGGAAAAAGATGCTGGAATGGATTCCTGGAGAAGGAATAGGGTTTAATAGGCAAGGCAGGAAAAGATAGGGTAGGTGAAGGAACTAGCATGTAAAAGGAAGGAAGGTGTGAAAAGTTGTAGCATATTTCAAACCCAAAATACCAAACTCACTGCCGTCGAGTCACTTTTGACTTGTAGCAACCCCTCCTTGGGTTTCCTAGGTGGTATCTCTATGGAAGTAGATTGCCCAGTCTTCCTTTCAAGGAGTGGCTGGTGGGTTTGAAACACCAGCTTCCTGGTTAGCAGTCAGATGTCTTTGGCACTATGCCACCAGCACATAGTTAAAGCACTGTAAACCAGAGAATTAAAGATGATGCGATAATTATATCCATCAGAAGTATCAAAGATAAGCAATGGCTGGAGAAGTGTCAGGAGATGAGGCTGAAAGGTGGCCCAGTTGCCACATCATGAGAGGCCCATGTAATCATGCAAAGACCTTGGCCATGATCCTACAGGTGTAGGTCATGAAGGTTCAGGAAGGACTTTGAACGGGAGCATACCACAGCCAGATTTGCATTTGAGAAAAGTCACATTGGTTGCAGAGTGGAAGATGAGTGGGAGAGGGTGAATGAGGAGGGGGGACCAGTGCAGGTGCTGTTTGTGGATCTCCGGGCAGTGACCTTATCACTTCTCTCTTTCTCACCTCTCCTCTCTGTGGAGCCTCACACAGAACACACATAGCTCAAGGGTTTAGCTCACCCGATCCAGTGGAAGAGCACATGACCCCACAGGCCAGTGTGCTCCTCCTTCCTGTTGTTAAAATAGCTTTAATAGCTCTGGCCAATGGGCAAGCAGGACAAGGACCAGCCATTAAATTGATTGGCTGGATCCAATCCAGCAGTGACCTCATCTGGAATTCACAGGATCAAAGCTGGTGAAAACAGACGAAAGAAATTACAGACTTAATAAATAAGAGATTAGTCTCAACTTGGGAAACTCATTTCAGCTAAACACATCCCATCCGTTAAAATGTGGGTTCAGCATCTCCTCTTCACCGACTATTTGTAAAAGGGCTTATTGTGTTTGCAGGTGCCCCTGCATTGTGCAAATAGTTAAGTGCTCAGCTACTAACTGAAAAGTTGATGGTTGGAATCCACCCAGAGCCACCACAAAAGAAAGGCCTGACAATCTGCTTCTGAAAGGTCAGTCATGGGAAATCCTGTGGAGCACAGTTCTACTCTGAAACCCACATGAGTTGGACTTGATTCAAAGACAATTGGTTCGATTTTTACATTGTGTCTTTCAGGAAAGAGAGAACTGTCAAGTCAATTTTAGCTCCAGAGCTAAACTGGGCCTAAAATCTTTGGTTAATGAGAAATGCCAACCAGAGAGAAGGAGCCTTCAATTTCCTGGAAAAGGTAAAACTGTTCCCTTTTCAGGTGTTTTTCAACCTTAGGAGGTTTTAGAATTAACCACAGAGAGAGTCAAGTAAATAAAACCCATCCTCTTAACATTTTTTAGTAGAATTTAAGACAACCCCTACATGTTTGTTACTTAAAGTGTTTATAACGTTGGTAAACTGTTTTTAATGTTAAGAGATTCTGGTATATTTGACCATTTGATTATCATGTGATTCTTGTTTAAATATATAGTTAGGTGCTTGATTTCAGACCAAAGCTTTAAAGTTGAGAGTTCCAAGGGCAGTCGGCTAAGTTTGTAAACAATCTTGAAAGATTTAAGAGAACTTGAGGGTCATGGTATTTAAACATTTAATTTATTAGATCTATAAGAACTACTTTAGGTACTTGGGCAAGTTTTGCTTGTTAGTCCAGCACTTGAGGTACTTAGAAAGAAAATCACATTTATAAATGTGGTATAGAGTATTTAAGGGAACATAATTGCCAAAATTGTAAAGTACTCCTTAAAAGTTTATTAGATTTATAGATAGAATAATAAGATTTGTAGTTTGAACTTAAAAGCTTAAAGGAAGGAAGAAAAGAAAGAAAAATTTCATTACATCAGTGTATGGAGTATTTAATCTTAGAAGCCAAGTATCTGCAAATAGTCTTTCATGTGCACAAAGGACCTCAGAAGGGTCATGGACCTCAGAAAGTGCCTACTGATTTTTCCTGTTTTTTTTTTTTCAAACTGAGGCAGGGTCAGAGACTCTTTTCCTTTTGTGGCTTGAGCTGAGATGCTGGTGGCCCATGAGCCATGGTGTGAATCAGCCTTACTGTAAGAGAATGGAGCTGGCAGGCAGAGTGCCCAGGAAGGTATTTGGTCCTAGGTTCCAGCCAATGAAAAGCCAGCTCCACTCCCTCCTTTATCATAAGTGGTTTATGAGAACCAAGTCCAGACTAGTTTCCATCAAATCAACCCCAACTCATAGTGACTCCGTGCGTGTCAGAGTGGAACTCTTCTCGATGGGGTTTTCAATGCCTAATATTTCAGAAGTAGATCATGAAACTCTTCTGGATGGACTTGACCCTCCAATAGTTCAGTTAGCAGACAAGCAAGTTAACTGTTTGCATTGCCCAAGGACTCTGAAAAATAACGACATATTTAGTATTTTTGTTACCACATAACTCTTTTCTGAGAGGAGTTTTCCTACAATCTTCTTGTCTTTTGCAGAATCCTGGTTTCTTGATCTTACCCTGATCTCCCCAGAGACCCTTTCCCTCACCAAGGCCAGAGACCTGGGCAGAGCCAGGTGAGGCAGGAAGTAGGGTGTAGGCCCTTCCCTTCTCCTTTCTTTTTTGTCCTTGAGTCCAAAGGTGGGGGAGGGGAGGAAGGAGCATGTGTGAGAGCCACAGGTCACAGTTATTTTTTTTCCTCAATATGCTACAGGACTGGTCTCCAGCTTTACAAAATAAAAGCAAATTCTGGCGCAGAGAGTTATGGATCTTTGATTGTCATTAGGTCCCCTCAAGTCAATTTTCAACTCATAACAACCCCATGTGACGAAGTAGAACTGCCCCATAGGATTTTCTAGGCTGTGATCTTTACAGGAGCCGATTGCCAGGTCTTTGTCCCACAGAACCTCTGGACGGGCTCCACTGCCAACCTTTCAGTTAGGAGCTGGACTGTTGCTCCCCCAGTGCTCCTTGGGTTAAGATTTTGTAAACTCTACTGAAGCCCATTGAAGAGTTCTCGTGGCGTAGTGGTTAAGGCATTTGTCTGCTAACCAAAAGGTCAGTGGTTCGAACCAACCAGCCACTCTACGGAAGAAACATGGGGCAGTCTTCTGTAAAGATTTATAGCTTTGGAAAACCCAATGGGGGTCTCTATGAGTCAGAATCAATGGCAGTGAGGTTTTTTTTTTTTTTTTTTTTTAACTGAATCCCATTATAGTTGAAATGGTGCCTGTATCCTGACTTCAACAGTTAGGTATTATTAATTGAAATTATTAGAATTCACACGAACATTTTATGGATAAAAAGAGAAGTTCAGTTTGGTATAAGAAGAATTTGAAGTGCCGTGATATATCCTGTCAGAAATGTTCTTTTAGGCAGTGGGGCACATGGTTCTACAATCCAGGATGCAGCCTGGGGTTGGAGCAGCAGGCTTTATTTAGAGTGACTGTTGGTAAGGGAGGTTATTGAACCCAGTTGTGTCATTTTTCACTCTGCCTTGCTAGTTTTAAGATGTTTTTCTAAGCATTATGCAGAGTACTGTATCAGTTAGGAATGTGTTTGGCTCAAGTAACAGAAAACTCATCTTACAGTGGTCCAAACAGGTATGGATTCTTTTCATTACTACCTAATAAAATACTTGGAAGGAGGCAGTTGCTGGCATGGGCTCCCTGGCTCAAGGATACCAGAGCCAGGATCTCTGCCATTTTCTTGGTATTTCACTCATGGTCTCAATATGGATGCAGTATGTCCAGGCCCAAAGTCCACCTTCAAGGCAGAGAGAACAGGAAGATGCAAGTTATCTCAGTTCTTTTCATCAAGAAAGAAACTTTCTCCAGACTCTCTTCCTCTTCTCCTCAGGCTTGTACTTATGTTTCATTGCCTAGAATTATGTCATGGCTACCCCTTGCTGCAAGGAATGCTGGGAAAGGCTGCCAATAAAAAGGCAATCAGAATAATTGTGGAGTAGGTCTAATAACTATGATATGTTGGTGGTGCAGCGGTTAAGCCCTCAGCTGCTACTTAAAAGTTTAGCGATTCAAACACACCCAGTAGCTTCACCACAGAAAGACCTGGGGGATCTGGTTCCATCAAGATTACAGCCAAGAAAATTTCATGAGGCAGTTCTACTCTGTCATATAGGATTGCTATGAATAGAACTCCACTCGATGGCCCCCGACAACAACAACGACGACAACTGACTATTAACAGTTTATGGTGTTCTGAAGGTTACTCCAGAACTAGGTAATCCAGACTCCGTACCTGGTCTGTGTGGCTGCCTTCATTCAATGGATAGCTTAACAATTGCTGGATATCCTGTAATTTATTGTCTTCCCTTTTTGAAACTTCTTCTATATTCTGAAACTCAATCAATTACTTTCTAAAGACTGCATAAGAAAAAAAAAAACATTGATAATATGTGATATTTCTGGGTCTTCTGAAATGTGTAGTGTCTGGATAGTCATAAAAATCTCCAACTTACCTTCCATAATTTGAAAGTGGGAACAGCCTTGGCCTGACTGAGAACATGTGACAATGGCAGAGGACCTGAGGCTGTTGACTAGGACTCTGGCAAACCTTGACTGTGAAAGCCTATTGGGGATAAGCTCAGGGAATGTGTGAGCAGGTGGCGCACGTGACTGTGGAGGGCTTGTCTGGGCAAAGGGAGGCTTGAGCCTGGAAAACTAAACTGACTGATTTTTTTTTTTTTTTTTTTTAAAGAACAGTATAGTCTACTGACAAATAGGTACAGTGAAACCTGTGAGAGCAGTAACTTAATGGGACTGCCTTGTTTTTCTGGGTCTTGTAAGGTTCCCGCCTTAGACAAGATACAGTCTTACCACTTTTCTCTTTCACCTTTAGTGGAAAATATTTGAGTTTTCCTTCTCT
Organism: Orycteropus afer afer; assembly: GCF_000298275.1. Lineage (NCBI taxonomy): Eukaryota > Metazoa > Chordata > Mammalia > Tubulidentata > Orycteropodidae > Orycteropus > Orycteropus afer. The sequence continues at coordinate 7,288,176 of NW_006921589.1, forward strand.
GACAAGTTTGAGCCTTACTCAGGTTCCAGCTTCCGCAGGTCTCACTGTACTTTCATGCACTTAACAATAATTTGAGGACATACTAAGGCACATCCACTAATTCCTTTGAACTAACCTACTGTATAAGCAATAAGTGTGCCTTCATTTCCCTTGTGATTTGTGAGGTCGAGAGCTTCATTAAGTTCACTCCAAAAGTAGTTCATTTCTACAACTAAAGAAGAAAATGTCTTATTAACCAGCTGGCATGAAAGCAGTGAGGAAGAACACCCGCCAAATCAAGTCATCCAACCACCTTAAATCAATGCACGACTCTAACTTTGAGCAGACATCAGGACCACTGATGAGACAATGATGAGCAAATAGGTCCATGGGGTGAAATCCATTCACACCAAATCTGTACCTCAGAGTGTCACCCAGGATGTACAGGACCTGTCACACAACAAAAGTCCTTGAGACAAGACCCAGCAACTCAGAGCACCAATCAAAACCTAAGCTTGCACTGTTGTTGTTAGGTGCCTTTGTTTCTGATTCACAGTGACCCTATAGGTTAGAATAGGCTCCATAGGGTTTTCGAGGGTGCAATCTTTATAGAAGCAGGTCACCAGATCTTTCTCCCTTGGAGTTGTTTGAACCACCAAACTTTCAGTGAGCAGCCAAGCACTTAACTGTTGGGTCATCAGGGCTCCTTAAACTTTTATTCACTCCTGCTGTAGAAATGAAGGGGGCTCTGGTGGTATAGTGCCTGAGGCATTTGAGCCACTCCTTGGAAAGAAAACAGGGCAATCTACTTAAGTTGTGATACTGCCTTGGAAACCCAAGGAGGTGTCATTATGAGTTGGAAATAACTCCATGGCAGTGAGTGTGGTTTTATAGAAATGAAAGGAGTTCTGGTGGTGTAGTGCCTAAGGCATTTGACTGCTAATCAGAAGGTTGGTGGTTTGAACCCACCAGCCACTCTGTGGAACGAAGACTGGGCAATCTACTTCCTTAAAGATTTACTTCCTCAAAAACCCAAAAGGGGTTACTATGAGTCAGAGTCAACTTGATGACAGTAAGGTTTTTCTTTTTTTAATATACATGGAAACGAGGAATGTCCCAACACAAGCACCACATCATGGTGACCCTATTTTTTTGAATGCAGAATAACAAAGCTTTGAATTTGCCAGAAATCTTCAGGCTCTGTCTTGTCCTGCAAGTTCCAGTGAGGTATTACTTCTAGAATGGCAGTGTTGCAGCAAGTCATTGTCTTCTTACAGATAAAAAGAAAAAAGGCAAGTAAGCACAAGAAAAGAATTAAAAAAAAAAAAACCCCCAAAAATAAAAAAAAAAAGATGAACCTCTCCTGCAGTTTCTTCAGAACTCAGGCTTACCATTTTAACATATCAGGTCAACACAACCCAAGCCATTGCCATTGAGTTCATCTGGACTCATGATGACCTCATGCGTTAGAGTAGACGATCCATTGGGTTTTCTTGGTTGTAATCTTTAAGGAAGCAGATTGCCATGTCTTTCTTACATGGCGCCACAGGGTGAGTTCGAATCACCAGCCTTTAGGTTAGTAGTCCAATGCAAACCATTTGCACCACCCAGGCACTTCAGTGCAGGGCTCTAGAAAGTGAAAGTTCAGTCTAGCTTTATCTTTGAGAAGCACATAAAATCGAAACTTTTGTCTGTAGAGCTCTGTTTCTCTGTCCAAACTTCCCTATTGTTTTTGAGAATTTCAGTAGAATCACATTAGATTTGTGCTCATAGAAAGACACCGTTCCACTAAGCTTTGAACCAGAACGTGAGCACTCTTCCTGTCACCTAGTGCCCATCAGATACTATAAAGAATTGCAGTCACTAAAGGTTAAATTTACAACTTATTTCTTTGCTTCCAAGTTGATTTTGTGGTTGGTTTGTGTGTGTGTGTGTGTGTGTGTGTGTGGCCAATATACACAATTCTTTCATACAAAGCTTACATACACATTCAGTTGTAAGTCTATCTTCTTTTCAGAAGCCAGGGATGTTTTCCCCAAAACTTGCTTCCTATATCAGACTTTCAGAACTCAAATATTTTCCCACTGATTTTTATTATGCATTTAGAAGTGCTTTGTTTTAATATCTGGTTGATGTTCAATTGGCAAAGGCTTCTAATGCTGTAAGCCTGAGATACCCTCAGCCTACAAATTCTGTGTCCTGTCGTTAATATTTCATGAAATCTGAACATGCTCTAGGAGCTTATTAGCTTATATAATGAGCTGGAGAATTTTATTCACCCAAATTCCAGGGCCTGTTATCTATGAGATTAATAGCAGGCAGAGACTTTCTTGGAGGCTCTGTGTGAAATGGGTCAGGGGTTGGGAGAGGAGTACATGAGGAATGTCTGGGAAAGGAAAGAAGGAGGGGCAAATGGCATGGTGGGATCAGGAACAAGAGGGTAAAAAGGCAGGCAAACAGAAATACATACAAAGAAACTGAGCTAGAAAAATACTCATAAAAAGAGAATGTGTGAGGAATAAAGTGTGGAGAGCAGTTACTATGGGGTCTTGTACAGAGGATGTTCTATTAGAAATTTTGGGATGTTTTACGATGTGATGTGCTATTTAAACTAGTGGCATAGTGCCTAAGGCATTTGACTGCTAACCAGAAGGCTGGCAGTTCAAACCTACCAGCTACTCCTTGGAAGGAAGATGGGGCAATCTACTTCCGTAGAGATACTGCCTTTGAAACCCAAGGAGGGGTAGCTACGAGTTGTAATGACTCGACAACAGTAAGTTTTTTTATTTTTATTTTTTAAGCACTTTTTCAAGCGAACCAAATACAAGGATTTACCCTATGTGTACTGTTTTGGGTGATGTATCAATGGGCAGAGAAAGGCCTCAAGACAGCTGAGATATATTTGGGTGACATTTAAGATTAACACATCTTTATCTAGTTATCCATCTGTCGATCCACCAGTTACTGGGAAAACTGTTTCCTTAAAATGGTACATCCTCCAGGGAGACAGCTCAGGGGGCAGAAGTGCATGGGAGGGAAGGACACAGGGAAGAAGTAACTATGGGGAGGAAGAGGGAAGAGAGCTGTTACATTGTGGGGAATTGCAGTCAGTGTCATGAGACAAAATGTGTATGAACTGCTGTATGGAAAATGGATTTGCTTTGTAAACGCAAATCACAATAAAAATGTAAAACAATGAAAATAAATAATAATAATAATAATAAGTGGTGACAGATTTGTCCTCGGCAGTGGGTGAATAGTGGAAAGGGCATCTTGAACTTGCAATCAGAGGGCCTAGTTTCCAGTCCCAGAGGTGCCATTTCTGAACTCTTCCCCTCAGTTTTCTCTCCTGTCAATGAGGCTGTAGAAGATTGTGAGAATTAAATGAAATAATGTCTATACATGTTCCTGCCGTGAAGTCTGGCATGTGATGATTTTAATGACCCTTGTATCTGGATCGATGAAAAATAACTTAGTTACACCAATTATTTTTACCTTCATCTACCCATAAAGGGTAAAAGTGAAGAAAACCCATTGCTGTCAAGTCAATTCCAACTCTTAATAACCCTATAGGACAGAGTAGAACTTCCCCATAGGATTTTCAACCTAAATTCCTTCTAAAAGCAGACTACCACATCTTTCTCTTGTGGAGTTGCTGGTGGGTTCGAACCTCTGACCTTTCAGTAAGCAGCTGAGTGCTTAACAATTGCACCATCATTTCTAATACCAGTGTGATTTTCTGATCAAGAACTATCATCAATTTAAAAAAAAAAAAAATCCAAATGCAATCCGTTTTTCAAAAATACTAAGCTAGTTAAATATTGCTGAATTTTTTATCATTAAGAAAGTGGAGGAAAGAATTGGGGAATAAAATCTTTGTGCTTTCTCTCCACACTGTCTGGCAAGCCAACTGTGGCATAATTTATTTTGTTTCATTAATTGAGCCAAAGGAAACATTTGTGCCCTGAGCCACTGCAGTGGTTACAGTGGAGAGCGGGTGGCCTCTGACCCATGGGGACGTGAGTGCAGACAGAGAGAGATGAAAAGGACACGCTGTAACATCTTGGGCTCGATTCACAGAGCAGAATGTGCATGCTGCCTCTCCCAGCCCAAGGTCCTTGTGAAAATAATGACTCTGGGCAGAGTTTCCCTCACTGCTCACGCCCACTTGTGCTCAGCATCTCTGTCTTGCCTAAGAAGCATCAGGAGTCACATCACCATGCAATCTCTGCAACGGATGCCAGAATGGTACCTGCAGGGCTATGCCTTGGTTTGCATCCAAAACAATGACATCTCGCCGTTAATTAAAGCTGCATCACACTTCCTGGTTTCCACCAGGGAAACATGCTTCTGAAATCTTCTCCTGTGTCATTTCTTAAATCAATGGTGATTCTAGAAATAACTTTGTGCACTCAGAAAATAACATAGGCTAAGAGTGGTGTACGGAAGGATTGACGGGAACTGCAAAGGAGGTTTTCTTCTCGTCCCCACACTGTCGAGCCACAGATCTTAAGCTGGGCATTCTTTACCTTTGCAGATTAAGCCAGAGTGTGGGCCTTAAGACCCCTGCACCACCCCCCTTGCATTTTACAGGTTAGGAAACTGAGGCCCAGTTACTTGGCGAAGCCACATCATATCAGCTTCCTAACTGTTTTCTAACTGTTTTAGGCACCATTCCTTGGAGAAGGATGTCATGCTTGGTAGGGTGGAGGGTCAACGAAAAAGGGGGAAGCCTTCAACGAGATGGATTGACATGGTGGCTGCGATGATAGGCTCAAGTATAGCAGGGATTGTGGACTGGCGCGGGATCGGGCAGTGTTTCGTTCTGCTGTGCATGAGGTTGCTATGAGTCAGAAACGACTGGACGGCACCTAACGATAACAACAACAACAACAACAACAACAACTGTTTTATACTGGTGTTTCACCCCATTTCATGGGGATATGTGGACCCTGAATGATGAGTCCCTGGTGGTGAGGTGGTTAAGTGCAGGGTTCCTAACCTGAAGGTTGACGGTTTGAACCCACTGAAAAGCTCATCAGAAGAAAGCCCTCTTGATCTGCTTCTGAAAGGTCCCAGCCATTGAAACCCCGTGGAACACAATTCCACTATGCAACACCAGGGTCACCACGAGTGGGAATTAACTTGATGGCAGCCGGTTTGGTTTTGGTTTGATAGAGACAAAGACATAGAGAACTTCTTTGACTAAAACCTTCTTAAATATTTTCTTTGGCAAAACATATTGAAATTGCAGTAGTTAGTACTTAATAGCTTCTAAGAATGCCACATTCAACAAGCTCTGAGTCAGGGCTGTATGGAGCTACAGTAAAACCTGTGAAAGCTGAAACTTGTGTAAGGCACAAACCTGTCAGAGAAGGAAAATGAAAATAGCTTCCACTAAAAGGAGTGATGGAAAAGTGGTAAGACTGCACCCTGTCAAAGGCAGAACACTTGGGAGACGCAGAAAAGCAAGGTAGTCCCATAAAATTCCAGTTATCACAAGTTTCATTGCATATTTTATAAGGAGCTACAAACTGCATATCCCTAGATTTCAGATTTTGCTTTACAATCATGAACCTCTGATTGTACTAAATGGGTGGTCCTTGGCTTCAAATAAACACTTTCCCTCTCTTGTCTAAGTAAAAAGCACTGGCTGCCAGCAGTTACCCGTTTCCATAAAGCCCAAACAGGCCTTTTTTGTGTATCTGTCAAGTTTAAGGTGCAGGCTAGCCAGTTCGACACTTTTGCATTTCTCTTTAATGATGTATGTGAATTGCATTAATATGGAAATAGATGCAGCCCTCAGGCACTTTTGAAGTTGTCACGGCTGTTCTCATGCGACGAAGTTTTCATGTCTCCCTGCGTTGTGCGGTGCTCCCTTGATTTGAAAATCTGTGCTTACCTGATGTATTGTAATTATGGGATCAAAAATGACAGGATGATGCTATTCCAAAGTTAAAATGAATGATAATAATACCTTAGGTTTATATAGTGTCTTTCTTCTTGAGAAAGTAAAAGAGTTTTTGCATATATTATCTCATGTATCCTCTTAACACCCCTGTGAGGTATTATTAGCCCCATTTTACAGATGGAGGACCCAAAGTAGGCAGACTACCTTACTCGTCCAAGGTCAGCAAAATGTGCCAGCCACCAACACACCCCAGTGCAAAGCATTCAAAGCCCGTGTTCAGTGGCAAACTGCCTTAGCACTTACACTTCACCTGGAGGACATACGGCTTCTCTTTCCAATTATGGATTATGTATATGACTGTCTCTATCATACATCTATCAGTTTGTTGTACAGTGGTGATTTGTGTGTTGCTATGATGCTGGAGGCTATCAGATTTTGCTTTATAATCATGAACCAGTATTTCAAATACCAGCAGGGTCACTTACAGGGAATAAGTTTCAGTGGAGCTTCCAGACTAGATAGAGTAGGAAGAAAGGCCTGGTGATTTACTTCTGAAAATTAGCCAGTGAAAATCCTATGGATCACAACATCCTGTTGTCCGACATGGTGTTGAAGGATGAACCTCCTACACTGGAAGGCACTCAAGGCACACAGTGGCTACAACAGTGGACTTGAGTCCATGACCAGTGGTCATGAGGACAGCTCAGGATGCAGCAATATAAAATATACATGGGGTTTCCATAGTTGGAACAGATTCGATGGCAACTAATTTTCTTCCTTCCTTTATCCCTTCCTTCTCTTCGCTTCTTGTCTTCCATTAACATTTTTTTTTCTTTTTTTTGGGATGGGAATTTATTATTATATCTTTTTTTTTAAATAGTGTTTTATTATTTCTTTGATGAAAGCATACATAGCAAATTAGGTTCCCATTTGACAATTTCTACACGAATTGATCAATGACATCTGTTGCGTTTTCCAAATGTTTCAATATTCTTTTTAATTGTGTTCTGGTTGTTCCATTTCCAGTACTCTAGTTTCCCTATTCCCTTTATCTTCTCTGCTTTGCTTGAGCGTAATTAGCCTTTTGGTCTCATATAGATGACTTTTTTAATGGAGCACCATACCCATGGGGAATATTCTTTATTTTGTGGACCAATCTGTTATTTCACTAAGAGGTGACCTTGGGATAGTTTTGGTTCTAAAGTTAAAGAGTATCTCAGGGTGACAACGTCAGGGAGTCCTCTAGTCTCAACTGGTCCAGTAAGTTTTGGACTTTTTAAGAAATTGAGTTCTATTCTGCATTTTTTTCTCCCTATCAGGGTCCATCTATTGTGGCCCTGATCAGAACGGCCAATAGTGGTAGCTGGGCACCATCTAGCTGTTTTGGTCTCAGGGTATGAGACCATGGCTTGACCAGGGTATGAGATGAGGCCATGGCTTGTGTAGACTGTTAGTCCTGTAGACTAATTTCTTCTCTGAGACTTAGGTTTCCTTCTCTCCATCAATGTTTTCGAGGGTGACTCTATTAGTGCCACGTTGTTTTAGATTCCACAGGGTAAAAGTGGTGTAAGTGGTGCTACTTGCCTTCCATAGGCTGGTGGGAGAGCAAGAGAGATCAGGAGGCCATTGTAAAAGCTGTGATTTTAGCAAGGAAGGAGGCCTAACAGTGCCGAGGGGACTGGGCCTCATCCAGGAAGACTGTCACAGACAGGGACCTGCACTAATTGTATTTATAAGTTTCACATGCCTACCTAGTGACTCACATCTATAGTAAATACCAAAATTTATAATTTTAATCAAGCTAATAAACTGTGAATAAAATATGTCTTGTTCTTCTACCTCGGCAAAAATACCTCTATGTGACAGGGTAGGCTGAGTTGAAATTACAATGTGACTCTTCAGAATTTGAAGCTGTTAACATGGGGAGGGCCAGCCCCTGCCTCAGACTGTGGTGATTAGCCTTCTTTTTTCTTCTCATTTGAGGCTCTGGCTGTAACTTGAGGGTCTTCATGATACGTTTGTGGACATCCCAGTTGCATGTCCATGTTCCATCCCGATACCCTACAAAGAAGCCCCCAGTAGCTTAGGGGTGCACACTCTGGGACGTCATCTGCTTCAACAGGGTGGACTCTGGGAAGAGGCATGGACAGGCCCTGGAAGTAGGCTTAGGACCACTGGCAGGGAATTCTGCTGTAACAGCTATGCGAAGCATTTTCTAGAAGCAGAGTGGGCTTTAATGGGCATCTTCTTGGCCTGTGGATTCCTTACCCCATGGGAAGAGGTATAGTTAAAGGAGGGCCAAGGTGAAGCCTAGGAAAGAGATCTCTGTCTTGTGCCAGGGTCCAAGAGCAGTTCCACTAAATGTGCCTCTATAATATACCCTCAGAGGGTCTACAAGTTTGAGCCAACTCGTCTGACCACAGGTTGAAATGTCTTTGAATTCTGTCTCTAGTTTCATTTTTAAAAGGCAAGCAAATTGTGTTTCTTTCCAATCCATCTCAAAACATGGCAGATTCAATCCTTCAGTTGCTAATGGTCGAAACTTTTATAGCCATCCTTAACTCCTTCTCTAACACTCCACATCCATCAGCAAATCCTGACAAACACATCTAGATTCTCAACAGCTTCTCACCACTTTCAGTGGTATTACCCTAGCCTAAAATACCATCATCGTATCCTGCCCAGAATTTGGACTCATTGCCTTAACTCTACCCTTGCCCCACCCTGTCCCTCCTACCATCTACTCACAGCACAATGACCAGAGTAATCCTCTTAAAATCCAAGTCGAGTCAGATCATTTCTCTGTTAAATAGCCTTCAAAGGCTACCCAACCATTCATTATAAACATTCAATTTTGTACTCCACTCCCCCAACATGATCTCCTACTGTTTATTCCTTTGGTCACCCAACCCAGCCAACACCCTGGCCTCCCTATTGTCCCTAGGGAGCACACCCCTGCCTCAGGGCCTACTTTCTTGGGGCTCCCTCTGCTTGGAACACTCTTCCCTACAATATCTGATCACATCTTCCATCACTTCCTTCAGGTCCCTGCTTAAAATCACCTTTTTCTGAGGCTTCTCTTCCTAGTTCCCCATCATCGCTGTTTTCCCCACCCTACTTTATGTCTCCCATTGCACTTTTCTCAGCAAGTATATATCTTAAATTTACTTGGTTTAATATGCATACTCCCCACACACACCAGAATGCATGCTCCATAAAAGCCAAGACTTGGTTCTCATAGACCCTAGAACCATGTAAGCATATGTTGTTGTTATGTGCCCTCGAGTCAGACCCGACTCATAGCAACCCCTCCTTGGGTTTCCAAGGCAGTATCATTACGAAAGTAGATTGCCCAACCTTCCTTCCAAGGAGTGGCTGGTGGGTTTGAACCACAGCCTTCTGGTTAGCAGTCAAGTGCCTTAGGTACTATGCTACCAGAGCTCCTATGTAAGCATATAGTAGGCACTTAATAAAATATTGTATGAACACATCAATTCTAGAATTCAGGTCTGAAATGATCCACTATCTTTTTAAGGTTTCTTTCTTTCTTTTTAATTCCTTATATTAAAATGGAAGTTTTAGGGAAATTAGAGTGACAGTGGTGGGCACATTACTTCAAATTTCCAGATTAAGAGCAATGAAGCAGGTGCTCAGTGAATATTTACTTAATAGAGGAAAGAATTACATCCACATTAGCATGATTCTTTGAATGTTGTCTATAATTCTGAACCTAACCACGTCCCATCTACTTATTCTCGTGGGTGATGTGGTAAGTCTGTTAAAGTTGATTGCCCCTCTTATGGCTGATTTAGTAGTAAAGTGAACTTCCTCAAGCTAACATATGGCTTTTATGATCTCCCTTTCCCCCCAGTCTTTTTCTATGCCATATCTATATGCCCTTGTTTATTTGTTACTTGGAAATATTATATAATCATGTATTCTTAATGCAACTGATTTCCATAAACTGCACATAAAACCCAAATCACTATTTTGAGAGTGTGCAGCTTTCCTTCTTTCTCTCTTACCCTCCATTCTTTACTTGCCCTTCATCAACTTTATTGAGGGTGAGCCTACTAGCTCTGCATTCTGTTAGATTCCACAGAGTCAAAGAGATGCCAATGGTATTTCCTATGTTCCAGGACCTCACAGCCCAGTGGGAGAGTGAGAGAAATAGGGAGGTGATTATAACATGGTGTGATTAATGCTCTCGTTTTTGATTTGATAAACACATCTCAACCAAATTGTTGCCTCCTCAAGGCCAAGAAATATATCTTCCCTTTCTAAAGCTCTCTACTCCACACACCCCAATCAGCTCTTCTCTTAACATACTATCAAATGAGCCATGCATAAGTGAGCAGTTGCTCAATAAATTAAAAAGAAATTTTTAAAAATTTAAAAAGAAATACATGGTAAATGTGGAGTGAAACTAAATGTAAACGTAATGTTGAATGTAAAATAAACTCTTAAAATAAAAAAAATTTAAAAATTTAAAAAATGCAAGGGTAAATAAATAAATAAATGGAGTTATCTGTGTAAAAAAAAAAATAAAGAGTCTATTATCTTTTGTAACTCAAGACTGCAGGGAAGGCTTAGCTGTAACACAAATGTGCAAAGCTTTCTTCTTAAGGCCATAGATACCTCCTAAACCATCCTTCTAAGATGTTACATTAGTCCTCTTTGCTATTTTTATAATTATCATGGGTTGCTAAACCTTGGTCATTGAAAGCAGAGGAATGCAGACTATCTATACCTTTATTAAAACACTTTTTTTCCTAACATTTTTAAATTGCAAAACAGATATATTTTTATTATGAAAATGTTGATAACATAAACAAGGAGAAAAATAAAGGCCTCCATAGTCATTCCCTATGGATGACCATGGGGAACGTTTTGGTTTATGCCTTCATGTCTCTCTCTGATCATAATCTATTTATTGCTTTGTTTCTAATTTGTAATCTTTTTCTTTTTATTTACATAAGTAAAAAATCCTCCTCATTTTAGAAAGCATAAATACAAAGAATAAAAAGAGGGAACGAGTCACTTATGATCTCACCATCCAGAGATTTGTTATTGTTGGGTGTCACTGAGTCAGTTCTGACTCATAACAACTTCATGTGATAGAGTAGAACAGTCTCATAGGGTTATCTTTATGAAAGCAGATTACTGGGTCTTTCTCCCACTGAGAGGCTAGGCAGGGTTGAACCATCAACCTTTTGGTTAGGAGCTGTGCATGTAACCATTTGTGCACCAGGGTTCCTTGAGATTTGCAAAGTCACCTTGACTAAGACTCATAGTGACCATATGGATGATAGAATGAAACCTGTTTCATTGGCACATGAACCTGTGCCAATTACTGCTATCAATATTTTAGTAAATAAATAACCCTTCAGAATTATACCTTTGCATGTATCATGCTGGGAGGCCAGGAAGGAAGCGAGGCAGCACAGTAGGTTTGGAGCAGCCTGAAGGGGCCGGGAAGGAAGTGAGATAGTGCAGTGGGTTTAGAGCAGCCTGAGGGAGGCTAGGAAGGAAGCGAGGTGGCATGGTGTGTTTGGAGAGGCTGAGGGAGACTGGAAAGTGAGCGGAGTGGTTTGGAACAGCTAAGAGAGACAAACTTATCTGTCAGTTTGTCGTTCAGTGGTAGTTGCTAAGACAAACTCAGAAAAAGGAAAAGGCCATCCACTTCTCAAAGAATTGGCCAGTGAAAAACAATGAATAAGGAAGACTGAAGAAGCATTGATGCTTTTGAGTTGTGGTGGTGAAGAATATTGAAAGTATCATGGACTACTAAAAGAACTAACAAATCTGTCCTAGAAGAAGTACAACCAGAATGCTCCTTGGAAGGGAGAATGGCCAGACTTCGTGTCACTTACTTTGGTCATGTTGTCAGAAGGGACCATTCTCCAGAGGGAGATATCATGCTTGGTAAAGTGGAGGGTCAATGAGAAAGGGGAAGACTCTCAACAAGATAGATTGACACAGTGGCTGCAACAATGGGCTCAGGTATAGCAAGGACTGTGAGGCTGGCACAGGAGTGGGCACTGTTTCATTCTGCTGTGTACAAGGATGCTTTGAGTCGGAGATGACTCAACGGCACCTACCTACAACATAACAAGATATATCATGCATGTATATTATAGAATACACATTTTGCTTCTGCCAAAGTGTGATAATATGATATAACATCCTAAAATTTACTTTTAGCATTTAATCTTTAAATATTTATTTTTTCATACCATCATCATGGTTTTTGTAAACTACATATTATCATATTATAAAGATGCATGAACATTTATTATTTTTGTCCCTGATTGTTGAACATATCTATTGTTTCCTTGATTTTATTTTAAGTGAATATCCAAGCAAGAAAACACTTTATCCACATTCATAAAATTTGTGGATGTGGAAAGGCTGAGGCAAGAGATATTACTATGATTGGAGCTTGCTTTCAAAGTGGAATCATCTCTGGACTTTTCCATAATAACCACACAGAACATGAACATCTGTTGTCTATTTTTCCCTAAAGAGTTTTCACCACATAGGACACTTATATTTGACTGATCCTTGCTTTTTATCCTGCAAACATAAAATCATTTTGAACAAGGTTTCAATTTGATGGCTACTTTGGTGGTTTGACACATAAGTGCAGCTTTGCTCAATCAAACAACTTCCCCATTCCAGGTATCCTGAATGTCCTCATGTTAACTCTCAGACTGCTTGGAAGTAAATGTTTCCTATAGAATATGTTTGATAAATGGGAAATTCTTTTGTATCAGTCATGCATGCTTCACATTTTCTTCAATCAATGTTTGTACAGTACTACAAGCATTATTACAAGGTAATAACTGTTAACTCACAGTGTAGCTAATCTACCAAATCTCATGCATGCATAAATAAATATACTTATTGTAATCTTGACCTTTTGCTTTTTCTTTGCTTCTAAGACAAACCAACAGCGGGAGTCTAGAACAAAGAAACCTGAAACAACAAGGCTCCTTCCAAACGCGTTAGGAAAAAAGAAAGCACGCTAAGAGTCCACACTGCCTTGTACCTGAATGCAGGTGAGATGTGTGTAGATTGATATATGTGGTGTCATTTTCTGGACCATTAAAAATCCTGTCACCTCCGGAATGAAATGCTGCAGTGATTTACCAGCGTATGACATAACATCACACTATCATTTAGAAAGAGAAATGAGAAGCACAAGTATTGAACCGAACATATTTTTAAGTTTATCACCTTAAAAAATAAGATATTCTGTGCAGGAGAAAACCTGTAAATTTATTCTCACAGATCAAGTTCTTCATCTAAATCATTTTGATTTAAATGACAAACTAAGCTTTGGGAGAATAAACATGTGAATGAGAGAAAAGCTGTTACCAACAGGGCCAAGAGAATGCCTGGTAACAAACTGAAAGCTCAGGATGGATTTTCAAGGCCATTTAAGCAATTTAATTTTTTTTTTTTTCTGTCCTCAAGACTTCATTCACCTCTAGACTGTGCCAGAGTGAAATGACACAAAAACATTGTTTTTTCCTTTTTCCCATAAGCTTCTCTACATGGCCCAGGAGTAGCAAAGACTCAGTAGCAGGAACCTACTTGTGAAAGCCCCATCTGTTAGTTTGTTGTACTGTGGTGTCTTACATGTTGCCGTGATGCTGGAATGTATGCCCCCAGTATTTCAATTGCCAGTTGGGTCACCTGTGCTGGACACGTTTCAGTGGAGCGTCCAGGCTAAGACTAGAAAGACACCTCTACTTCCCAAAGTTAGCTAATGGAAACCTTATGGATGGCAGCAGAACATTATCCAACTCTTGCTTTGTGCACGTCATCAGGAGAGCTCCTCCTCTGGAGGAGGACGACATGTTTGGTGAGGCAGTGGGCCAGCGAGGGGCAAGGAGACCCGCTGAGAGGAACTGGCACAATAGTCACAACACTGGACTTGACGATGCTGGTGATTGTGAGGGTGACGGAGGACTGGACGGCGTCTCATTGTCATAGATAATAAGGACACCATGACTTGGAGTCTATTGGAAGGCAGCCATCTACCTATAAATAAAAATCTAGGGAAGAGGAAACCTACATTTGAGTTTGGATTTGAGTCAACAGTATCTTGGCCATCAGTTTTTAATGAATTACAGAAAAAACACCTAAAAAGCGGCCATTTGAGTCACAGTCTGAGTATTAAACTAAACCACTCACACACACACACACACACACACACCTTTAGACACCTATGCCACTACTCTTAGAATGCTTTAAGACAGAAAAACAATCAAAACTCTTGAGTAGGGTGTGTCTCCTTTCCTTCTTATCCTAATAGTTTCTTATATATTGAAAAATGCTTCATTAAAATGTTCCTAATGCTTCGATGGTGTCCAAAAGAGGTCAAAGTGCTGTCAACATGGAGCAACTGCAGTTTCAGGCCTCCATCTCACTGACAGAAGCCCAAGAAAGGGCTGGTGTCTTCAGGGTTGGCCTTTGAACCATTTCAAGTCTGTGGAATTCTGCTAGAAGTTTCCTTCTTCCAGGAATAATTGCTAGCTTCTCCTTTTGGGCAATCACAACTGAATCAAAGTCTAAACTTTCTGAATGTAGAATTGAGTAGTAGAGAACAGTTAGGAAATTAAAATGAGAGAAAGAAGGAGAGGGAGAACTAACTGAGACAGAGACAGACACCCAGAGAGACAGACATGAGAAAAGACAGGGAGAGAGAATTCAAAATACTTCATGGACGCTGATAAGACTTACGGAGAACACTCAAAGTTGGAAGAAGCATTCAAGACCACAAACAACTACTAAGGACAGTCCATTCAAAACAGCCCAAGCCTTCCTATGCCAATAAGGCCTAATCTGTCACATACCAACAAGAAAAGTATCTAAAATCCAATTGATATAATCTAATTAATCGTTAACACCTCCCCCCAACCCAAAGCATAGATGTGATACATTTTCTGCAAATTTGTTTCTAAATAAAAGGAAGAATAATCAAATTTAGAATTAAGCAAATTGCTTTAGTCTGACATTTCAAAACAGCACAAGTAATCTAATTAGCTAAATTTATTAGGAGTAAATATGAATGAACTCAGAAATTAAATTTGAGGGCTAGCACTGTTGCAGTCTCTGCATCAACATGTTAGAAAGCACAGCTAGAAACAAGTCTGTTTGTCCCAAAGCCTGAAAATGCATAAAATAAAACAGGGGTGATGTCCAAATAGGAGGAGGCTGAGTTCATTCCCATGGCATTTTACAACAAACAGCCAATAACATCTATTGGAACAAACAAACTCATGTTTACAGTGCCTAAGCATTTACTTAGGAGCTCTGGTGGTGTAGTGCCTAAGGCACTATCTAGTTAGTGATATACCCCCCTTCCCCTCCCACCCCTAGTAACCTCCAAGGAGTTATTTTTTCTGTGTATAAAACTTCTCTTAACTTTTCACAGTAGTGGTCTTATACAATACTCATCCTTTTGTGATTGAATAATTTCACTCAGCATAGTGTTCTCTAGGTTCATCCAAGTTAGGAGGTATTTCTCAGATTTCTTGTTATTCCTTAATGTTGCATAGATATTCCACTGTGTGTATGTACCATAGTTTTTTTTATGCTTTAATCCACTGGTAGACACTGAGGCTGTTTCCATCTTTTTTCTATTGTGAATAATGCTTCAATGAACATATTGTTGTTGTTGTTGTTATTTGCCATCAAGTCAGCCCCAACTCATAGCGACCCCTCCTTGGGTTTCTGAGCCAGTATCACTATGGAAGTAGATTGCCCAACCTTCCTTCCGAGGAGTGGCTGGTGGGTTTGAACCGCCAGCCTTCTGAACATAGGTCTGCAGATATCTGTTCCTATCATGGCTCTTATTTCTCTGGTAGCTGGATTATTGAAGGAGCTCTGGTGGCACAGTACGGAAGGCATTTGACTGCTAACCAGAGGGTTGGAAGTTCAAGCCCACCAGACACTCTGTGGAAGGAAGATGGAGCAATTTACTTCTGTAAAGATTGACCACCTCAGAAACCCAAAGGGGGGTCACTGTGAGTTGTTGGAATAGACTTGATGGCAGTGAGTTTTTGTTTTTTTAGTAGTGGGATTACTGGATCATAGGGTATTTCTATTTCCAACTTTTTAAGGAAGCACCAGGCTGTTTTCCACAGTGAATGTGCCATTTTACATTCCCATCAGAAGTGTATGAGGTTCCAGTCTCTCCACCCTTTGTGAGCACTTGTTGTTTTCTGAACTTTGCTATTAATGCTGAGATGAGATGATAACTCAGTGTTGTTTTGCTTTGCGTTTCTCTAACAGGTCTCTAACGGGAAACTCTGGTGACATAGTGGTTAAAGCATTTGGCTGCTAACCAAAAGGTTAGTGGTTTGACCAAAAGATCAGTAGTCAGTGATTGGTGGCAGCCACTCTGCAGGAGTAAGATGAGGCAGTGTGCTTGTGTAAAGATGTATAGCTTTGAAAACTCTATGGGGAAATTCTACCCTGTCCTATAGGGTCACTATGAGACAATCAATTTGATAGCAGTGGGCATTTGGGTGGGAATGGCTAATGGTCATGAGCATTTCTTTACGTGTTTGTTAGTTACCTGAGTATGTTCTTTGGTGGAGTGTCTATTCACGTCCTCTGCCCATATTTTAATTGGATTGTGTTTTGTGTGTGTGTGTGTGTGTGAGTGTGTGTGTTTGAGGTATTGAAGGTTTCTATAAATTTTGGATTGGTTCCTTGTCAGATACATCATTGCCAGAATTTTTTTCCCCCAGCCTGTAGGTCCCTTTTTACTTTTTTGATGGTCTTTTGATGGACATAAATGTTTAATTTTGAGGTGATCCCAGTTGTCCAGTTTGTCTTCTGCTGTTTATACATTTTTAGTTATATTTGATAGTATAGTTATGCCATGTGTAAGGACCCCCTAGGTTTGCCTCTATTTTTTATTTGATGATCTTTATAGTTCTGGGTTTTACATTTATAGCTTTGATCCATCTTGAGTTAGTTTTTGTATATGGTCAGAGATATAGATCCTGTTTCACTTTTCTGCAAATGTATATCCAGTCTTACCAGCACTATGTGTTAAAGAGACTATCTCTTCCCTTGTCAAAGATCACCTGTCCACAGGTGGGTGGATTTACTTCTGGGTTCTCAGTTCTGTTCCACTGCTTATGTACCTGTCATTGTTTCAATGCCAGGCTGTTTTGACGACCATGGCTGAATAATAGGCTTTGGGATCAGGGAATTTGGGGCCTCCAATATTGTTCTTCTTTAGTAGTGCTTCGCTTATCTGGGCTCTCTTTCCTTTCCATGTAAAGTTGGTGATTTGTTTTTCCATCTCTTTAAGAATGATGATGGAATCTGCATCAGAATTGCATTTTATCTGTAGATCACTTTGGATAATATTGACATTTTCACAATGTTAAGACTTCTTATCCGTGAGCATGTTATATTCTTCCAAAAGTAATCCACCACATAAATAAAACAAAAGAAACAAACCACATGATTATATCAATTGATATGAAAAAAGGTATTAGACAAAATCTAATACCCATTCCTGATAAAAATGCTCAGTAAGGTAGGAATAGAAGGGAGATTCCTCAACAAATTTCAGGACAAATACATAAAGCCAATGGACAAAATTATTCTCAACAGTGAGAGGCTGAAAACATTCCTCCTGCAAATGGGAACCAGACAAGGTTGCCCTTTATCACCACTCTTATTCTATATTATATTAGAAATTCTAGCCAGAAAAATAAGGCAAGAAAGGGAAATAAAAGGAATTCAAATTGGTAAAGAAAAGGTAAACCTATCTCTATTTTCAAATGATATGATCCTATACTTAGAAAATCCCACTGACTCAGCAAGAAAACTACAGAAACTAACAGAAGAATTTAATGTTCAAGGCCAACATATAGAAATCAGTCTAATTCCTCTACATTAACAAAGATCTCTGAAAAGGGAGTCAGGAAAACAATGCCATTTGCAATACCTCCCAAAAGATGATGTACTTGGGGGTAAATCTAACCAGAGATACAGAAGACCTATACAAAGAAAACTAGGAAGCACTACTCAAGAAACAAGAAGAGACCTATTCAATTTATTTAATGGTAACATTTTACTTAAAAAAAAAAAAAAAAGGAAGAATCAAATTTCTAGTCATAATGACAATAACTAACAGTCATCCAGTTTTTATAGATGAGCGTAATTTTACAGCAATCTTGAGTGTTAGTCCTCAGGATACTCACTATCCTCATTCTATGAGGGTATGAAGGACCAGAGAAGCAGTGAGCGTAAGTCCCATGCCTAAAACCACACACCTATAATTGGAGACATGCATCTCCAACCCAGGAGTATGAGCTCAAGTCCCAAGCATTTCTACTGCCCTCCATCACCTCCTGTCTCCAAAGAAAAGGAAAACTGAGATGGAGAACAGAGGTACATTGTCCAACCTCTGATTTCTAACTATGACCAGGTTTCTGAGAAAGATTAAGTAGAGAAGAGGCATAACTGGATGGCAAATGGTGGACTATTTAATTTGAATAAATAACAACAGGGAATTGACTACTTGGTGTTCTAATTGTTGATTTGATTTAAAAAAGAAAGATTGTAATTGGGGCAACATAGTGAATATTCTTGCAAGACACATAGTCCTCCTAGAACCTGACAGCATTGTTGTTGCAAATTACTCCTTTCATTTATTCCACAAAGCCTCTTGGTTATAATTTAATCTCACCTTTGCTCAGTCCCTCAGGAGTACTGGGTCTCACTTTATTTACAGGGAAAGTGGTAAGCCTCATTTTTTTTAAGCTAAAAGACCCAAGCGGTCAGAGGCAGGGACAACCGGGATCTGACAGGGGCACAAAACAATTACACGTCGCTCTCTGGGTACCTGCCTGAATGTTTATGTGGGATGAGGAAGGACAAGATGCCCTTCCTCATGTGAAGTCTCTGCTGATCACAGAAGCTGATTTCAAATAATCCTTTCCGTTTCACTCCTCTGGGCTGCTTGGCTTTGTAAACTGTCAGCAAGACCATCAAAGTGGAGAGCTAGACATTGCAGTCTTCACGGGCAGATGCTGACCAAATCATGTCTGTGCGGCAGGGCCCCTGGGTACACAGCAAACAGGAGCAAACAGTGTCTTTGCAGTATTCCTAAATTCCCTGGGCTAATTAGCCCTTTGCATTCTTTTATGACAGTGAAAGAAAAAAAAAAAAAAAAAAAAACCAACTCCTTGGAGACTCTATGAGAAGTTGCATACTTACAAGAGACATGACATTGCCCAGGTATTGCTGCCAGTAAAATGAAACCCTCTCTCTTGATTTGAGATCATTAGCTTTCTATTTTATGGCAGATCATCTGTTGTCTTTATCTCCAACCAGGGATGCCAGGTAAGCTCTCCATCAGCCCCTGGGACAGCGTTATATGCCACAATTGTGGATCACTCTGTTTCAGCTAGGTGACTGCTGCACGCAGGAAGTGGGAGAGAGACGAGCAAAGTAATAGCTTCCTTGTGTAGTGCCCTTTCCATGTGCCGGGTGCAGGCTGAGAGCACTGGGTGATAGATTTAACTTCAATTTCCCAACAACCCTGCAGAATAGGTGACTATTATCCCCGTTGTACACATGAAGAAACAGAGGCTGAGGGACTTAAAGACAACTTGCCTAGCATCACACTTAGTGAGTATTGAAAATATCTTATGAACATTTTATAAACAGGTAAAAAGGAACATCCTTGGGTGGCACAAATGGTTTGCACTGGACTATTAACCGAAAGGTTGGCAGTTCGAACCCACCCAGGGGTGCCTGAAAAGAAAGGCCTGGTATCTGCTTTCACAAAGCTTAGAGCCAAGAAAACCCTATGGAGTAGTTGTACCCTGTAACACATGGTGTCGCCATGGGTGAGATCTGACTGCATGACTATACTTTCATATAGTTTTTAAGGTAAAAGGAAACTTGCAGGAACAAAAACTTTATTTAATATAAAGGCTTATTCTTTTAAGTGTCAATTCCCCACCCAAATAAAAACACCACATTTTCTTTCTTTCCCAATATTTTGGGGAGAATCAGTTTCCTACGTTGTTGTTAGGTGCCATTGAGTTGTCTCTGATTCATAGAGACGCTATGTATAGCAGAATAGAACACTGTCCTGCCCCGTGCCAGCCCGGCGATCCTTACTGTACCTGAGCCCATCATTTCCTACATTAACCTTCATTTATCTTGAAAACCATATTCAATAGAATGAACATAATGCATAAATAAAAAAAATGTCTTAAAATGTACAGCTGGTCAAAATAGTTAGAAAATATCAAATCTGCCAGCGTTCAGTCATGTGTCATGCAGCAAATATCTGAGTGGCTACTAAGTGCCTGACCCATATTGGAGGTCAGGGATTCACTGGTGAAAATGGAATATTTTCAATACCCCCCCCATGGAGCTTATAGCCAAAAGCATATTATAAAATGCACCATTATATATCAATAATTTGGTGTTTCTAAAGTTGAAATTTTGGATACCTCATCAGGAAAGATGAATCATTAGAAAAGGACATGATCTTTGGTGAAATGAAGGGCCAATGAAAATGAAGGAAAGCCTCCGTGAGATGGATTGAAACTACAGCCACAGCAATGGACTGAAACAAACCAGTGGTGCCTAAGGTGGCTCAGGCCTGGGCAGCACTTCGTGCTACTGCGCAAGGGATCTCCCGGAGTCAGAGCCAACTCAAAGGCAGCTGACAACCACAAAATGAAATGTGAAATGAAAAATAAGACACTGGTGGTCAATATTTTTGTGTTTAAAACTTTAATTCGAAAGAGCACAATATATGAATGACACAAAACAATTGTATAAGAAAAAAAATTCATTAGAGCAAACATGGATGGTCACCATGACAATAACTAGTAGTTATTAAAAGGAATTTTTTTTTTAAAAAAAAGCATAACAGAGAAGAAAATAAGCTATAATATGATGAGAAGTAAAAAAATAACATCCAATAATTCCTTTGTTATTTTTTGTAACTGTATGTCAGCCCTTTAAGGAGCTTGGGTGGTGTAGTATCTAAGACATTTGATTGCTAGTCAGAAGGTTGGTGGTTCAAACCCACCAGCCATCTACTTCCCTAAAGACTAACTGCCTCGTAAAACCCATGGGGTCACTATGAGTTGGAATTGACTTGATGGCAGTGCGTTTGGTTTGGTTTGTCAGCCTTTTGCTTTTCCTGCTCGCTAGAAGCCAGGATGGTACCCAGATCAAACAGCAGCATTTTTCTTATGTATATGCTGGGTGCACACTTGACTATCTCCATAGAAGATCCCTTTGAGCAGATGATATCTGAGTTCTGCAGTGATGAGCATAGCTCAGTTGTTTCCTAAATTTGAACAGAAAGGGCCTGGGAAAAGAAAATGAGCAATTGCTGTTACCCACAGAGAGAAAGCAGAAGCATGGTGATGTTGTTCTTCAATTGCTTAGTGGATTTTGCCTGGCCCTGAATCATTTTACAAAGATTTCACTGAGCATACCTCAATTTAGAAGAACAGCCAGGAGACCTCCAATTAGATCTATAATTAAATGTCATTTGGGGACTAATAACCGAGGCTCACAACATTATCTCAGTTGATGACAGTGGGGAAAGGATGAGGTTGCACGGTTCAGCTTCTGGTCAGAAATGCCAGCTGGTTATTATACTCTAGTAAATTTCACGCACCAAAGTATTTATTGCTACTATAAACTGAAAACATAAAAGGAAGAAAAAGTAGAGATCTATCGATTGCACAATGGGCTTTGGAGGTTCAGGTTAATATCCACGGGATTTATTCCTTGATAACAAATGTGCCTTTTGATTTCACCCAATCAAACTTGTTTCCCTCCATTTCCAGTCTCTTGTGAAGATGGGTATAACACGAAAGTACATATACAAAAAAATTCCTATCAACTTATAAAAACGCATGGCTTTTTGTCTTGGCACTGTAGTCTCTGGGCTTCCTTCATCATGTAGACTTGGGAGCATCTTGGGTTTGGGCTCTGCATCTTGATGGGTTTGGACATATTCTCATAATAAAGGAAATCTCAACCAGTACTTGATATAACTGCACTAAGCCTAGAAATGCTTCTCTTTTAGGGCCAATTTTTGGGAGAGATTTGTAATCCCTTTCCCTTCTAAGAAAGTAAAAACAAATACATGCATACACACACACAAGTTGAAACTTATCTTTAATAGATTTTCTCTTAGAATAAAAGCTTTATCAGGATATGTTGCATTCAACTGGTTAAGCCTGAAACCAAGGATCAACTGCTTCTCTCATGGTCTATGCAGAAATAAAGAATGAGAATGATAGTGATAATGACTACTTGAAATTGGAGAAAACTTGAGGTCAGAAAAACCTTTTTAGATCATCATATAAAAGGAGCAGAGACATTCACTATGCTTATTGTATTTAAATAAGTGAGCAAAACCAGTTGCCACCAACTGGTTTCAGTTGGTCCTCACTCTCCTCCTTCACATACATTTTCTTCCTCACTGCCTGCCCTGTGGAACTGCAGCCGCCTCAAGCCCACCACTCAATGCTGAGACAGCTTCCATTCATGCACTCCTTCACCAGCTCCCCTTGCTGGCTATTAAGTCAAAAACATAGTTGCCAGCAAGTTGACTCAACTGATGACGACCCTATGTGTGTCCGAGTAGGACTGTGCTCCAGAGGGTAGTCAATGGCTGACCCTTTGGAAATAGATTCCCAGGCTTTTCTTCCAAAGTGCCTCTAGGTAGGTTTGAACTTCCATTCTTTCTATTAGCAGCTGAGTGTGTTAACTGTTTGTGCCCTCCATGGGCTCCTAGTAAGTGCATGAGTGAGTAAAGCAAGCAGGCATGAATGTACGTGTGCATGTATGCATAGACACATTCAGGCATCTGAGGCCAGAGAAGAAAGTGAATTTTGTACCATTAGGAAGAAGTTAAGGCAGTTAGAACATAAGAAACTGGGGGGAGTAGAACAGCTCAGCAGCTGGTCATGGATTTGCAGGACCTAATTTTGGCAAATTGGTCATATGTGGTCATGTGTCAGGGTGGACTTCATGGGAAGTCCTATATTTACCAGGTAAGTGACCAGATATCTTTGCCAATATGTAATAATTCTGAGAAAGGGATTTAAAAATTCAGGCCATATCACCCAAAATAGGAAAGCAGCTCTTCTTTCTTTAAAGGAAATTTATGGATAATTCAAGATAAGCCATCTGTGCAATAATACACATCCCACAGATGGTGAGCATTATAGGACACACAATACTGTTAATAATAGTATCAGTTTCAGATGTTTTATATGAGAAATATATGTATCTGTGTTTATCAGGTCAGTTAGGGTGACATTTTATAGTTATACACTACCAAAACCAAAAACCAAACTCACAGCCATCTAGCCAGTTCTGACGCATAGTGACCCCCATTGGATTTGTGAGGCTGTAAATCTTTATGGAAGTAGATTGCCTCATCTTCCTTCTGCAGAGCAGCTAGTGGGTTTGAAGTACTGACCTTCTGGTTAGCAGCCAAATGCCTTATTGATTATGCCACACTCAGATTCTATCTTTGAACACAATTCTAGTTACATAGTAGACAATCAATGAATACGGAAGGGAAGGAAGAATGGATGAATGGAAGGAGGGAGGGAGGAAAGAAGGAATTTTAGGGTTATCTTGGAGTGCAATATCAGTTGTGTGTAATAACTGAAATAAAATAGACCATGTAACGAGCCAATTAAGGGTAGAATGCAATTTGAAAGAGGAGAGGAGGTAGAATGGGATTGCTTTTGCAGCGAGATCCTCTCCACTGCATAACTCTAGGATGTTGAGCTGCATCCCTAGTGCTGTGGAGCCAAAAGTGGGCAGAGATGAAGTTGAGACCAGAACTCGTCCCTGATGGGCATGGGCAGAAACCAGGGGCTCTTGTGAAGCTTTAGATTGTGGTCAGTCTGAATACATTTATAAAAGAAGTGTTGAGCCTTCTTCCCACAGTGGCTTCCTCAGTGTGGTAATTTTATATCATATTTAACTAGTTTTGTTTTAATCGGGTGCGGTATGCTGGAGCCAGCTTGTATTAGCTCATGAGAGCCACTTTAAATTTCCAAGAAATTTGTTTGTAAGCTAGTTGTTAAATACAATCATTATTCTAAACTCAAAAAACCAAACTCACTGCCATCAAGTGGGCACCTCTCCTTGGGTTTCTGAGGTGGTATCATTGTGGAAGTAGATTGCCCAACCTTCCTTCTGAGGAATGGCTGGTGGGTTTGAACCACTCACCTTCTGGTTAGCAGTCAAATGCCTTGTTGTTGTTGTTGTTTGCCATCGAGTTGGCCCCGACTCATAGCGACCCCTCCTTGGGTTTCCGAGGCAGTATCGCTACGGAAGTAGGATTGCCCAACCTTCCTTCCGAGGAGTGGTTGGTGGGTTTGAACCGCCAGCCTTCTGGTGAGCAGTCAAGTGCCTTAGGCACTATGCTACCAGAGCTCCTTAGGCACTGAATTTATAAATTTATAGTTGAAATACAAATTTAATAAATTATATTAAAAACAAAGGTAATCCATGCTCAAAACTCATGTCTTCCTAATGATTTTACTGCTTTCCACTATTATCTATGCCCTTGACATTATTTGCTTCATCATATCAATATGGTAGAGACATTATAAAATAATGTGCTACCATGCACATGGAATCCTTGGGTGGTGAAAACCATTACCATGCTCAGCTACTAACCCAAAGTTGGCAGTTCTAGCCAAACGAGAGGCTCCTCAGGAGAAAGATATGGTGATCTACTTCTGAAGAATCAGCCATTACAAACCCTATGGGACACAGTTTTACTTGCACACACATGGGGTTGCAGTGGGTTGAAACTGACTCAACAGTAACTGTTTTCTTGATTGGTTGGTTGGTTCCCGTGCATGGATCATCCCAACTCAACATCACACGGGTAGCTGGAAATTGGTCATGACAAAAATGTTCACGCTACAGGAATGGGCAAGTCCTCAAAATCAGGGCTTTTCTTTTTGAAGTAGTGGTGGTTAAACATTACCAGCACACCACTGAGTAGATATCTTATTTTTCATTGTGTTGGTATCCATTACACCTTATCTTCTGGAACTGCATATACAGCTTTCAGAGATCCATCCCTTTCTTCCTTTAGGTAGTTCCAGTGAGGCTTCCAATTATACTACCTCACATCTTGGTCACAGATATAGGAACATGACTCAGGTTTGGTCAATCAAAATTACCCTACCCTCAGACCATAGTAGTAACTCAATATGGACATGCAATGTAGATGAAACCAATCAGAGTCCTTCCTTGAGATTTTCTAGACAGATACTGAGAAAATTAAGGCTTCCCCTTTCCATCTGACTAGCTAAGCTGAGACATTGTAAGCCTAAAGCTGGTTGTAGCCATGGTTCCCTGACTATCCACATCACACACAGGAAGCCAATCCCTGCTATAAGTGTCTGAGGCCAGCCACAGAGAGCAGCAGAACTATGAGAGAGAGCGCAACCTAGTGACATCAATTGTGTTCCTAGATCCAGACATGCCTGATCCGTTCTTGTTATTCCCTGTTATGTAACTCAATCAACTCCAGTGTTTGCTTATGCAGGATGCTGAGGCTGAGAAGCCCCAAGGTTGACAAGTAAAAAGGCACAGTCCCGATGTTACTTATGTTTGCTTATGCTATCACTTGCAAATAAATGAGTCCTGCCTCATACAGCTGGTCTGGAACTGTCCACATCTCTGTCTCTCTGTTTCTCTCATCTCTCCTCTATTTGCTTGGTTCATCAATTGCATGTATGTATAAATTATATATTGTGACTTTAAAAATTGATGTAGAGAAAGAAGTCATTCTAGAAAACCAGGTAGAATCATTTAGGAAACTCATAAATTGATCTTACCCAGGACTTCCATGGTTTTGCTGCCACCATGGGGATTGAGATAATAAAATGTAGAGGCTTATCACTTTCAAATCCAAACTCTTCCAAGAAGAAATAAGATTCTATCACTGAAATTCATTAGTGTCACTCCAGCATAGGAGTGTATAATGGTGGGAATATCTCTTGAAGTGAAGTCCTAACAAAAGGAATGATGGGTTTGCTGTCCTGATTAAACTGTAGAAGCTGAAGCTTGCTATATCACTTATCAACAGATTCATTGGTATAGAAAGGAAAAGGAAATTGGCTGAAAGCAAAGAGAAAGGAACAGAGAAGAGCAGAAACTTGTTTCTTACCTTTCAGTTACTCAGTTCCTTCATCTGTGTGATGGGGATGATAAACATATCTAGCTTCTAAATAAAAACAAAAACCAAGCTCACTGCCATTGAGTTCCGAGGAGGTATCTCTATGGAAGTAGATTGTCCAATCTTCCTTCTGAGGAGTGGCTGGTGGGTTTGAACCGCCAGCCTTCTGGTTAGTAGTCAAATGCCTTAGGCACTATGCCACCAGAGCTCCCTCTACATTGTAGGTCTATTATAAAGGTTAAATGAGTTAATATTTATAAAGTATTTAAGTAGATTCTGGCTCCTAGTTCCCTGGTGGCACAGTGGGTAAAGAATTGGCTGCTAGCCAAAAGACTGGCAGTTCGAACCTACCAGCCACCCTGCAGGAGAAAGATGTGATAGTCTGCGTCGGTAAAGATTACAGCATAGGAAACTCTACAAGACAGTTCTACTCTGTTGTATAGAGTGGGTGTGAGTCAGAATCAACTGAACAGCAGTGTTTTTTTTTTTTTTTATTATTGTTTTTTTGGGCTCATAATGAGGGCTATATATAGTTAAAAGGGAGCTCTGGTAGTGTAGTGCCTGACACTTGACTGCTAACCAGAAGGCTGGTGGTTCAAACCCACCAGCCACTCCTCAGAAGGAAGGTTGGGCAATCTACTTCCATAGAGATACTGCCTCAAAAACCCAAGAAGGGGTTGCTATGAGTCAGATCCAACTCGACAGCAGTGTGTTGTATTTTGTTTACATCAAGAAATAATGAAGTATGCCAGGGCTAGCAAGAGTAGCAAGTAGTCACCATTTCTAGATCTGAGTGGGCAGTTACCAAAACCTGGAAGGAAAAAGTTGTGAGGAGACGGTAGCCTGACAGAAGCTGTGAATTTTAGTGGGGAGACACAGATGACCTGATGCAACCCTGCGGGGAGGGAGACTGGAGAACAAATACCTTACTCTCTATTCTGCAATCACTGCTTATTGGCCAGTGTCAACCTGAAACCTGAGAGAAGAGGGCCCATCAATGTTGCCCAGACAAGTCAGCTTTGCCTGGAGAGCAAAGCAGGGTGGAATGGGGTTGTTCTGGTTATGTAGTGCCACTCTGACAAGAAATAAACCACAAATGGGATGGCCTTAACAAACAAGAGTTTATTCTTACAATTTGGAGGCTTTAAGTCCAAGTTCAAAGTGCCAAGCTCTAGGGGCTAGGTGAAAGCCCCTCAACCTTGGGGTCCAGCTCTGCCTCCTGCTCCTGGCCCACTAGAGCTGGAGGCATTTCTTCACTCAGACAGCTGCAGGCTGCTGAGGCTGAGAAGCCCCAAGGTTGACAAGTCAAAAGGCACAGTCCTGATGTTATCAAAGCACATGGCAGGCCATTAACTTAAGTCCATTGTAAGTCCCAAGGTCAGCAGAGCATAGCAGGCTGCTGAGCAACGACATGGCTACATGCAGGGTCCAAGCGTGCCATAGGCTAGAGACCATTCCCAAGCCTTCTCCTTATAAACAGGAAGCAGACCACATACCCAAAGGCAGCTACTCAGCTGCTCATAGTAGCTTCCACCATGGAGTTGATTACCAGTCTCATCATGGGGAATACTACATCCAGCTGCCCAACCACTCAACCAGGCTCAGCCAAGTTGACACACAAACATAACTACCACAGGTGTGAAGAGTAGATTTCAATGGGATAAACAGTTCATCTTTTTTGCCTCAAGCATCTACTCTTGTCCTTCCTCTGGGTAAATTGCCCACAATCTCAATACAAGGAATGCACAGAGTCCCATAAATGATCAAAAACCAAAAACTAGTTGCCGTTGAGTTGACTCTGATTCATGGCAACCCCACGTGTGTCAGAGGAAAACTGGGCTCCATGAGGTTTTCCATGGCTGATTTTTCTCAGAAGTAGATCACCAGATCTTTCTGCTGAAGTGTCTCTGGTGACTCCAAACTCCAACCTTTTGTTTAGCAACCAAGCATGTTATAACCATTTGTACCACCCAGGGACTTGCTATTGAAGTCAGCCATGGCCAATGTTGGTTGCTTGTACTTAAGTATCTTGATCAACTCACTGAGGAAGCACAACATCAAGATCATGGTTAGGAAAGTGGTGATAAGCATTAAGTCCAAAGGGAGGGGTGAGGTTTGAAATGGAAGAGCAGGTTGGTAGCCAGAATTCAGAGTGGGATGTGGTGTATGGACTGTGTCTGGGCACACAGTTCAAGCAGAAGGTCATGAGCAATACTCTGAAGCCTTGCCTGGCTTAGGGAGTAAATCCAATGGCTCAGATTCTGCCATAACAGAAACACAAGATACTCAGACATTTCCAGACAAGGGAAGGTTTCACAATGAATATGGTAATTTTTCCCAGAATTGGTATTTTAGCTAGAAATATTTAATTGTGGTAATACATCTGTTGAACTTCAAATGAGGCAGATAATAGGGTATAAAAGGTCATATTATTCATCATATACAATCTCTGTTCCAAAACACATTGCTCAGAGAAAACTACTCTAGAATATATTACTGTATGCCTTTTTCCTTAGAGAAAAGGGAAAATATAAACAATTTGCATTTTTGGTGGATGAACATTTCCTTGGAAAACATCCATTCATTCTCATCTCTCCTTGGATTATTTAAATTTGAGTGAATTACCATCATAAAATAGTTAGAAATCATTTACTCAATTTTTTCTTATTAATATTTAGCATTTATTGCACTTTCTCATCAGATAATGTCTTTTTGCAGCCATTTGTCTTTAATTAATTGCTTCAGCTCACCATACTCTTGCATCAGGTTATTCTCCATCTTTCTCATGTAAATTACATTTCCCTAAGTGATGGTCTGAAGGCTCCACTGTTTGGTTCCTCTTAGAGGGTTTTTCTGCTTCACCTTAATGACTGTGGTAATGTTTCTGTGTTTCGTAGAGCAGGAGAGGATCATGGTAATGTAAACAGA
Organism: Orycteropus afer afer; assembly: GCF_000298275.1. NCBI lineage: Eukaryota > Metazoa > Chordata > Mammalia > Tubulidentata > Orycteropodidae > Orycteropus > Orycteropus afer. The sequence continues at coordinate 7,317,239 of NW_006921589.1, forward strand.
ACTGAGTCATCAGGCTTTAGATGCCAGCAGAGGCGACATGCTCAGACACAGTTATTTTCTCCTGGAAAGGGAGTGCTGATTTGCCCTGGTTGTTTAGGCTCTGTCCTTGGATTACATGAGAGTATATAGGCTGGTTAAGGCTGTAGTTAAGGCATTGGGCTGCTAACCAAAAGGTCAGTGACTCAAACCCACCAGCCCACTCCATGGGAGAAAGATGAAGAAGTCAGCTTTCATAAAGATTTGCAGCCTTGGAAACCCTAGGGGGGTTGCTATGAGTTAGAATCAACTCAATGGCAGTGGGCTTGGGGTTTTGGGTTTATATGGGCTGGAAAAGTAAGTCATATGCGTAAGATATGGCATGTTTTGTTCCTATTACGTCCTCTGAGATTGACTGTCAGTCCTTTGTCCACGTAAGGTTTATTTGCCTCAGACTCTGGCCCCTTTTAGCCTCTTCCTTATCAGAACAACAAAACTCTCACTGACTGTGGAATGCTTGCAGGTCAAACCTAAGTGAGAAAAAGAATAACTCAGGGTGCTGACAGTGAGGACGAGAACCAGCTGGGACAGAAATCAGGGCATTCTTTCAGAACAGTCAAGAAAATTAAATTATTTAGTAAGGTTTATTCTATTTTAAAGGAGTCCTTGTGGTGTAGTGGTTAAAGCACTCAGCTGCTAACCCAAAATTCAGTAGTTCAAATCCACCTGCCACTCTGCAGGAGAAAGATGTGGCAATCTGTTTCTGTAGAGATTTACAATCTTGGAAATCCTAGGAAACAATTCTACTCTGTACCTAGGGTCCCCATGAACTGGAATTGGCTCCAAGACAACAGGCTTTGGTATTTATTCTATTTGAAGGAGTCCTTGGGTCACATAAATGGTTAACGTAGTTGGCTGTTGAGCAAAAGGTTGGTTCAGGCCCACCCAGAGGGCAGCTCAGAAGAAGGGCCCATGATCCCCTTCTGAAACAGCAGCCGTCATAAACCCTGTGCTGCAAAGAACTACTCTGGCACGCATGGTGTTCGCCATGAATCCAAATGGACTCAAGGGAAACTTGTTTTCTTCTTTTTTTATTCTATTTAAGGTGACCACAAAAATTTTCCCTGCTGTCTTCCTTTTCTTCATCATCTGGTCTTTCTGTTTTATATGCACAGTCAGTTACATATTTCTTTTCCAGAACTTTAAATTTTAGTGCCAAGGTAAAACAATGGTCTAGCCACACCATGGTTCTCCTGATTAAAACCCAGCTTGCAAAGTCTCATAGGGGTCACATCAGGTCCCCATAGTTGTGGTGATGTACATTTTACCACTTTCAAAACTTAACTCACCATAAACTTATAAAGTAAGTGTCCATTCCCTCACACTAGCATCTGAATGGGGTTGACCATAATGAAATAGTGCCAGATATATGAGCTCAAGGAATTGATTTCCTACTTCTCATGTTTCAGGTTTATTAAATACTTGATGTTCTCAACTGTGGTTGAACTGAAAGGCTGGGAAAAAATCTTCCAAGCATATGACAATATAATTTGGGGCTATGTGATGTAAAATTAACACTGGAAAAGCGAATGATATTTTGCTAAGATTGAGATCTTCAGATTTACCGATGGTATTCTAAATCACGGGCAGTGTTAAATATCCTTATCCCTCTGTGTTTTCAACTGCATTTACCGTACCACTTACTCTAAAACATACTTCAAAGACCTCCCTACCCTATGTCGATTCCTAATTGTAATGCAGGGAACCATGTGTCATATAATAAGGATTTAGGTAACTGTTGAAAAGTTATTTTTTCAGTCCTGTTGTTGCTGCCTCAATGTAAAAAGGCCCATGCCTTCACTCATTCATTTATCCGAAATATATGACAAGACTCTGTCAGGAAAACACAGACTTAAAAATGGTCACTTGAAACAAAACATATAGACTGATAGATGGATACATAGTTAAACAGATAATAAAGAGTTAAGTGGATGAGACAGACACAAGAACAATTATGGACTTTTGCATGGTAAGTACCTGAGGTATGTACAGGTATGGATGATGGGTGAGGGCTGGGGTTCACTGGTAGAATTCTTCCCTTCTATGTGAGAGGCAGGTTCAATGCCCAGCCAACGCTGGGCACAGGCACAGGTACCACCGTTTAGAAGCTTGCATATTGCTAAAATGCTGAACAGATGGCAGCAGCTTCCAGAGAAAGACAGTCTAAGGAGAAAGGACTGGTGATCTGCTTCTTAAAATCACCCAATGAAAACCCTATGGATTCCAATGGTGTGATCTGTAACAGTGTGATCTGCAAAAAGTGATCTTCATTTTTCATGGGGTTTCCATGAGTCAAGGGCTGACTTGATACCAACTGACAACAACAACAGCATAATGGTTAAGCTGTCTGGATTTCAGTCCAGATTCTGGCTTTTCCACTTACTAACTGTGTAACTTTAAGCAACTTACGTTACCTCTCTGGCGTTAGTTTCTTCATCTGTGAAACGAGAATGATAATGTTTACCTTAAAAAGTCTTTGTGAGGATTAAATTAGAAGAGCTATACTCAAAGTGTGGTCTGGGTCCCCTAGTGCTCCTAACACCCTTCCAGGGATTCTGCAAGATCAAAAGAATTTTCATCGTAAAGTAAAGAAATAATTTGCCTTTTTAAATCTCATTTTATTTTCATAAAAATATTAAGATGTTATTTGCCTCTTCTCTCTTATTCTCCCATGAATATACAGTGGAGTTTTCTAGAGGCTGACAATTACCAGGATACATTCTTAAATGCCTCATATTTCAAGATACTATTTTATTCCATTGTCTGTTGCTCTACTGATAACACACTTTTAAAATTAATGTAATTTTTATCATGTTTTGATGTTAGGTTGAGTAAGTGCTCTTTCATGATTCTTCTCGTTTTCTATTTTCTTTTCAAATTATTTTCTTCTACATCATGCATTGTCAGTGGGGGAGATATCCCCTCCAAGGTGAAAATTGGTTCTCAGGGGTGGGGAGGATGAAAAAAAGAGAAAGCTTACTCTTTTTACGCATAGACACCAATAGATATACATGGAGAATCTAAACAGATATATGCGTGTCTGGGGTTTTTATATTGCATGAGGGCAATTAGAAAAATCTACTAAAAAGACTCCTGAGGATGTTGGTAATAATAATAAAAGGTTGAGAGACATCTATCCAGATGAACTTTGGAATTAACTTGTCAATTCCTCCTGCTGATTTTTGCAAAAGAAGACCCTAGATACCAGAGAGGTGACGTGATTTGACTTAGGTCGCATTGCAAATGAGGAGCAGATCTGGGATGAACACCCACTCTTGACTTTTAGTTCCAGAACATCTTCACTGTACTGTCAATTCTGATCTATCTTGGCACCTTGAGCATAAAATATATTCCAGGCCCTTGAGCAGCTTCTGGGCATTGAATACTTTGAGTCCAATTTGCCTATAACCTCTCTCCTTCGTCCAGGGAGGCTGCTTCTGAACCAGTCAGAGTTCATATTCTGGCCTGTTCCTTTCTTTCCCACTTGCTTGCCTTTTCTTAGAGCCTGTTCAGTCAGTAATGGCAACATGGGACATGCAAGATGAGAGTGAAGAGAAGCATCCAACCTTGGGGTTCTGGAGTTTGGGCTTCATTCTCTACTGAAATCTACCAGAACTTCAGAGGAGAGGGAGCACTCAGGGCCATGTTGACAGGAAAGTCTAAGAAATTGTAGGGGATGAGAGAAAATGAACACACTTGGGGAAAAAGACCATGGCCATGAATAAAAGAAGGGGAGCAAAATGTTGACTAATTGCCAAAGCTGAATGATATATTTATCCCTTATGTGGGAGATTAAATATTTGCTATTTCATAT
>NW_006921589.1:7321188-7343399 GCF_000298275.1 Orycteropus afer afer
CTTGCTGCAAGACATAAAGCCAAGTTCAACACAACCACAATTAGATATCATATGGTTCTAAATGGGAGCTCTGGTGGTGTAGTGCCTAAGGCATTTGTCTGCTAACCAGAAGACTGGCAGTTCAAACCCAGTAGCCACTCCTCTGAAGGAAGATAGGGCAATCTACTTCCATACTGATACCACCTTGGAAACCCAAGGAGAGGCCGCTATGAGTTGGATCCAACTCGACAGCAGTGAGTTTGGCTTTTCGGTTTTCCTTTCCACCAGTTCACACTTCATCTGTACTTCTGCTGACCAACAGTTAAGCAAGGCATGATGACTCTTTTTTCCTTTTCTTTAATTCATCTTCTTCTCAACTCCCTCTGTTGCTTCTGATTCCTTCAGGAGATGTTGTTGTTGTCAGACGAGGTTGCAGGAAAAGGAAATGGGGGTGGGGTGGGGGCTCTATCACACAACAGGTACCATCTGCCATTCTGTCTTTGATGTGGAAAGCCCTTTGTCATATTAGGCATCCCATGGCTCTTTCTCTTATGTGATGTCTTCGTGGTCCTTTGGAAAGCCACCCACCACGACCACTATCCCAGGTTACTTCCTGACTACACTAATTCCTGATGGCTACAATGCCCTCTCCTGCTGGCTTCCTACAGTTCCTCCTGAGGTAGTCAGCCAGATGGACCCTAACAATATTCACCACCTGAAACCCACACCCCTCCCACATTGTACCAGAGTTGGTATTGAATATGGTAGAAATGATGAAATATCACATTGGAGATAGGTTATAAAACACACTGCAGCTTCCATCTTGGATTCTTTCTCTCTCATCACTTGCACTAGGGGAAGCCAGCTACCATGTTTTGTGCAGCTTTATGGAAAGGCCCATGTGAGTGAGATCCTGAAGTGCAGATCCCAAGCTCCAGTCAGTCCTTCAGCTGACTATGTGACCCTGGTTGACAACTTGACTGCAATCTCGGGAGAGATGGTAAACCAGAATCACCCAGCTAAGCTGCTCTTGGATTCCTGACCCTTCAACGCTGTGTAGAATATTAAATATTTGCTGCTTTATGCTGCCAACTTTTAGGATAATTTGTTACACAGCAGTCGGTAACTGATACACACCTCCTTCACTTCAGCTCTGGCCCTAACAGTGAATGCCTGGAATTACTTCACCCACGAAGGCAGTTTTCCTGTGTGTGGTCCTTTCATTACAGGTCTAAACTGGTTTCTCTGTTTAGTGTCCACTTAGTCCAAAGAGAACATACACCTTTGCACTGCCCTCTGTGGAAACACAACTGTTTCTGACTGTGGTCCTCTCTCCTCATCTTGACATTGTTACACCTAAACATCAAGGGACAATGGTCTTCTAAGAATTCTCTATGCTCCATTTTGGGATAAACCTGTGAGTTTCCTTGGCTCAGCAGTCACCCAAGTGGTAAGGAACGGTCCTTATCATTCTTGGATTATCCCTCATTTGGCTTGAGGGAGCTAATTACATTTGTCCCTTATTAATCCCCACCAAAGAAATTTCAGTCAAATTCTTTCCCTCTCAGGTCCTCTCCTTCTCATTTTATCTCCCACTCTGCCCCCTTCTCTCCCCCTCTCCTTTTCTCCTTACCTCTCTCTCATTTTATTTAGAGGTGGATGATGGGTTAAGGACAAAGTGACCATATCTTCTGGTTGATATCTCTTGAGCTAGTAAAATTATTGATAAGGTCACTTTTACTCTCATAATTGTCCTAGTTCAGTCAATAAGGTATATGGGCATCAGAGTTAAGGTTTGGGGCCAACCTTTAGCAAATCTTGTGGACAATAGGCATCTAGAACTTCCCTTAGAAGCTTGGACACTTGGTTCCAAATAATATAAGAAATAACAGAAAAGTTGTGTTTCACTTATTATTACAGTTGCTTTTACTATTCATTTCCTGAAAAGTGTGGTCTCCAGAGATAGGAGCTCTGGTAGCATAGTGGCTAAAGCACTTGACTGCTAACCAGAAGGCTGGCGGTTCAAACCCACCAGCCACTCCTCGAAAGGAAGGTTGGGCAATCCTACTTCCGTAGTGATACTGCCTCGGAAACCCAAGGAGGGGTCCCTAGGAGTCGGGGCTGACTCGACGGCACATAACATAACATAACATAGTCAAATAGTGAGCCTGTGTCATAAGGAAGAAGAAAAGAAGTAAAGGTGAATATTTCAATGACTGGATTTTTGAAAAGCAAAGCTGAAAAGATCTGGGAATATGTCATGAGACTTGAGCAGCTCTCATCCCAGAAGTCCTTTAATATTTGGGGTCAAACTAATAGAGATTCCAAATATCCCACTCTGCAGAGAAAGGACAGGGTATGTGAGGCTCTGAAGATGGAGGCCACTAAGTTCCACACCCTTACCTAAACTTATGATGGGTTACAAACAGGCCTGTAGGCAGGAGCAGAAACAATTCTAATAGGCAAAGAGTGAGGCCAAGTCAGCCAAAGCCACAATCTATGGAAAAACTGGCCTCATTGGGGTGATTAATTGACTCCCCTCACAATGTTGGAACTTTGCCTTGCTAACATCCAAACTGGATGGATAAGCCCAGGTCAGAAGTAAGAAGTAAACAAGAATGAAATAAGCATCATCAGTGCTCCACAATAGAGAGGTCTTTGTTTTCATTAACCATTTACTCATCCGTGTATTCAACTTTTTTTTCAGTATTTGCTCTTTTCCAATTACATAAGAAAGGTTTACAGGGTCTCTAGGTCTCAGGTTTGTTCCCTAAATGAAGGGGCTGTATGTGTTCAATGTTTCTTAAATGTCATAGGGGAGTATCACCTCTTCAAGGAGCCCTGGTGGTGCACTTGTTAAGTGCTCAGGTGCTAACTGAAAGGCTGTCTGTTTGACTCCATGAGGTGCTTTGCAGGGGAAAGGACCTGATGATTTTCTCCCATAAAGATTACAGTCTAGGAAACCCTATGGGGAAGTTCTACTCTGTCATATAGGGTTGCTAAGAGTTGAAATCAACTCAGTAGCACACTGTAATAACAACATCACCTCTTCAGCTGGCCAATTACTCTTCATTCTCCAGATAAGAATTTAAATATCACTTCTTCAAATTCTCCATTGTAACATCAGCTCACTCCATCCTTCCCAGGGTAGGATAAGTACCTAGCTTATAAGTTTCCCAACACTTTGTAATGTTTCTTCCACGGGATAACTATATTTTATCATAATAGTTTGCTTAATTATGTGTCTTCTGGATTTTTAGAACAGAGAAAATAATATCTATTTTGCTTGTTCTTCACCCATACAAACAAACATAGTCAGTACTTGATAAATTTCCATTGAATGGCTAAAGAAAATCATATTGGTGATTTTGACCCATTTTGGGGGACATTTGAATAGTGAATAAAATCTCTGGACCTTTTTCTCATAAAATTTCAGGGTTCTCATAACCTTCCCATCAATAGGCTCATTCATAAATTCTGGGTTAAAAACCCTTAAGCTGGTGGATATACCACATCCTTACCATCCTGATTTTCTAAGATTCTATGAGATCAAAAGTCTCTGAACTTCCTACATTTTGGCTTTTTATATCCCTTGCTGCAAGACATAAAGCCAAGTTCAACACAACCACAATTAGATATCATATGGTTCTAAATGGGAGCTCTGGTGGTGTAGTGCCTAAGGCATTCGACTGCTAACCAGAAGGCTGGAAGTTCAAACCCACCAGCCACTCCTTGGAAGGAAGATTGGGCAACTACTTCTGTAGAGATACCACCACAGAAACCCAAGGAGGTGTTGCTATGAGTCGACTAGCTGATGCTCCTAAATAATAAAAAACATTTCAAAGAAGGGAAGTGTAGCATCATAAAGTCAGGGAGATTTTTGAGTTGGAAAAGACCTATTGCGTATCCAGTTCAATTCTCTATTCAAAGTGCAAATCCTCTCTGTACCATGCCCAGCAAGAAAACACTTATCTTCTGTTTGGACGAATTCAGATATGGGAAACTCATGGTGTTTAAGTTGAAAACTGGTGCTCTACATTTTATATTAAACCAACAACTATCTTTCTTATCCTCTTTCTTGGTATTTTAAGATGTAGAGGATTTTACGTTAAAAAAAAGTCCAGATTTCTGGTTTTCCTATGAAAGTGTGAGATCTAGAAACCTGGGTGCCCGTCCCATGTGGAAATATGGGCTAGAGCCCAGGAGACACTTCCTCACTTACACAGTTCTCTCCAGTTGGCCAGGCTGGACCACTTCCTATTCTTACATACCTGGTCTGATTGAGTCATGTCCATTACCTTCTAGGCCCTGTAGGCTAAGATATGCTGGAGATGGAGTGGAAAGCCCTGATTTGTAGCATTGGCCAATTCCTATGGTGTAAATATTCCCATTGTGGTCAATTTAAAGCTATCAATCTGAGGGTAACTAGCTTACTAGATTCCTTAAGATTTAATAACCCTCTTTCATGAACCAGTGCAAGCTGACTCCAGAACAGTGCTGTTATTTATCACCTTTAAGTGTTAGGAAATCAAATTCACTTAAGTTAAATCAAAACTTCACTTCCTTTAATTCACACTTATATTCCAAAATCTCCCCTCTGGATCAATGCAGGAAACATTTTTATGTCTTTTATACAATAGCCTTGCAATTATTTTTATACCTCTCTCTTATCCTCTCTCTTTCCCCCTTCCCATTTTATTATCCACTTCTTGATTCAGAGTATTTCCTAATGTCTCAGGATTTTTACCTGCTTTTCCTCTTTTTCCCCTCAGTTAATTTCCTGGTACCTCTATTGTGAAGGCACTGCTCACTTCTGTCTTTATTCTGTGGTTCTCTTACAGTTTATAAACTCCTTTATTACAAAACTTCTCCATTTACCCTGTTGTTTATTTACAGGTCCAACTCTAAATCCCTAGTGCCCTTTCACTACGTCTGGTTTATAGTAAGTGGTTACTAAATATTTGATGAGTGATTAACTAAATGAATAAATAGGAAACAATAGCAGCCTAGTACAGTAGTGAAGAAGAGCAGTCTGGTGTAATGGAAAATTCACTAACTTGTGGTCACTTGGAGTCTAGGCTCAGTACTAACAATTTAAATGAATTATGTAACTTCAGGAAAGTCTCTTTACCTCTAAGAGCCTTATTTATCTATAAAGTTAGAAAAATGAATGATCTACAGAAGTTATAATGGGAGCGGAGCTATGAGTGATGGCAATGGTTGAACAACATGAAAACATAGTGCAGTCACTGAGTTATACATGTAAAGAATGTTGAAATGGCAAATGCATTGTAATTTGACATATATGTATCATAATAAAAATTTTTTAAAAAAGAACATAAAAGATATTTCATAAAATTAAGGACTACATGATATATGTCAGGCCATGAGGGAGAGATGATACATTAAGTTGTATATATGTGAGTAAGAGCTAAGGAGGGAAGTTACAGCAAGGAATGGAGATTTAGGAATTGCCCACATCCATTTAATTGGAACCCTGGGAATGATCCCTGAAAGAGAAAACAGAAGAAGATTCTAGAGTCAGAAACAGAATGTTGAGAAATAGCTACACTTAAGGAAGAGGTGGAAGATGTGAAATATCATTTAATTAAGAGCAAAAAGAAAGAAAATCTACATACCTATACTGGTTATCCCTAGAAACCAGACCAAATCCATTGCTGTTGAGTCAATTACAACTCGTAGCAACTGTACAGGACAGGCTAGAACCGCCCCAATGCAAGAAGCTGGGTGATATGAAGAAGAATGTGACATCAGGAATGGGGAAACCTGTGATATGCAGATGACCCAACCGTGCTTGCTGAAAATGAAGAGAACTGGAAGTACTTACTGATGAAAATCAAAGTCTACAGCCTTCAGTATTGATTACAACTCTACATAAAGAAAACAAAAACTCTCATAACTGGACCAATAAGCAACATCACAACAAATGAAGAAAATATTGACATTGTCAAGGATTTCATTTTACTTGGACGCACAAACAATGCCATGGAAGCAGCTGTCAAACAATGTATTGCATTGGGCAAATCTCCTGCAAAAGACCTCTTTAAAGTGTTAAAAAGCTAAGAAGTCACTTTGAAGATTAAGGTGAACCTGACCCCAGCTATGATATTTTCAATGAGGCATAGTGCCTAAGGCGTTTGACTGCTAACCAGAAGGCTGGTCGTTCAAACCCACCAGCCACTCCTTGGAAGCAAGATGGGGCAATCTACTTCTGTAGTGATACCACCTTGGAAACCCAAGGAGGGGTCGCTATGAGTTGGATCCAACTCGACGGCAGTGAGTTTGTTTTTTTTTTTTTTTAATAAACATGTGAAAGTTGGATAATGAACAAGGAAGACTGAAGAAGAATTTATGAATTTGAATTATGGTATTTGTGAAGAATATTAAATACACCTGGAGTGCCAGAAGAATGAACAAATCTATCTTAGAAGAAGTACAGCCAGAATGTTCCTTAAGAGTGAAGGTGGTGGAACTTGATCTCACATACTTTGGACAAGTTATCAGGGATACCAATCCCTGGAGAAGGAGCTCATGCTTGGTAAGGTAGGAGGTCAACAAAAAAGAGGAAGACCCTCAACAAGATGGATTGACGTATTGGCTGCAACAATGGGCCCAAACATGGCAATGTTGTGAAGATGGTACAGGATCAGGCAATATTTAGTTCTGTTGCCCACAGGGCTACTGTGAGTCAGAGCAGACTCAATGACACCTAACAACAACAACAATCCTTATACAAGCAGACTGTTATGTCTTTCTCCCCCAGAGTGGTTCCAACTGGTGACATTCTGTTATAAGCTACCAAAACCAAACCAAACTCATTGCCGTTGAGTTGGATCCAACTGATAGCAACCCTTCCTTGGGTTTCCAAGGCAGTTTCAATATGGAAGCAGATTGCCCAATCAACCTTCTGAGGATTGGCTGGTAGGTTTGAACCGCTAGACTTCTGGTTAGCAGTCAAATGCCTTAGGTACTACACCACCAGAGCTCTTGTTATAAGCTAAGCTGTGCTTTAACCATTAGACCACCAGGAATCCTGTTGTTGTTGTTAGATGCCATTGAGTCAGTCCGACTCACAGTGACCCTCTGTACAACAGAACGAAACACTGCCTGGTCCTGTGCCATCTCACAGCCCTTGCCATGTGTGGTGGTGAAGTTTGTGTGTCAACTTGGTTGGCCCTGGTGGAGTGGCTGGGCAGCTGGATGTCGTTATTCCCGATGGTGAGATTGGTAATTAACTCCATGGTGGAATCTATTAGAGCAGCTGAGTAGCTGCCTTAAGGATGTGGTCTGCTTCCAGTATATAAGAAGCAACTTTGAGGAAGGTCTCCAGCTTATGGCATACTTGAACCCAGCATACAGCAGAGTCATTGTTCAGCAGCCTGCCATGTTGCTCTGGCGATCTTGGGACTTTTTTAGGACTTGAACCAATGGCCTGCCATGTGGTTTGGTAAGCTGGACTGTGCCTTTTTACTTGTGAGTATTGGGCTTGTCAGCCTCAGCAGCCAGCAGGTGTCTGGGTGAAGAAAAGCTTCCAGCTTCAGTGGCCCAGGGGCAGGAAGCAGAGCTGAACCCCACGGCTGAGGGGCTCTCACCCAGCCCCTAGAGCCTCCCAGCTGGAACTTGGACTTAAAGCCTCCAAAATTGTAAGAGAATAAACTCCTGTTTGTTAAAGCCATTCCATTTGTGGTACATTCCTGTCAGAGCAGCACTAGATAAACAACACACCATGGCTGAGCATCATTGTAGCCACTGTGTCTCTCTCATTAAGGGTCTTCCCCTTTTACACTGACCCTCTACTTTACCGACTTTATTTCTTTAAAATAACAATGCTCAAATAGACTCCTAAATATGATTTTTTTTTCCTTGTGTGAAATGCCTTGATGATTGTCTGAATTATATAGCACCTAATAAATATCAAGCCAATTAAATTAACAGATCATCTGAATAGATGCTTTTTAAATTTTTTTTTCAAATATCCCAAAGAGAAGATATTCCTACTCACAAAGAATATCCAGAAGACTGACTGACAGGAGGAATGATTTTCCTTATAAATAGAATCAATATTCTTTTAAAACTAAAAAACTGCAGCAAAAGGATAGACTCAGTAGACTTGCTTCTGATATTAAAGGCAGGCTTGGTTGAAGTCACAATACACTAGAAGTGGTGATAAAAAGAAGTGAAACATAATGTTCGTAACAACTTTCTCCTTTCAAAAAATGCCTGTGTAATTATTTCAACGGATTGAAATACAGAAAATAAGCTAAAATCATTGAGTTCATTATGATTCTCCAAAACATTAAGTCATTAATCATATTTGGAGGATATTCAGGAACCAATTTAGTCTTCTGAAAAGTTGTCAATAAAAGAGAATTAATTTTGTGCAATCTGTACCTTAGAGTATCCAAATAGTTATGTAGAGAAAGTTCTTCCTTATGGAAGACTTCTAAGGTAATAAATGCGTAAGAAGTAATAGAATTAAAATATCACCATTTGGCAGTACCTAATGAAATAATCGATCTACATAAAGACCATTAAATGCTGCTAAAACCATTAGATGAAAAGCTGATAGAGAATCTTAAATGGGTGGATCAGACGGCAGGCAACACCTCAACCCCCTGATTAACCTTGACGTTACAAAGACAGAGGGAACAGGACATGGCGAGCTCCCCATGTGATGAGAATGAATCCACACCACCTTTGAAGTATCATTACTGAGGAATGAAACTCTGACCTACATGAGTCTCAAGAACCAGTTGAGCTACAAGTTTATGGGAAATAAGGAGAGGAATATGGTGGACAATACCGTGGGAATGCCATCACCAAAATCCGTAATGTGGTAATTCTAAAGGGCAAATGATCAAGTTTATTTAATGAATAAATGTAAAGGAAAAGAAGAGTTATTTTATAGATCAAACAAACTTTAAAACATATAAAGCAAATTAAAATTGGGGATACTGATTTAAACATCCCAACTGCAAAAAACATTTGTGAGTCAAACAGAACAATTGTAATCATGTCTGGATATTTAATGATATAAACAAATTATTGTTATTTTTGATGTGACAATGGTAGAAGAATATTTGACAATTTTAAGATTTTGGTATAGAAAAATAAGTTACAAAACTATATGTATAATGCAATATCATTTTGTAAACCAGTTTATATCATTGTTTACATGGAGACTTCTATATCTAAATGTTAATAATAATTTTCCCTAAGTCATGAGTTTATCCTCTTAAATTTTTTTAGAATAAAATTTTTAAAAATTAACTTCATGAATTCTAGAATATTTTGTGTACTGTTTGAGGAAATATATGAGAGTCTGAGAATCACTGATGTAGACAAAGCCATTAGCCATACCTATATGTGGATAATTGATTTAAGTATTTAAATTATTACTATTAGTAGTGATAATAAATTCTCAGTTGCAGGCTGTTTATCTTAACTTGTTAGAATCTCAGTGTAACTAAAACGGTCAGATCAGTTGCAAGTAGACACAGCCTTAGACCATGAGGTATGCAAAAATGAGCAAAACCTGGACTTTCTCCAAAAATCATGTTCTGCTAAGGCAAGATGGGATATGGATCTTGACTAGAACCAGAAACCCATAATGTGAGGTGATATTCATAATGGAGAAACATTTGCCAGCAACAGATCCAATTGAGAAGGCAAAGGTCAGCCTTACAAAATGAATCATATGTACATTATTGAACTTTCCCAGAGATTGAAACTATTACACATGCAGTGCTTTTTATTGACCTTGGAGAAGGGAATAAAAATGTCAGTTAATATTATAGTCTATTGGTTTGCCCATGTATAGACAACTTGAGATAAGATATGTTCCATAGCCTTCCTACAATTATGTGTAGAGTGCTTCCACTGGGCGCCCTTGTAATTGAAATTTCTTGGGAGGTCTGAAGAAAGAAACATCAACTTGCTAACATTTTGAATTAATGCTTGGAGTTAGTTTGAGTTGTCTGAGAAGTAGATCTTAGCTATTTCTCACCAAGGTCACCAAGATGCATAATTTAAAGATGGAAAAGATTATATTTTACGTATGTATCTTACCAAAACCCAACCAAAATTGCTGTTGAGTCAAGTCCAACTCTGTAGGGCAGAGAAGAACTACCTCAGAAGGTTTCCAAGGCTGTGCATCTTTTCAGAAGCAGACTGCCATATCTTTCTCCCACAGAGCAGCTGTTGGGTTTGAACTTCTGACATTCTGGTTAGCAGTCAAGTACTTTAACCATTGTACCACCAGGGCTCCTTGTGTATAACATGCTTTAAATATCAAACATATTATTAGTGTAATGTCTCAATTTATAGCAAGAGGGTAAATAAAGAATTGCACAGTGACTACATTTTAATATGGACAGTTGATTATTATAGTCACTGAAAGTCATTTGATAATGTAAGTTGACAAAAAATGTTAAAATGGGATTCAATTTCTTTGCAGGTGTTATATTAAAGGGGAAGGAAAATTTCACCTTTTCTTCTATTAGAAAGAAAAACAAATGCTTCTGGAAACTATAATAATTCAAGCCAAATTTCCTAATTATTCTTATCATAAAGTCATTGAAATATTGTCTGACCATTTCTTCATGGTCATGTATTTTGTATATTTTGAGCAAGAAGAAAATTGTGGGAAAGATAAATGCAGGGTTTGGAAGTCATGTCATTGAATCGTAACTTTGGTTTTGTCTCTGATGTGCCCTGGCTTGAATGAGTATGACTCCTTTGGATCACAGTTTTCCCACTGGCAAGAAAAAGATAGTACCTACTTACAGCATGCTTTTAGGCAGTCATCAGAAAGTTGTTACAATTTTACACACAAGGAAGAGAATGCTTACAGCATTGGCACTGATAAATACTTTTTCCTAGGTAAATTTGTTTTTGTTGTTAGTTGTCACTGAGTCAGCTCCAACTCATATTAACTTTATGTATAACAGATGGTTCTGTGGTGCAGTGGTTAAAACATTGGGTTGCTGACCAAAAAACTGGCCATTCAAACCCACCAGCCACTCCACAGGAGAAAGATGAGGCAATCTGCTTCCATAAAGATTTACAGCCTTGGAAGCCCTATAGAGCAGATCTACTTTGTCCTATGGGGTTGCTATGAGTCAGAATCAACTAGATGGCAGTGGATTTGTAACAGATGAAACACTGAGTGTCTTCCAACCTAGGGGCTCATCTTCTAGCATTATATTGGACACTGTTCTGTTGTGATCAACAAGGTTTTCTTTGGCTAATTTTTGGAAATAGGTCATCAGGCCTTTTTTCCTAGTCTGTTTTAGTCTGGAAGCTCTGCTGAAACTTGTCCATCATGGGTGACCCTGCTGGTATTTGAAACACTGGTGACATAACTGTCAGGATCATAGCAACATTCAAGCCACCATGGCTACAACAAAATGGCAGACAGGTGGTGGTTATGTAAATTATGAACATTTAACTTCTAAAATACATCTTGTGAAATGTAATTAAATATTTTTCAGATGGGTTCTGATTCTGAATATCTTATTTCTTCATCTTTTCATATTTATACTAATATGTTAGGTACCTACCATCTGCCAGGTCCTATTCTTGGCAGTGGAAATCAAAGATTAACAAGAAAGACAAGGTCACTGCTTAATGGAATATACCTTCTAATAGGACAGACAAGTAATAAATAAACAACTAAATTAGTTTCCTAATAGTTATAAGTAATGTGAAGAAAATCAGGTAGGATAACAAGAGAGTTCTTGGACAATCTTGAACAAAAACTAGTCAGGGAAGAAGATGTCTCTGCAGAAGAAACACTGGAATGGTTGAACTGTGAGAAAAAATGGGCATGCAAGGATACGGGAAGATATTTTGGATACAGGCAAAAGGCGAGGGTCGGGAACCAACCTGGTTGTATATCAGAACATAGGGCACCATGGCCAAAGCCTAGTTAATAGGAGAATGACAAAGTAGGGGGAGGAAGGGAGATGGAGGTTGGATTTCTGACTACAACAGAAAGAAAGCAACTGAAGGGCTTTAAGCAACAGTGATCAAAGATCAAAGTCCCAGAAAACCGTTGCCTAAATGGAAAAATTTGGTCCCCAAAACATGTACAAAAAATATATTTTCTCCATCAATTATTAATATCAAGTTGCTAGAATAGTATTGGCAGGTAATTTCTTTTAAAAACACATTAGAATGGGCTCCATAGATTCCAGAAAATTCCCATCTCTTAAAGGTCTCTGTACATTCCAGAAAATCATGCTTGCATATATGAAAAAGTGCTTTATTGTCACAAAATGCTGGGTTAAAGAGTTTCTTTATGAGTGTCCATAAATTAGACTGTCTGAATACTGCAGATGACTCTGTAATTTGTTTTCTGCCAAATAGATAATGCATTCAGCACATCATATTTATTAGAGCTGCTAAACTTCTACCCTTTGCTCTCTAATTAGGCTCTTCTTGTTCGTATGGGGTTCAGAAAATATGACTGTTCCATTCCTTAAACCTAACGAGCCCCAGCTGGGGCAGGATGAGCATTGAATCAAGCAGGAGTGGGTTTTGTTCAGTTGTGTTCATCCAGATTACTCAGCCTTGGGGGCCTGCTGCTGAATGGGAGGGTCTGCCAAGATTAGCATGGCTACCTTTGTGCCAAATGCCTGCTATTTATTTAATTCTTCCCTACTTGCCATGGAAGGAGCATTTGACTGCTAACCAGAGGGTCGGTGGTTCAAACCCACCAGCTGCTCTGTGAAAGGAAGACGAGGCAATCTACTTCCATAAAGATTTATAGTTTTGGAAACCCAATGGGGGTCACTGTGAGTCAGAATCAACTTGATGGCAATAGTTTTTTTTTTTTTTTTTTTTTTGGTCATGGAAGCAGAAGCATGTATGTCTCAATCAACAACATCTGGAAAACTACTCAAGAAACTCCTTGTGCAGGCTGTGGTGACTTCTTAGCCACAGCCAGCTATGCTGTGGGAGCAAACCGTTGGATCTGTGGTCTCAGAACCATGGTCATAGGGGCCATTGAGCTCAACTGGCATATAATACTACACAAAAAACATTGTTCTACATCTTACTTTGGTGAGTACTGACTGGGGTTTTAAAACTTGCAAGTGGCCATCTAGATGCAATGATGGGTCTCTCTTCATCCAGAACAATGAAGGATAAAGAAAAGCAAAGACACATGGAAACTATTAGTCCAAGGGAGTAGTAGACCATGTGATCCTCAGCCTATATGACCGTGAGACCATAAGAAATAGATGGTGCCCAGCTACCACTGTCAACCACTTGGAGGAGGATCGGTGCAGGAGATCCTGGATAGAGTGGGAGAAAAATGTGGAGCAAAACTCAAAATCATGCAAAAAAGAGACCAGGACTTCCAGTAAAATGGAGGAATAGGCAGACAAGCAACAGAGACCCTCTTCAACAAAGAAAAGAAAAACCAATTGACAGAGATACAGAAGGTAATCCTGGAACCCTGAGCTTTGAAAGGAACTGTACAGAAGTAGATTAGGCACCAACTAGTGGAAAAAACTGAACAAAAACAGTGAGTACAGAGACGATCGGAGCTGCGGACTGTCAGCTACTCTAATGGGACCAACAGTCTGAATATTTCCAAGCGGTGTTGGGACCTGAGAATTGGCCTAAAGATCAGCCCTGCTCACAAAGGGCTGCAGGGATGAATGAGCTGGTGGCCTATGACTAGGAAGGGGAACAGCAAAGAGGGAGACAACCTGAGCTGTTGACTCTCCACTGTCTAGAGGGCACAGTCTTTCTGATTGTTTACACACAGCAGCCATTTTGGATATTTAAAGTGACTGAGGGTACAGCCATTTTGAATCTTTACAAGTGGCAACCATTTTGGATTTTAAAGTGACAGCACTCTCATTCGGATTCCAGGGACCTCAGAATAGGCTCTATTTGCCAAGATCAGCAGGGACATATGAGAAGCTGACAATAGGAAAGGAGAAGACAGGTGGTGAATGTATGAGTACTGTCAACTAGCGAATAGAGGAGCACAGTACCCTGCTTGTGTAGATAATATACAAATAAAACAAAGAAAACAAAAATTGTGGGCAAGTCACTCCAACATACAACCACCAATTAAATATAAACACAAAAACTTCACAATGCCTTGGAAACAACAGAGCATCACAGTCCACACAAAGAAGCAAGATAAAGCAGGAGAAACAAGGGACCAGGATACAGACCCAAAACACATCCCTGAGGAAGGCACAGCATTGGAACTCCCTGATAAGCAATTCAAAAGAATTATATTTAGGTATCTTCAAAGGACTGAGGGACAGATCAAGGAAAACACAGACAAAGCCCTACAACAATTTCAAAAGACAATACAAGAATAAAATGACAAAATAAATGAAAAATTACAAATGATACAAAATCTACACATAGACATCCAGAAGATAAATACTAAATATTCAGAAATAGATAAGACATTGAATGGACAAAGGAGCAGAAAAAAGATCAAAACAAAATGAAGAAACCTAAGGTTCATGTGAGATACCATCAAAATAACCCATGTGTAATTGGAATTCCAGAACAGGAAGAGACAAATAAAACCACACAGAAAATTGTTAAAGATTTTTTGGAAGAGAATTTTCCTGGTATGATGAAAGATGAGAATATATCCATTCAGGATGTCCAATGAACCCCAAACAGGATAGACCCCAAAAGAAAATCACCCAGATATATCATCATCAAACTTACCAAAACCAAAGACAAAGAAAGAATCATGAGAGCAGCACAGGATAAACGAAAAGCTACCTACAAGGGGCAACCAATAAGACTAAGCTTGGATTTCTTGACAGAAACCATGCAGGCAAGAAGACAATGGGATGGTATATATAAAATCCTGAAAGAGAAAAATTTCCAACCAAGAATTATGTACCCAAATAATTTATGACAGCAAAACTGTCCCTCAAATATGATGGTGAAATTAGGACATTTCCAGATAAGTAGAAATTAAGGGAATTTGTTAAAACCAGATCAACCTTATAAGAGATACTAAAGGGAGTCCTTTGGACAGAGAAGAAACAACAGCCTACAACAATTGACCATTAACACACACGATGATATAACCCAGAAACCAACCCAGCTATGGAAGTTATCCAAAGTAAATAAGCCTGTGAGATTGTAAACAGGGAACCAGAGACATCAATCAACAAATAAGGACAAC
Source organism: Orycteropus afer afer (assembly GCF_000298275.1). NCBI lineage: Eukaryota > Metazoa > Chordata > Mammalia > Tubulidentata > Orycteropodidae > Orycteropus > Orycteropus afer. The sequence goes on from NW_006921589.1 coordinate 7,336,370, forward strand.
TACAAACCAAAAAGAGGGAAAAAATTGTATAGTTACAGAACTTCTAGATGATAGGGAAGTCAAGAAAACTACAAGATAGAACAGACTGTTCTATACCTGGGAAGAAAACTATAAATCACAAATTTAAGGAAAATGATAACCTTCACATCAAAAAAGAGGACTGGCATATATATTCAGCAAATACTAAAACAATAGCAATGTAGGAAGTGATAACACAACTCATAAACAAAATGAGCTCAGCATAGGAAATTATATTGACAAAGAAATCGACATCAGGAAAAAGCTCATAACAAAAATGACAGCAACAAATTCATATTTGCCAATAATTACATATCTGGCAAGGGACTTATGTGTAAGATTTATAGCAGAAGAGTGGATGACCAAACTATGGTACATACACATAATGGAATGCTATCTAAAGAATATGTAGAGTCTGCAGAGCACTGCATAACGTGGATGAACTTGGAGGACATTATGCTGAGTGAAATAAGTCAATCACAGAAGGACAAATACAGTATTCGTTGTTGTGGAGGGTCAAAGAAAAGTTTATATATGGAGGGAAACTTTCTTTGTTGGCTGCCAGGGTGGGAGGGGAGGAGAGGGAATACTGCAAAAAAAAAAAAGAAAAATTGACCCATGTCACTTTAGTTTTGTGTATTTCACTGTACATAAATTATGTTTCAATAAAAAGCATTAAAAAAAAGGAAGAAAGAAAGATACCAGGTTTGCTGGTCTGATAGAGCCTGGTGAAATCCCTGAGACTATGGCCCCTAGTTTCTCTTCAGGTCTGGAACTGAATTTACTCCTGTGGCTTCCAGCCAAAAAATAGACAGGCATAAGGGGTGGACATTTACATCAGGTAGATACACTCCATGGAGTAATCAATTGTGGGAGAACAGAAGGGCAGTGTTTTCACAGGGAGACAGCTGAGGGTTGGGGGGAGTGCATGGCAGGGAAGGACACAAGGAAGAGGCAACTACGGGGAGGAAGTGGGAAGAGAGCTGTTGCATTGTGGAAAATTGCAGTCAATGTCATGAAGCAAAATGTGTATGAACTGCTGTATGGAAAATGAATTTGCTCTGTAGACTTTCATCCAAATCACAGTAAAAATTAAAAAATAAAAAGGAGGATATTCATAGAGTGGTAGACAGATATGGGCCCATCTTCTAAGCAAGCTCTGCTCATTAATGAGCAAAAGTTCTCATCAGACATGTCTTTCTAGAACAATTTTTGCCTTAGGTCACTTGTCAAAAATTTTTTAAGAATGAATGGATAAAAAAAAGTGGTACAAAAGAAAAAAAAAAAAAAAAGAATCTCCTTGTGCAGTGTTATTCACTGCCTGGTCATGGCCATCCTCACAATCCTTGCTATACATAAGCCCATCGGGCAGCCAATGAGTCAGTTCATCTTGTTGAGGGTCTTGCCCTTTTTCACTGACCCTTCACTTTACCAAGCATAATATCCTTGTCTAGGGAGTCTTCCTCCAATCCTGATTCTGTGTTCTTCATATAGTCTAGATTCTCAGATTATTTGCTCAGCATACAGATTGAATAAATATGGTGAAAGGATACAACCTTGACACATACCCTTCTTTATTTTAAACCATGCAATATTCCCTTGTACTGTTCAAATAACAGCCTCCTGGTCTATATACAGGTTCCTCATGAGCATAATTATTCTAGAATTCCCATTCTTCATAATGTTATCCAGAACTTGTTATGATCTGCACAATTGAATGCCTTTGCATAGTCAATAAAACACAAGTAAACATTTTTACTTTTAGCCATGTTCCATCTGACATCAGCAGTGGTATCTCTCATTCCATATCCTCTTCTGAATCCATTTTGCATTTCTGGCAGCTCCCTGTCAATATACTGCTGCAACCTTTTCCTTTTTCTTTCTTTCTTTTTTTTTTTTTTAATTATCTTTAGCAAAATTTTACCTGTATGTGATATTAATGATATTGTTTGCTAATTTCCACATGCTGTTGTATCACATCCATAGCTATATATCTATCCACTTGGATGAATTTTTAAAAAATTGATGGACACCATTAAAATACACTATAGTCACAGATGCATACTTAGCACGTGCTATTCAGTGTCAAGTGGTCTGAATGGATCTCATCCAAGAGGACTTAGTCACAAATCCACCAGAAGGATGTCATTATAATGTAGTTTCACCTACAATGAAATTTGTGTCACTGATTCCAAGGGCAGTGAAACATCAAGGCTCCAGGGAGGTAATTTGAGTTGGCATCTCTTTCCTCTTTATGTGCCATGTGAGATTAATTATAACTATCTCTTCACGTTACATACACTATTTTACCATTTATACATTATAAGACAGAGCACTTTCAGTAATAAAAACTACCACTTACTGAATTGAGGATGGAAGCAGTGTAACACAGCCAAGCCCTAGGAATGTTACTTCAGGAAAGGCGAATCCAGTGGTCTGTACCATCTGCCAGCATCCACCATGTGAACCATCCACCACTCCAACATGTCAGCAAGAAAATTGGGGTTTCTCATCTCAACCTTTGATCTTTTTCCATGTACTAAATGCTAACCATTCAGCATTTTTCTACTTACCACTAACATGTCCTTCAGCCAATCTCTCAATGACCTACTTCCTTTGTCTCTGTTACCCAGCCTTGCTTCTTCTCTGTACATCTTATTATTCCTACTCAGCCTAGGGCTTCTCCTTCTCTATTAAACCTTATCCCTGGGATCTGCTCTGTATTGTGCAGGCTAGTTTGAGCCCAAGCTCTATTCACAGGTGGGATCCTGATGTGTGTTAATATTTCTGGAAGACCAGTGGAGAAACTGCTCCTGCTCAAGTATGTTTATATGAAAAAAAAAACAAAAAACCCAACTGTGTGAGGAAGTCAACACACAGTCAGCCTCAGTCATCAGAAGGAAAGAATAATCCTGAAGTAAAGCACATAGTTATGCATTTATTCATTCATTTATTCGTAGGCTGGGTGACCTTAGATCAATGTTTCATCTAATAACTGAGTAGAATCGCCTTGAGAGTATCTTGATATGTGTGTCATAAGTGATCATCCAATTTCGGCTTCAGCATCTCAATCTGAAGAAACTAATTACCTACACAAATGTAATCTGATTTGTACTCCTACTTCTGCATGATAGTTGAGGAAATGTGTGGTAGAGAGAGAAGTGGAAATGGTTGTCAGCCATTTGATAAAGGCAGGACTTCTCAAATCAGTCACCATGTTCCAGGGGCTTGGGTAGAGGGTGTAGTAGTTCTGGGGAACAGATCACCTTTAAGGTCATTTGTTCATAGTCAAGGATAGCTCAAATGTTTTTTACTTCTGATATTTCTGTGGTCCAATGTAGAGAGCATGTGCATCAGCTGTAGATGCTACATAAATGGCTGCAATATGGTGTGGACATTTCATCTCTATGTTCCCCATGCCCCACCCCCTGGAAGTACAGTGTGGTTTAATGATGCCCTGTGTACTGTTACTTACCACTGTTTTTATATATTTCTCATTTATGGTGCTCCAAATATATGAAAAATACCCTTGAAAGGAAAACTATTGACTTAACTTGTAATTTAGTTTTCTAGGACTCTGAGCAAGAAAAATCATAATGTTTCTCATTTCCTTTCTTGGCACACCAGCCAAATGTACTGAATACCCACTGTGTGCGAAGACTTGTGCTTGGAAGTCCCCTTCTCCTCCCTGGGTGTTCAGTATATTTGGTTGGTGTGCCAAGAAAGGAAATGAGAAACATTATGAATTTTCTTGCTTAGAGTCCTAGAAAATTATAGAAAACTAAATTATAAGTTAAGTCAATAGTTTTCCCTTCAAGGGTATTTTTCATATATTTGGAGCACAAGAAACAGAGTAATTTTTTTAAATACTCTTTAGATATCGTATTTTTATTATTGTTTCCAAATGGTTTGCTCTTTTTTTTCCTTGTAGTGAAAATTATAACCATGTTGAGATATAAATTTGTTGGCTACTTTTCAGTAATCTCAACAATGTCCAACAATGTTTCTCAAGATTTTCTTTTTTCTCCATTTATATTAAAGAATTTCTATTATCAACGTGTGGCTATACAGCCATCTTTGATATTTCTGTGACATTACAATCTTAACATTCTTTATAAGAATGTTCAGGCAGCCATAGTACTCCAGTGTAACTAGGCAAGGCACCTAGGAAGCTTCATTAACTCTTACAAGACACTGACATCCCATTTAGTAAATCACTGCCCCCATATACTGAGTAGTGTGATCCTGTTGAAACTAAACTCTTGGATCATTTCTTGAAATACCGCTGTCTGAGAAATTTTGCCACAGAGAAATTGAAGATTATCCAAATTGCTAGTATTTCTCTGAATGGGATGGACCACCATATTTTATCCTGTACCTGTGTATTGGACCTGGGCTGGAAGTGAAGTCACTTCATAGTGAGAGGGTAGTAAGAATGCTTTTCTCAATACATAAATTTGCCAATATGACCCATCTTCAATGGGTAATGGAATCTTGCTCATTTATCTGCTCTTTCTTGCTCACATCCCTCCTAAGACCAAAAACTAACTCTATTGATAGTATTGTAATATATATATATATACACCCACTCCTCACTTATCAATGGGGTTAAGTTCCAAAGACCAGGCTGGCATGCAAAAATTAGTGTTAGGTGAAAATGGAGGATAACCACATAAGATCACAAAATGGAGCATGACTACATCACTTCATTACTGCCAAATTACATCATTACATAACGGCCAATGTGGTAGTTAGGGAGCTCTGGTAGCATAGTGGCTAAGACACTTGCCTGCTAACCAGACGGCTGGCGGTTCAAACCCACCAGCCACTCCTCGGAAGGAAGGTTGGGCAATCCTACTTCCGTAGTGATACTGCCTCGGAAACCCAAGGAGGGGTCGCTATGAGTCGGGGCCGACTCGACGGCACATAACAACAACAACAACAACAATGTGGTAGTTAAGGTTAAGGTTGTGTGTCAACTTGGCTTTGAGTAGCTGGGCAGCTGGATGTAGTCATTCCCCATGATGTGATTATAATCACGCCCATGGTGGAATCTGCAGCGAAATGTTAATCAGTGGAAAGTGAGCTGCCTTTGGGGTTTGGCCTACTTCCAGTATATAAGGAGAAGCTTTGGGAAAGGTCCCTAGCTCATTGGCACATTTTGGATCCTACATTTGGCTGAGTCTCTATCTCTAGTTCCTGGACTTGAACCAGTGGCCTGCCATGTGCTTGTCAACCTTGGGATTGTGCCATTCTACTTGCCAAACTTGGGCTGATGAGTCTCAGCAGATGTATGGATTACAAAAAGCTTCCAGCTCCAGTGGGCCTAGAATAAGAGGCAGAGCTGTAGCCCAAGGTCAAGGGGTCTTCACCCAACCCATAGAGCTGGCAGTCTGAATCAGACTTCTAGCCTCCTAAACTGTAAGAAAAAAATAATTCCTATTTGCTAAAGCCATTTAGTTGTACTTATTTCTGTTATAGCAGCACTAGAGACAGCCAAATCATATAATTACATACTGCCAAACCACTGAGAATTATGGCCCAGCCAAGTTGATACATATTCTTAAACTATCACAATCAGTGTTACTCTTGCCTTGCACCTTGGTGTTTGTTACTGCCAGGTGTACGTTGCTAATGCACAAAATAGTCAGATTGTTATTTTTTTTTACTGTTGTAAATGCAAAATGTCAGATAATGCGGTAGTTGGTAAGTGGGGAGTATTCAACGTTTTTCACATGTCAAATCAGTGACACCAGTTAAATTAATCACATGCAACTATCAACAGGGAGCTCTGGTGGCATAGTACCTAAGGCATTTGACTGCTAACCAGAAGGCTGGCAGTTGAAACCCACCAGCCACTCTTTGGGAGGAAGATTAGGCAACCTACTTCCTTAATGATACCACCTCAGAAATCCAAGAAGAGCTCACTATGAGTTGGATCTGACTTGACGGCAGTGGGTTTTAACTATCAACAGTATCCATTGCTAAGTTTTCTATCACCATAAACAGATATTCAGTGCTTTCTAAACAATCATTCCCCCTAAACCCCTCCCTCCTACCCCTGACAACCACTAATAAACTTTGGTCTTTGTATATTTGCCTCTTGTAAATATTTCATACATGTAGGATCATATAATCTTTATCCTTTTCTGATTGACTTGCTTTACTCAGCATGTTGTTTTCAAGGTTAAGAACCACCTTTCCATGATAATTTCCCAAGGATCACACTCCAGAGAAGTACTCATTTGCCATTCAAGTCATTCACTTCTGAATCTGGCTAATGTGACCATCACCAAGGCAAGCACATAGCATAGTCTTCATATTGGGTCCTGTGCTGGCTGTTCTGTGCCCAGGTGCCCAAGCCAACTCAGGCCATCCATGTCTCAGACTCTATGCACCTCATCTGCACTCACTTCACCCCGTATCCATCAAGGTCCAGCTTGTGTTTCTTTCTCCCAATTCACCGTCAATTCCTGACTTTATGTCTGTAGTAGGCATTTGGACATTCTTCAGCAAGTTTAGTTGTCTCTCTTGCTCGTATTGTGCTACAAAATGTAATAGAAAACTCATCTCTTCTCTCTCTCTGCAACCATAAAAACCAATCCCAATCTTAGCCATGTAATAAACTACTTTAACAAAAGCAGCCCAGAAAGGTTAGGGAGAACAGTGCATAGAGCTTGTGGGTCAGATTGAAATAGAGAGGTCAAGGAAAACATGGAATTTCTACGGACAACTCAGTGTGGAAAAGTTAAATATAATAGTAAGTGTTTGAACTTTCTTCAGCTCTACATTGCAACTGTGAAGTTATAAAACCTGTAACCATCATTTAAATCAATCAGTATGAGAAATAGCATGTAACCATTTCTAGACCTGTCTGAAGTGTCTTCACTTTTAGAATGGATACTTACTTCTACAATAAACTTTTTTTTTTTTTTTATTAGGATTTGGGTGAAGATTTACAGAGTAAATTCACTTTTCATACAGCAGTTCACATATACTTTGTCTCATGTCA
>NW_006921589.1:7345328-7401439 GCF_000298275.1 Orycteropus afer afer
GTTCTCAATTCTATTCCATTGGTATATGTATCTGTCATTGAACCAATACTAGGCAGTTTTGACTACTGTGGCTGTATAGTAGGTTTTGAGATCCGGCAATGTGAGACCTCCTACTTTGTTTTTCTTCTTCAGTAGTGCTTTGCTTATACAATAAACTTTTAAGAAGTCTTTTTCAAATACGTAAATTATAGAACTGACACATTTGTAAGTGTTACCTTATCCTGGTGTTTTCATCAAAGATGACAAAAGGAGTTTCATGTTGATAAAAGATGAAGGAACACATCTCTAGCTGTTGACTCAGCACTTTGGTGATCTAACACCAGTTTTATATACAATTAGCAAAATTAGGCTCCATTCCATCACTTAAACCTACTGTCTGTTGAAGATGACTGCCTCATTAGAATGACAAAGTAGAGTCCAGGGACTCTGGGCTACACTGCAATATCAATGCCTTCCTTATTCCTCTCCCCACCCTTGCCCTACTTCTTGAGAATTTAATTTTCACCTTACTAGGGAGAGGCAGCATTCACAAGAACTTTCTCAAGATTGGGTAATACTTACTCAGAGATTACACAGGCTCTCTTCACCCCAAGAGATTTGTTCATTAAAATGGTCAGTGTCTCAAAAGGATTCTATGAGGTGATGGATATAAGAGTGCTTTATGAAGTGTAGATTTTATAAGAAAAAAGAAAGGAAGGAATGAACATGTGTCATTTGAGCACCATTGTGTGTAAATCCTGCTGGGGCTCTGAGGTCCTGCTCAAGAGTCCGCTGTAGGAATAAACATGCAGTGACTTCCAGCACTGACTGCTGTCTTCTGCTGTCCTGCAGAACCGAGACTAGACAAATCCATGTTCATAACCTGTCACAGGCATGCTTATTTTATCTCCAGCCCTTGTAGGCAGGGACCATGGATTTGCACCATATAGGCACCTGATGTGTTTGTTGGTCAAGGTATCATGACAAGATATATTTGTCTGGAAAGAGAATTGCTAGACAGACACATCTGATGGACCCATCCTCTTCCAGCTGATTTCTCACTTCTGCTTTTAAACTTCAGACACTCACATCCCAGGGTAGTTATGGGTGCCATATTAGATAATATATATGGAAACTCACTGTAAACTGTAAACTGCTAATTGACTACAAATAAAGTTGGCTTGCAGCAAAAGTTTGAAACAGAAGTATATACATTGAATTTAGATGATTCACTAAACATTGCCTTGGTGCCTGGTATTTCTTTCCTCCAGAACAGAGGCAGTAGGATGTGGTGGAACACTTGTGCTCTGGGATTCAGAAAATCTGCACTGAAATTCTGGATTTGCCATCGGTTTTGTGTCTAGTCTGAGCTTCATTTTTTTTGCCCCCCTCTGGTGAAATTAGGCATTTGGACAGGTTGAATTCTAAATTCTCTACTGTTTCTACAAAACTTAGTTTCAGTCCTTTTGTTTGCATAAATGGCTACAGGGTAAACAGGCAGAAAATTCTACGGGAAATCCACTAAATGTTTTCAGTTCTATTAGAACAGAAAAGAAAATTAATTCATTAATATAATCAATCCAATTCCAATACTGTTACAAAAGGAGAGATAGAGGGAACAGGGTTTCATGAATAAACCACCACAACAAAATGGAAGTATACACGAGGTTAAAAAGATGCCTGTTTCTGAAACTTGATTATGGTCTTTGATTTTGAAATTTGGCTTATACTAATCAAAAAATAAAACCCAAACTCAGTGCCATCGAGTCAATTTGACTCATAGCTACCCCTCCTTGGGTTTCCGAGGCAGTATCACTAGGAAAGTAGATTGCCCGGTCTTCCTCCGAGGAGAACGTTGTGGTTATCTGTTGTGGTTATCAGGCCTTGATTTGGCACCCCAGGCACCGTGGGATTACACTGTTGTGAGCCTCATGGTTCTATAGGATTTTATTGGCTGATTTTTCAGAAAAAAAGAAAATCACCAGGCCTTTCTTCCTGGTCTGTCTTAGTCTAGAAGCTTCACTGTAACCTGTTCAGGATCATAGCAACACAAACTCCTTTGCTGAAGGACGAATGGGGCTGTGCAGGAAGGGCCTTGGCCGGGAATCAAAATCTCGTGAAAGGTAAGAATTCTACCACAAAGCTGCCACTGTCCTACTTCTATTAAAACAGACAATTTCAAAATTATTACTATGTTTTTCAGAGTCCTTACTGGATGTATAACACCAGGGAAGATACTTGACAATAGAATAGGAATTAAAATGATATTGCAAGAAATCTCAGTTTAACCCAAAAGAATTTTTCATGAGTAAGTTACACAAACACTATTTGGGATGGGAGTTTAGAAGAATGACCACATTTCACAGTGGGATACCCAGAGAAGGCTATATAGAAGAATTTTATATGCGCTTAGTGTGCATTAAAGGTCAGAGAAGATACCTCCAGCAGAGCATGTCACAGATAATAGTGCAAGGATGAGACATACTAGGTCACATCTTACAGTGATCCTGTTACCCTTCCCAAGTGCTGCACGGCCCTTAAACTTATGACGTACACTGGCCTCCTGCTCTTGTCCAGTCCTCAGAAAAATTTTCTATCGGTTCCTCTTTATCTCCCCCTTCCTTGGTGGTACAGTGCTTAAGCATTTGGCTACTAACCAGCAGGTGAATGGTTCAAACCCACCAGCCATTCCACAGAAGGAATATGGGGCAATCTATTTCTATAAAGATTTACTGCCTTGGAACCTCATTGGGGAGTCACTATGAGTTGGAATCAACTCAATGGCAGTGAGTTTGGTATTTTTATTTTTTTGGTTTCTCTTCTCCAAAGAATATCAAGAACATTCTTTTCAATCACTCAGATTTCAAAGAAGACAGAAGAAAGGTCTTCTGGCAGCTCTTGCTCTCCCCACTGGCCACCTCTTAAAGTCTCTGAAGCCAAGAAGCTGAGTGGGCTTGACTGCCTGAATGGAACGAATGAACAGGGAAATGTGGGGGAACAAATGCAAATTCATACGTCAGACGATAATCCTTCTACATTAGCTGTTATGATTGTATGGAAGACCATTAACTGGTGAATGAATATTTCTAAAAGTCTGTAAAGTCAGTCCATTCATTTCAGCCAGAAGTCTAAGTGTGGCTCTACAAAACTATACAAAGCAAAGAGATGCTATCTAACTGATTCATTCATGTCTAAGATCTTACTACTCCAAGGGAGACCCTACAGCCAGCAGCATTGGTACCACTGGGGAGAGTTAGAAATGTAGAATCTCAGGCACCACCCCAGTTCTGGGGATCCAAAGCCTCATTTTAACAAGATCTACAGGTGAGTCATGGACACGTTCAAGTATGGAAGGCACCAATCTGAGATCCAGTGGTTCCCATTTGGAGCTTAGGTTGGTTGTCAGCTAATAGCTCCACCTGATAAATTCATCCTTCAAAGGATAATGATCAAGTGCCTAGCATATGTAAGGCGCTGAGCTGAGGGACCAGGGGGATGCAAAGCAGTGTAAGACAGTCTTTGCCTTCAAGAAGTTCATGGTCTAGTTGGAAAGACAAGATACAAACACAGGAAAAGTAAATAAGGATCTAATGGAGTACAGACAATAACAGATCATTGGGAATTTACTATAGCTAGGTGTTTAGGTATAGAGAAGGAGTGTTGGTGGTGTTGTGGTTAAAGCATTGGGCTGCCAACCAAAAGGTCAGCAGTTCAAACCCACCAGCTACTCCACTGAAGAAAGATGAAAGAGTCTGCTTCTGGAAAGATTTACAGCTTTGGAAACTCTATGAGGCATTACTACCCTGTTCTGTATGGTCACTACGAGGCAAGAGTGACTCAATGGCCATGAGTTTGGTTTTTGATTTTAGGTATATAGAAGTAGAATTTCTGGCAAAACTAAAAGATGGGAAAGATGCATTGTTCCAAGTTATAGAATTTTATCCTCCACAGAGAATAACTAGGAGAAAAAGATCATTCCCTCTTATGGAGATGGCAGACAGCATTTCTGAGTGAAGCGATGCAGTGCTGTGCCTTTCTGTACAAGCAGACCCAAAATCCAAGCCTGGCATTAGACAGACTCCAGAAGGTGACAGTGTGCTGCCAGATTTCTCTTTTCCTTGAGGTATGTCTGGTGGCAGGGTGCTAGAAAGAAAGAACCGTGTAAGCAGCAGTGGTGTGTCCATGCAAAAGTGAAGCACATCCCAAACTCCAGACGCCACTCATTGTTTCCAACCTACGTGGTCACATTGCAGAGATGTGAAATTGAAAAGACCATAAGCACTTGCATTGTGTTCTTCCTACCCTAAAGCCTTTGACATACTTCAACACAGGAAGGTCCCAAGGGAGATCCTTGGCTCCTTTCTCCCTAACGCAATTTTTCAGGTGGACAAGGGGGTACAGGCATTTGGTGATCACAGTAAGAGTCCTGGGGTTGGAGCATATATCAAGCCAGGAAAAGACGCTATGGTTTGTCCCCATTTGTGCTCCTTGTCTTCTTTCAATATTAATAAAAGTTAATGCAGAGCCCCTACCTTTCATTGAACTCATAATCTTATTTGAGCATCTTAATGATTATTCTTCATGATTTGTGGAGGCCTCATTGCCAATAATGCACAATTAGAGGTAAGATGCCCTTTCCAGGGTCAATGTGCTACACAACTCTTGTAAATATGGCTGGTGTATTATACTTTTATTATTTGATTAGCTTTGGCAGTCAGAAGTTTAAAGCATAATTGAATCACATCAAGACATTTACATTGTGCATGAATCCAAGAAAAGAATGTGATGAGTACCCCATAGGCTTCATGCAGGGTTATCTAATTGTTAGCCTAAAATACAGCCTCTCTCATCTCGTTGGAACCCATATACTAAATTAGAGACTTCTGGCTGCCAGAATTTATCTGTGTTCTTGGAGTCTCACTTCAAAAATTTCCAAAGGAGACCAGGAATCCTGCTGATAGCAAAGTAAGCCTCAGCTATGAAAGTCAAACTGGTGATAAATATGAAGTAAACCCTAATCTGTTTTAATGAATACAAATAGCATAATGCTTGGATCAGGGAAGGCCAGGGAAGTATTCAGTGTGGTTCTGTAGGTAGAATTCAACAATTTTTTAAATGAGAGATTCTTGGGGGAAAGAAGGTTATGGTGCACCGGTGATGGGGGGAGAGGGCCCGGGGGGGCGTTTCATTCATGCTTGTGTAATGAGGCTTTGAAGGTGAAGGGTCTCTTTCTTAATACTTTCTCTGTTCAAGGCAGCAAGGGCCTCTGTGGAGCAGCTGGCAAGTGCAGTGGGTAAATGTCAGCTGGAAAGAAAGGCAAACTGAAATCATTGCCAGCAGTTACTCCAACCAAGTGAGAGAAGCCCAGGGCACACTGGTTAGACATGCAGATTCTGGAATCAGACTACGTGGGCTTGGATCCTGACTTATCCAGTTTGTTCCAGCATGGCAGGAAAGATGCCTGTGCTGGATTTATTGAGAAGCAGTATGTGTGTCTCCTCTGTAGCTATGAGGCAAGTTAATTCGCCTCTCTGTGACTCAGTCTCCCATCCATAATGTGGAAATGTAATGGCAATTATGTGACTATTGAAAGAGTAAAGGTGATAGATATAGGTAGATGCAAATATACATATTATATATAGATAGATTATATACTATGTATAAGAGCTCTGGTAGCATAGTGCCTAAGGCACTTGACTGCTAACCAGAAGGCTGGTGGTTCAAACCCACCAGCCACTCCTCGGAAGGAAGGTTGGGCAATTCTACTTCCGTAGTGATACTGCCTCAGAAACCCAAGGAGGGGTCGCTATGAGTCAGGGCCGACTCGATGCCACATAACAACAACAACAACAACAACATATAGTATGTATATTAATATAAGGAGCTCTGGTAGCATAGTGCCTAAGGCACTTGACTGCTAACCAGAAGGCTGGCGATTCAAACCCACCAGCCACTCCTCAGAAGGAAGATGGGGCAATCTACTTCCGTAGTAATACTGCCTCGGACACCCAAGGAGGGGTCATTATGAGTCAGGGCTGACTTGATAGCACACAACAACAACAACAACATTAATATAATAGATATAATGTTGTTTTTATTGTGCTCTTGCTGGAATCCATATACTAAATTAGGAACTTCTGCTGCCAGAATTTATCTGTGTTCTTGGAGTCTCACTGAAAATTTCCAGAGGAGACCAGGAATCCTGCAGATAGCAGAGTAAGCCTCAGCTATGAAAGTCATATTTTAGACTAGATATAGAATGCATACATATATATATACACACACACACACACACACACATACCTGTATATATGTATACACATACATATGTACACATATGTATCTATACAAATATGCATATGTATATATATTTTTATATTCTGTTGTTGTTGTTGTTATGTGCCATTGAGTCGGACCCGACTCATATGCTTTTCAAATCATGCCTGCCATATACTATGCAAACATAGTGTTTTCTCTCATTATTGATGCGTCACTATTTTTATCACGGTTGAATTAAGGTCCCTCGGTGGCACAGGTGGTCTACACTTAAATACTAACCTAAAGGTTGGTGGTTTGAACCCACCCAATGGCACTGATATTACAACAACAGCAAAAACAAAGCCAGCCTTTTGTGACCGAGTCGATTCCAACTCATACTGACCCTATCGTATGTAATAGAACTGTTCCACAGGGTTTCCAGGGCTGTGATTTTTATAGAAGCAGATTGCTACATTTTTCTACCATGAAGCAGCTGGGGAGGTCAAACTGCCAACTTTCGGTTAGCAGCTGAGCGCTTAACTACAGGGAAATAAATCAGTGGCATAGCCCCATGGGACACCATCTAAGTATTTTGCTTTATTTTATAGTGTTAAGACTATAGAATAATTGTTCCAGCTTTCACTGAAGATCTTGAGCTTTCAGTCATGAGTTAGACATACAACAGTTTAACCAGTGGGAGAAGTGTCAGTGCACAGATATGTGGGCAAGGTCCCAGAGGAGGTGATGTCTGAGTTGAGGTCTTAAGGATGAGGAGAAGTTGGCCAGGCAAAGGTGGGGAAGAGGTTGGAAACTGATGGCATGTGCAAAGGCCTAGAGGTATGAGAGAATATTACCCTGCTAGGTAGTGCAAGTTCTTCGCTAGAAGCGGCAGTGGGGTAGAGATAAGGGTGGTGAAAGAAGAGGTGTGCAAGGGGCGCGGAGAAGATTGCAAAGGACTCCTATGTCAGGTCAAGGATTTGACTCATTCTAAGGACAATGGGAAGCAGTTGAAGGATTTTACACACAGAAGTAAAAGGATGGGTCAGAATCAAATCTGTGCTTTTGAACTCTATTCTGGCTACAGTGTAATGATTAGATTGGAGAAGATTGATCAGGATCTATTTAGAGGACTTTGAAAACAGTACAGACAAGAGATGTTAGTGCCTTAAAATAAGCACAGTAGAAGTTCACTAGATGTTTACTTGAATTCAGTTATACTCTCTAAATGACAAAAAGGGAGGGAATTGGAGAAAGAAAAGGACATAGAAAAATAGCACTTTAATGCCAGCAGTTCTATGTCTCCAGTCTATAAAAGGAACGTATACCCCCAAGAAAGAACAAAATGGGTGACATGAAACTCCTGTTCTTCCAATTCCTGTGCATCGCATGGTATAGACGCCTCACCTTGAAAACCATTATTCTAGGGTAGACATGTGTATCTTTCATATAACATGGCCCCTAGATAGGAGGCGATGTTATTTCCTAGTACTCAGCTGAAGAAACAACTATTTGTTCCAACACTAGAGGGAGAACAGGCTGTGTGGGATTCACTTAGAAGCAGGATGTCTGTTTCTACCATGGCACCTTCCTGAGGAATTCCCAAGAGTAATCATAACTATACATGGCTTTCATCCAGCCTCAGCTGCTTAGGGCCTAATCTGTAAGTCAGATGTGACTTCTCTGCAGTGATAACAGGAATAGAGAGAGGTGAGAGGATGGCTAGCTATTTAATATGGAGAATTGATAAGAGGTTGGAAGGTAGGTAGCTTGAATGTGGGGTTCGAGAAGTAAAAAGAAGTCAAGATTGAAGACCAAATTACTAGCTTGACAACAGGTCCACCCCTCACCTTCCATTCACCCAACACTACTGAAAAAAAAAAAAAAAAAATGGTGGTAAAGTTTATCCCTCAACATCCCTGGGTTCTGGATTTATGACAGTCTAGGTTCACCCTGGGGGAAGGATTTTGGAAAAATTATGCTATGAACTTTCACCTCCCCTTTATGTTTATTGTTGTTGTTGTTGTTAGGTGCCATCAAGTCGGATCCACTCATAGTGACCCCTGCTTGGGTTTCCGAGGCGGTGTCATTACAGAAGTAGATTGCCCAACCTTCCTTCTGAGGAGTGGCTGGTGGGTTTGAACCACCAGCCTTTTGGTTAGCAGTCAAGTAGTATGCTACCAGAGCTCCCTTATGTTTATACGGTTCAGATTTAAAGAAACTTGGAAAAACACACTTAACATTTAAAAAAAGTTTCAATCATATTTCTCCAATGGCTAAAAAAGAGTCTCTGAATTGGAAAATAGAAAAGAATGAGCAATTCCCCAAAGTTAAGACATGTAGACCCTATAATCTACCCAGTAGGTTCAAAGCAAGTAGATTCCCTGGAGCTTAAAGAAATATAGTTGCCATCTGACAGGTGAATAAGCAGTGTGGCAATGAAGGGAAGAAAACTAGGGATTAGTCTAAACTCTGGGGAGGTAAATAATTTCCAGGGTTGACAGGCAGTCAAAGGCAATCCAGGAAGATAAATGAGCCAAGTTCAGTAAATCGTAGTGTAATCCTCATGCCAGAGGCTGCTCTGACATGAAGGGCTGGTATATATTCTGGGAATTTATCACATTTCCTTCAGCTACAGTCTCCATCCAGAAACCAGTCTAAATACCCTCGTACTAGCTACTGGAGAGGCTGATGGAGGGAGGAAATGGGAAGTGGGATTGGGGGGATCCAGGCCTCCATTCTCTCAACCCAACTAGGAACAGCTCCAGCTTGATCTTCCTCTGGCATTTTACTTCAAGAAAGGGCTCTTTAACTTTAATGAAAAGTTTGAAGGACATTTCTAGAGCTCATGTCACTGAAGGGTTTACAGGATTTGCTGACAAGAGTCCACTTGCCCTTCATATTTTTTCACCATCCCTTAGATACACCAACGGTGATCTAACTCTTTTATGGAATACCTACTCCCTTGAACTCATCAGCCATGCTCCATGGGAGAAACATGAGGCAGTCTGCTTCTGTAAAGCTTTACAGCCCTGGAAACCCTATGGGGGCAGTTCTGCTCTGTCCTGTAGGGTAACTATAAGTTGGAATCAACTCAATGGCAATGAGTGAGTATATGGTCCATTCAATTGGGCAGTTATTGCCTTGCACATTCCTTTGGGTTTCTTGCGTCCTGCAGTACATCATCTCTATATGATCTGAGGTTTCTTTTCAGATGTCCAACTTCCCCCCCCCCCAAAAAAAACCATCATTTCATCACTTATAGCCAGTTATTGATGCAAAATTTACTTTTCAGTGTGTGTTTATGATATTATCACTTCTAATGATAGTGTAGTGCCTAAGGCACTTGACTGCTAACCAGAAGGCTGGTGGTTCAGACCCACCAGCCACTCCTCAGAAGGAAGGTTGGCCAATCTACTTCCGTAGTGATACTGCCTCGGAAACCCAAGGAGGGGTCGCTATGAGTCGGGTCCGACTCGACGGCACATAACAACAACAACTACGATTCTAATGAGCCAACCCCCACTCATAGTAACCCCATGTGTGTCAGAACTTTCCTCCACAGGGTTTTTAAAGGCTGATTTTTCCAAAGGAGATCACCAGAGATATCTTCCGAGATGTCCTTGTGTGCACACGTACCGCTGAGCTTTCAATTAACAGCCAAGAGTTTAAGGTGGAATATGCCAGTTCCTCTCTAGAGTTTCCTCTAGAGCTCCTCCTAGAGGCAGTTAGTGGAAATAGGCTAGGATTTGAAGTCAGAAGATAGAAATATAAATCTTGGCCCTAAAACTCAAACCAAATCTATTGCTCGCAAATTGATTCCAACTCATAGCGATCCTATATGACTCAATAGAACTGCCCCATAGGGTTTCCAAGACTGTAATCTGATTTTCTACCACTCTGACTCCCATTTGGCATCCAGGCAATTCCTATAAAACATTCACACCAATATTTAGGAAACTAATCTACTTCCACAGAAATACTGCCTTGGAAACCCAAGGAGGGGTCGCTATGAGTCAGATCCGACTAGATGGCAGTGAGGTTTTTTTTTTTTTTTTTTAATACTACACAACAATTAAAATCTCCTATCAGGATGGTCTTTCAAACGGTTTCAGATGGCACAGCAACCTAAAAGAATGCTATTTTTCAAGAACACCATAAGGTAATCAAGTTTATATTACAAAATATGGTTTTGGTAGCAAATTTGGAAAATTCAAAAAAAGACCAAGATTTTATTCAAATCATAAATCACCAATTATCTCATTATCCCATGGAAAAACCATTGGTCAATGTTTTAACATCATTCCATCTATGCACATATTTTTGAATCCCACACTTTGTAGCATCTTTTTAACTAAGCATTTTGTATTTCCAGAATATTTTCATGTTGGTAAATATTCTTTCGTGATGCTTCTTAAATGTTTGGACAGCATTCCATTATACAGAAGTGCTAAATAATATCTCTATTTATACTTGAGTAGTTTAGGCTGTTCCTAATTTTTTGCTATTTGTTTTTTAAAAAAAAAACTGAATCATTGTATACTTGCTCAACTACTTCCTTAGCATTTAGCAATAGAAGTGAAATTCCTGGGTCAAAAGTATGCACATAGGTAGTTAAGGCTTTTATTGCCTGATTAGTCTCCAAAAAAGTTGTAAGTATCTACCACTAGTACATGTGAATGAATGTAGTCCACCAATTTGATGTTATTTTTATATTCTAACTTTTACCAATCTAGTATGATTATTTTTTTATAACTATTTATCATAAAATATTTTGTGTTTTCTTAATATTTAATTTGCATTTCTCTAATTAGTCCAAACCCAAACCAAACTCACTGCCATTGAGTCAATTTCGACTCATAGCAGTCTCCATTGGATTTCCAAGGCTGTAAATCTATACAGAAGCAGACTTTCTCACTTTTCTTTCATGGAGCAGCTGGTGGTTCAAACCACTGATCTACTGGTTAGCAGCTAAATGCCTTAACCCCAATGCCACCGGAGCTCCTTTCTCTAGTTAAATCTTTTCAAAGTTTGCTGATGATGTATACTTTCATTTTTGTGAATTCCTTATTCTTTTTACTTACCCATTTTTCTGTCTTGACCTTCTCTTTCTATTACAAGCATACCTCAGAGATATTGTAGGTACAGTACCAGACCAGCCCAATAAAGCAAATATTACAATAAAGTGAGCCACACTAGTTTTGGGGTTTCCTAGTACATGTAAAAGTTATCTTTACACTGTAGTACACTCTATTAAGTATGCAACAGCATTTTGAATAAGTTTGAAATATTGTGAGAGTTCCCAAAATGTGACACAGAGACGTGAAGTAAGCATATCTTGTTAAAAAATTGTACCAATAGACTTGCCTGATGCAAGGCTGCCAGAATTTGTAAATAATGCAGTATCTGGGAAGCACAATAAAAAGAAGTATGCCTGTACTAAGTTGTAACTAGTCGCTCAAACATAATAATACAATATGATTAAAACTCAAACCTATTGCGTCCAGTCGATTCCCACCCAAAAGAAGTAGGGCAGAACTGTCCTATATGGTTTTCAAATCTGTTAATAGTTATGGAAGCAGATTGCTACATCTTTCTCCCAAGAAACAGTTGGTGGGTTCAAACCTTTGTTTAACAGCCAACTGCTTTAACCACTGTGCCACCAGGGCACCTAAAATATATTAAATATCTAAATATATTGTCATATACAGATTCCAAATTTCCCTTTTTTAATTCATTAATGGAGCTTTTGATATTTAAATTTTTAACTTTTTTAAGTAGTCAAATCTATCACTATATTCCTTTGTGGTTTCTATCTTTGGAGTGTATGAAGATTTTTCTTCCCTAAAATTAGAGAAGTATTCACTTATACTTTTATCATTTGTTCATGGTTTAATTTCTGACACTTGTTCTTCATTTGGAATTTATGTAAGGATGTAATAGAAAGTAAGGATAAAACTTCATTTATTTCTCCAATGAGTTGATGATACCTTGTTGATAATGATTTATCACTGAATTGTACCTTTTCCTCACTAACTTGAAGTACCAACATTATTGTTGTTGTTAGGTGCTGTTGAGTCATTTCCAACTCATAGCAACCCCATGTACAGCAGAATGAAACACCGCCCGATCCCGCGCCAGCTCCATGATCTTCGCTATACTTTAGCCCATTGTCACAGCCACTGTGTAAATCCATCTCATCGAAGGCCTTCCCCTCCTTTGTCGACCCTCCACCTTACCAAGCATGACATCCTTCTCCAGGGAATGGTCCCCTCTGACAAGATGACCAAAGTAGGAGAGACGGAGTCTGGCCATCCTCGCTTCCAAGGAGCATCTCAGCTGTACTTCCTCCAGGACAGATCTGTTAGTTCTCTTGGCAGCCCATGCTACCTTCAGCATTCTCCACCAGCACCACAACTTAAAAGCATCAACTCTTCTTCGGTCTTCCTTATTCATTGTCCAGCTCTCACATGCATACAAGGCGATTGGAAATATCATGGCTTGTGTCAGGTGCACCTTAGTCCTCAAGGAGACATCCTTGCTCCTCAGCACTTGAAACAGTTCCTTCACAGCTGACCTTCCCAGTGCTACATGTCATCTAATGTCCTGACTGCTGCTTCCGTTGGCCTCAATTGCAGAACCAAGCAACATGAATTTTTTGACAACCTCAATCTTTTCTCCATTTATCGTGATGCTTCTTATTGGTCCAGTTGTGAGGATTTTTGTCATCTTTATATTGAGATGTAATCCATATTGCAGACTGTGTTCCTCAATCTTCATCAGTAAGTGCCTCAAGTCATCCTCACTTTCAGCAAGCAAAGTTGTATCATCAGCATATCTCAGGTTGTTAATGATTCTTCCTCCAATCCTGATGCCACATTTTTCTTCATATAGTCCAGCTTCTCAGATTATTTGCTCAGCATATAGATTGAATAAGTATGGGGAAAGGATACAACCCTGACGCACTCCCTTCATGATTTTAAACTATGAGTGTGCCCTTGTACTATTTGAACGACAGCCTCCTGGTCAAGGTATAGGTTCCTCATGAGTACAATCAAGTGTTTGGGAATTCTCATTCTTCTCAATGTTATCCATAATTTGTCATGATCCACACAATCAAATGCCTTTGCATAGTCAATAAAGCACAAGAAAACATCTTTCTGGTATTCTTTGCCTTGAGCCAAGATCCATCTGACAACAGCTATGATATCCCTTATTCCACATCCTCTTCTGAATCCAGCTTGCACCTCTGGAAGTTCTCTGTCAATACACTGCTGCCACCATTTTTGAATTATCTTCAGTAAGATCTTACTTGCATGCAATATTAATGATATTGTTTGATAATTTTCACATTCTGTGGGATCCTGTTTCTTTGGAATGGGTACAAATACGGATCTCGTCTAGTCAGTTGGCCAGGTAGCTGTCTTCCAAATCTCTTGGCATAACCAAGTGAATGCCTCCAGTGCGGCATCTGTTTGTTGAAATATCTCAATTGGTATTCCATCAATTCCTGGAGCCTTGTTCTTCGCCAATTCCTTCATTGCAGCTTTGACTTCCTCCTTCAGTACCATTGGTTCTAGATCACATGCCACCTCCTGAAATGGATGAAGATCGATCAGTTCTTTTTGGTACAGTGACTCTGTGTATTCCTTCCATCTTCTTTTGATGTTCCCTGCATCATTCAATGTTTTGCCCTTAGAATCTTTCAGTATTGCAACTCGAGGCTTAAAGTTTTTCTTCAATTCTTTCAGCTTGAGAAATGCCAAGCATGTTCTTCCCTTTTGGTTTTCTAACTCCAGGTCTTTGCACATTTCATTATAGTAATTGGCTTTGTCTTCTCGAGCTGCTCAATGACATTAGCACCTATTAAATATATGTAATGGACACTTCCTTTATTTTTGCTTTTATTCTTGGCAACTTTTTGAAAAAAGGTTGAAGGTAGTTGTGTACATCATGGGCAAATGAGAGAGAAAACAACAGGCCTGCGTGTGGGAAGGGAAGAGCAAACAAGAAGGCCTGAAATATTGTTTGTTTTAAAGCCATTGTTATTTTTCTTTAGAATTTGTTTCTGTGTTGGTTTTGATACACTACAACTGAAGGGCTAGGCATAGAGCAAGCACTCAACGAAAGCTTGTGCTTTTATGACCGATTGAAAGTGATTTAGCCTTTATCTCTAGGTACTACTTAAAACACACTTTAAGACCTGCGTTAAGATTAAGTTTATTTATGAAGATGCATGGACACTTGGATGAGGTCATGTGAACTTATAAAGGAAGAAGCAGAGATTTGAACTTGGTTCTGTCTAATAACTAAGTATCTTTTACTCTCAGAATCTCAACTTTTTCTGAATCATATTTTTGATTTATCTCTAGATTTATGATTACTCTTCAGGAAAACCTTATTATAATGATATTGTTATTATACATTTCTTGATTATAAACTGTTATATAGATAATATGTTTCACTCAATCCCACAGTTTTGTGGTATAAAATACAAAGAAGGAATAGAAACTTCATGCAAATACCAAAAAATCTATATATTGACTTTCTATGTACTTATGCTGAAATAAATAGCACATCCAGGATCTTGAAAAAAAAATCACCTTAAATAGTGTAAATGGAAGGTCTGGTAATAATGAGAGATGAGAAAGTCACATTATCCCGATAACGTGTTACTTTAGTAAATGGAGCATTTGGCTCTGAAATGAAATATATCTATAATGAAAAAACTTGGCCATAACTGGATAAGAGTGAAGACAAATCAGAAAAATAGGACATTGATATAAATAATAGAGGCATTGTCAATTACAGGAACAGATATCACACATGCACACACACAAACACACATAAAGACATTCACCCTGCCACTTTAGGGACATAGGTATGGCAGATTATTTGGTAGAGTGTTACCCTTTTCAGATATGATCATGCCTGAATCATGAATTCCACAAGCTTCATTGAGTCCCACAAAGGCTATGATTATCGTACTAAGAGTTCAGGCAACAGAGATGAATAAGACAGGGCAGTTTTCACAGGAAAAAAACTAGTGAGATGGACAGGTAGCAAAACCATAGTACATACTGAAAGAGAAGAGTGAGATGGAAACAAGCCACACACCATGCATAGGCTGTGAGATGTGCGATTTGAGGAGTAAACCAGGGAAAGTTCAATTGAGAAGGTGATATTGGGCCTGAGCCATGAAAAATTAGAGAATTTTGATAGGAAGAAAAAAAAAAAGAAGGAAATTCTGCACTGACATAGAAGGTTGGAGGAGGCATTTCACTAAAACTCACTGCTCTTGAGTCATATCTGACTCATAGGGCCCCTCCTTGGGTTTCTGAGGCAGTATCACTATGAAAGTAGATTGCCCCATCTTCCTTCTGAGGAGTGGCTGGTGGGTTTGAACCTCCAGCCTTCTGGTTAGCAGTCAAGTGCCTTAGGCACTACACTACCAGAGCTCCCAAGGCATAGTCATATGAAAATGCATATATAGATATATATACAGATATAGATATAGATACAGATATAGATATAGATATTAGAGTATGTTGAGTAGTTTAGAGAGTAGAACAGAACTTGTGTAGAGACATAGAGCAGAAGAACAAGTGATAGAAATCCTGTTTCAACTTACGTAAGCAAAAAGAAGTCATTGGAAAGACACTGGCTTAGTTATTTCATGGAGTCCCCAAATTAATGAAAGTCCATCCAAATCGAACTCACTGCCATCCAGTTGTTTCCAACTCATAGTGACCCCCATTGGATTTCCAAGGCTGTAAATCTTTAGGGAAGTGGATCACCCTGACCTTCCAGTTAGCAGTTAAGTGCCTTATCCACTATACCACCAGAGCTCCTCCTAATGAAAGTCCATGGGGGCATCCAAACCACAGAAACAATGAGAGACTTGTCTTTAATATCACAGACACCTCTTTCTCCTCTCTCTTTCTGGCCAAAATTGGCATCCTTATACCTTTCTGGTCTGCTTGAATATGTTGGCCCATGGATTCCATGAGATTTCCATGATACAGCTTTGGACTCATTGAACCAGCTTGGCTCAGGCACCCACCTCAAACCAATTGACTTGATCAAGGGCAGAAAAGGACATTTCTTGGAAGAAAAAAGAGAGAGGGTTGGAGAGAGATTTTCATAGATTTCTACTGCAAATAGGCAATTCTAGAACATACTTTGCAAGTTTCAAGAGTATAATTTACCTTGCAATTATCCTCTTCCTTTTCTTCTTTTCCTGCCCACACTAACTTGTGCATCTCCATTCAAAATTCCTCTTTTTTATCCTCTCCTTCTCTTTTTGTGGCCTTTCCCTATTCAGGGGCCTCTTTTCTCTAGAGTACCCTCTCCATGTATTTTCAATGCACAAATACATCAGCTAAAACATCCAAATCAAAAAGCAATCAGCCCTAAATTAGAATGTTATTCATTTTTCCATCCATGCTTTCATTTATGATATGCTCACTGAGCACTTATCATTTACAGTGCTAAACTGTAGATATGAAGAGATTGAAAACAATAGGAACAATAATATCATCAATACACTGAATGATCCCCATGTACCAAGTGCTACCCTTGTGTTATCTTATTAAATCACACACAATAGCTCAATAAGTAGGTTCCATTTTTATTCTTACTTCATGGATGGTAATATAAAACCTAAGAATGAATGAGCATCTTTCTCAAAGTCACATAGTTGCAAGTGATCTGGTACGGATATAAACCTAGGGTATTTGACGTGCAAATCTTTGTATATAACCACTAGACTGTCTGAAATTAAGGATATGCGATCCCAGTCCCAAAGGAGATCATTGACTAGTAGATATGAAAAGTATAGGGGGATAAGCACTATGACATTGGTAAGTACAGGTTACTAACTAAAAGAAAACCTAAGAAAGGCACCTGATGCAGCCTGGGGAGGAGAGGACCTTCCCAGAAGACATGGCCTGAAATGAAACCTGGAGATGAGTTATAGTTGGACAGGTGAGTAAGGGTGGTACAGTCTTCCTGTTGGAAGCAACAGGAATGCAACAACAGTGCAAGCACATTGAGGGAGGAGACAGTGGTGTTCACACAGTAAATGGCTCATGATTTAGCAGACTGGTTCATAGGGTGGGATGGAGAACAGTAGCCAGAGATGCAACTAGGGGTTACATGAGAAGGATCTTATACATTACACTAAAGACTTGAGACTCTAGCCAAAGGCAATGACTAACCTCTAAAGAATTTGAAACATGATCAAAGTCGTGTTTTAGAATGTTCACTCCTAGAGGCAGCTCCTGAGCCAAAGACCAGTTAAGAAACAATTTCTAGTCTAGACTAAGACATTTGAGGACAGTTATTCACAGGTTCTAATCATTTTTGGATGAATATATGAAGGAACAAAGGATGCAAATGGTTATCACGTTCAGCTACTAATCAAAATATTGGAGATTGGAGACCACCCAGAAACACCTGGCAATTTACTTCTGAAAATCAGCCATTGAAAACCCTATGGAGTTCTACCTTATCACACATAGGGTCATCGTGAGTCAGAATCGACTCTATGGCAGCTGGTAGTAGTGGAATGCAGTAATCAAGACAAGACATAGGAAGACCTGAATTAAGGCAGTTGCATTGGGGATGAAAAGAACTGGAAGAATTCTATAGATGGTAGAAATTAAGAAATCTGCACCTGCCTTTCAATTCATCAGCTATTTTTCCTTTTTTATTCTTAATTATGTCAAATCTTTAGCAGTATAGCAAACAATGTAATATAATGCTTACCATTTAGTATTTAAACATCTTACCATTTTGCCATATTTGCATAATGTGTTAAATAGTTTTCATATTGTTGTTAGAATTTATAATTATTATGCACAGCGGTTGTATAAAAGTGGATCAAAGTGACGCATGACAGTTTACCTAAGCAGTTCTCTATTGTTAAATATATAGGCTATTAGTCACTTTCCACATATCACACTCTTAGAGAAGGATGCTGCAATAAACACCTTCAGGCATAGCTATGTCCTTGACAAAGATCACTCCCTCTCCTTTATTGCCTATTTCGCCTGATGTTTGTAGGGATAGGTGTCTGGGGAAGGACTGTTGAAGTTTAGTTGATGTAGACATATATTTTATTCCTTGGCCATGAATGAGGCGATTGTGTCTAAATGGCTAGGGAATCATCCCTGAAACAGGGGCAAATTTTTCAACAAAATATTTTTATCCTACTGATAATAAAAATTATTTTAAAACTGCATCCATACCATCTACATCTAGAGCAGTGTCTAGCTCATAGAGGTTGCCAATGTACATTTGTTGAATGAATGAACTAAAGGGAACAAATGCAGACAAATCAACTAAAAAACCCAAAGGCTATTCTACATGCATTTATATGTCTTCAGTATCCTAGGGCACAGTTTTCTTAAACCATATTTCCATCAGGGTCAGACATGATGGGAAGGCTTAGAAAGAAATCAGGTTACATTTAGAAGATAACTCTCACTAGACTCATTGCCCTCCAGTCAGATCTGACTCATAGCAACCCCTCCTTGGGTTTCCGAGGTTGTATCACTATGGTAGTAGATTGCCCAAACTTCCTTCCGAGGATTGGCTGGTGCTTTTGAACCACAAACCTTCTAGTTAGCAGTCAAATGCCTTAGACACTAGGCTACCAGAGCTCCCTAGAAGATGACAGGACCCTCAATTTAGAAAGGAAGTATCTAATTTCAAAGAGAAGAAACTACTAGAACCCTTTTGTATGTAATAGTAGTAATTTGTTGTTGTTGTTATATGCTGTCGAGTCGGACAGACTCATAGTGACCCCTCCTTGGGTTTCCAAGGCAGTATCACTACGGAAATAGAGTGCCCTATCTTCCTTCCGAGGAGTGGCTGGTGGGTTTGAACTGCCAGCCTTGTGGTTAGCAGTCAAGTGCCTTAGACACTATGCTACCAGAGCTCCTCATATATACTATAGAGATGAAAAAAAAAAAAAAAATCTACTTTATTTATTTATTTTTTATTGTACTTAAGGTGAAAATTTACAGAGCAGAATTTGTTTTACATTCAACATTTTGTGTACGTTTGGTTTCAGTCCCCAGTTACCATCTCCAACCCTAACCCACTCTCCTCCTCTCCCTTCCCAGTAACCCCCACCCCATGCCCTCCTTAGTTATGCACTTCTGTCTGTTCACCTTTTTGTCCATGTCACTGTTGCCCCTCTGGTGCCCCATGGCTGATTGCTCCAAGGGATATATCGCCGTAGAGCAGGTGGGTGCATCGCCCTGGGTTGGGTGTTCTACATTTAAGTCTTATTACTGTTGAGCTGAAAGCCAGCCCTTGGGAGTAAGTTTTATCCCAGGCCCAATGTGTATCGCAGGGCCATAGTCTTGGGGTTCCCACCAGACTCCATCCTACCAGTAATTCTGGTCATTATTGTGTTTTTTAATTTTGTTCCACATTTTCCCTCCCACTTTATCCAGGATCTCCAGTTTTGATCCCTTCCCAAGTGGTTGGCATTGGTAGCTTTCTAGTTCTTCTGGTCTCGAAGTCCATCATGTCCTAGGGTTGATTGTTTCCAAATGCCCATGGTTTTCTTCACTCTTCTTCACGTCTGATGAGAGGTAACCATTAACTGCCTCTTAGATGGCTGCTCAGAAAGCTTTTAAGACCCCAGTTGCTACTCACCAAAGTAGGTGTGGAACAAGATTTTTATGTACTTTGTTGTGCCAATTGAGTCTGGTGTCCCCAGTACTATGGTCCTGAGTCGGCAGATCTGGTGGCTCTCTTTCCCACAGTGTCTGGCTGTTTATGAGGGATTGCTCTATGTCTGTGTTCTGTTGCTTCTGTAATGATTGTGGGTATTTTGTATCACTAGTATCTGTGCAGGATTAGCCTCAGCTGAATCTATCATTGGTCTAGAGTATATTCCTGTTCACTGACCCCCATCTGATCTTCTCAGTTGTGTGTGTGTTTATCTGTAGCCTGGCGTTTGGTGTTAATGGTAAGGCAGTATTGTGGATATACTGGTATTAGCTTCTGTTGTCTATATCTTATGTGCACAATTTGGTGTCCTCCCTTTCCCAAGTGTTATCATGCTTGTCGCAGACTCTATGACATCCCACCCCTGATCTAATTTAGCGTGTGGCCCCAACTAATCTGAAATTATCCCCTTTCCTTCCCTCCCCGGTAACCTACAAAGTGAGTTCTCTTCCCTAAGCAAATGCTTTCTTGACTTTTTAAACTAATGGGCTCATACAATATTTGTCCTGTGATTGATTTATTCACTCAGCACTGTGTTCTCCAGGTTTACCCGTGTTATGAGATGATTTACGTGTATTCTTCATTGTTCTTTAATGTAGCATAGTATTCCATTGTGTGAATGTACCATAGTTTGGTTATCCATTCATCTGTTGATGGGCATTTAGGTTGTTCCCATCTCTTTGCTATAGTGAATTCTGCTGTTATGAACATGGGTGTGCATTTGTGTCCTGTCTCTCACTTCTTTAGGATATATTCCTAGAAATGGAATTGCTGGTTTAAGTGGTATTTCTATTTTCAGTTTTTGCTTCTTTTTTTTTTTAAATACCTACTTTATAGAGTTGTTATGAGGATTAAAAGAAATAATGTAAAATCCGTAGACATAATAACCTCTTGATAAAGGCTATCTAATTATCTAATTATTAATATTATCTGATCTGGAATTCCATCATCTATAAAATTATATATAAGTATGTATATGTGTATATATACAGGAGCTCTGGTAGCATAGTGCTTAAGGCACTTGATTGCTAACCAGGAGGCTGGTGGTTCAAATCCACCAGCCACTCCTCAGAAGGAAGGTTGGGCAATCTACTTTCACAGTGATACTGCCTTGGGAACCCAAAGAGGGATCACTATGAGTCGGGTCTGACTCGATGGCACATAATAATAATAATAATAATATATATATATATATATGTGTGTGTGTGTGTGTGTGTGTGTGTGTGTATAGTATAAAAAACTTTGTCCATGTAGTTGAACAGAGGACAAATTCATTCCTATGGAACTCACTTTCTATATCCCTGTTGCTAGGGTCATTATGGTACACTCTATTTTTCACTTCCCTACTATTTTCAAAGTGCAATCCATAGACCAGCATCAAAATCACTTAGGAGCTCTTAAGAAATGCTGAAGCTCAGGCCCCATCCCAGACCTATTGAATCAGAGTCTGCATTTTAACAAATTCTTCAAGGGATTTTTGACACAGTAATATTGAGAAGTGCTGCTCTAACCAATAGTCATTCCACTTATCCCTTTCAACTACTGATTTTGCTGTGGGCAGTGATCAGCTCAGCCCTGGGATGAATCATTAGCATGCTATGCCAATCACAGCCCTCCTGATTTCCTGGGAAAGTAAGCATCAGATGGTCATTTTCCCAATTATGCTCTGAAATTAGAGTGTGGCCGTGTGGCGTGATCCTGACTAATCATTAAGGGAAAGATGTGAGGAGGCTTCTGGGAATGTCTTCTCCTTTTCTCCTCTTCCCTACCCTTTCCTTTCTGCTTTTGAATGTGGCTAAAGAATAAAATACCTGGATTTAAGGCTGTCGTTTAGCATCCAGATGAAAAGAATGAGGAAAAAGCCAATGCAATTAATATGGCAGACTATAAAATCAGACTGAGTCCTTGAGGATATTCTTGAGATACAAAATGGCCCTGGTAGAACCTACATCAAGTCTTCTTGTCAAGAGATTAGCACAGTCTACCCATTGAGCCATTGTCAGTTGAACAGTCTATTGCCAGAAGCCCAAACAATTCTGAAGTATTATACCAAACCAAACCCATTGCCATTGAGTTGATTTTGACTCATAGTGACCCCGATTGAGTTCCCAAGGCTGTAGAATTTTATGGAAGTAGATTGCCTCGTCTTCCTCCCGTGAAGCAGCTGAACCTCTGATCTTCTGGTTAGCAGTCAAATGTGTTACCCACTATGCCACCAGAGCTCCTTAAAATATTATACCAGTGGTTCTCAAATTTTCTGGTCTTTAAACCCCTTTATACTATAAAAAATATTGACTACTTCAATGAATTTTTGTTTATGTAGATTCCATCTATTGATGTGTCCTGTATTTAAAATTAAAACTAAAAACAGAACATATTTATTAATCTGCTTAACCATACATAGTAAACCCATCATATGTTAACGATATATATATAACTATAAAGATGTAAAGTCTATAACTGTATTTTCCAAAACCATCACTCATCTGTTACTTTGTCTTATTATGGAGGCTTGCATGTTGTTGTGATGCTGGAAGCTATACTTTCAGTATTTAAATACCAGTAGGGTCACCCCTGGTGGGCAGGTTTCAGCAGAGCTTCCAAACTAAGAGAGACCAGGAAGGAGGATCTGGTGATCTATTTCTGAAAAAGAATGGATGCATTTGAATGATGGTGTTAGCAAAGAATATTGAATATATCTTTCACAGACTTCCAGAAGAATGAACAAATCTGTCTTGGAAGAAGTACAGCCAGAATGCTCTTTAGAGGTGAGGGTTGTGAGGCTTTGTCTCACATACTTTGGACATGTTTTTAGGAAGGATCAGTCCCTGGAGAAGGACATCATGCTTGGTAAAGTAGAGCATTAGCAAAAAGAGGGGAAGACCTTCAGTGAAATGACTGACCCAGTGGCTGCCATTGTGGGCTCACATGTAGCAGCAACTGTGCGGACAGCACAGGACCAGGCAGTGTTTCATTCCCTTGTGTAGAGGGGTTGCTTTGAGTTAGAACCAACTTGACAGCACCTAAAAACAAGAATGATATTTTGCAAAATTAAAAGAAAAACCATTCAAAAAGGGGCATTGTTTTACACTTTTGCAAAACTCTTTAGTGTCTGAATAGCAAATAGCTGGATTCTCATGTCTGCTTCAATGATATGTCGCAATCTGTTGTTTTGGTTGAAATACATGTATAAAGAAAATTCAGCCTCATGCTGATATGTAGTTGGAAAAGGGAGAAGCATTTTAATAGCTTCTCCCCATAATTGTGGATTTCTTTTCTGATACATCATTCAAACTCAACAGGTGGTAGTTTCTTAAAGGTTAGTTGCAATATCAATGAATCCGTGGTGCTGGTTCCATTTCAATGGATCTTTTATGCATGCATTATTCTGTAACATCATGTATTGATCACATGGAAGACATTAGTTCACTCAATTATACATTTTCTAATTGTTGGTACGTATCATAATGAAATACTTTAAAAGTCACTTCTGTTAATACCACCACAGATATCATCATCAGAAAAGTCTTCAAGTTTTAGGAAACTGTGAAGCTCAGGGTGGAAGATACAAGATTTTGCAATATTCAAATGTTCTCTCAAATTTGAGTCAAATTTCTCACACACACACACACACACAAATTACTTTGCCTTTCAATAACATATCTACCAAATATTGCAGTCTAAATAACCGTCGCTTGTTAATCATTCTTTCACATAAAAAAAAGGTGTTCTGGTTTGAAAAACTTACCTCAAATAATAGCCAGAGTGCTTTTCGTTGAGGCGGTCATCATGCTTTGGTACTCAGCATAAGTGCTTTGCGAAGATCAACAAATCAAAACAAAACAACTCACCTCTACTCAGGGTCAGGATTTAACAAAGTTAATAATTTTTACTGCATCATGAAGGTCACTCCTAAGTGCAACTGACATATATTTTGCTGCGAGTCTGCCATAATGACAAACTCAGAGATTGGTCTCATTGTCTGAATTCATGCCAGGTCACCATTACTTTTACCCACCATACCTTTTGTACCATCACTGTAAATGTCAACAAAATGAAAAAGGGGAAAAAAATTTCTACTTTATGAAAATAAGGAGCCCTGGTGGTGCAATGGTTAAATGCTCAACTGCTAACTGAATGGCTGGAGGTTCAAACACTGTGGAAGAAAGATGTGACAGTCTGCCTCCATAAATATTACAGCCTTGGAAACCTTATGTGATGATTGTACTCTGTTCCACAGGGTCGCTGGGAGATGAAATCAACTCCATGGCAGCCAACAGCGATAACGTTATGAAAACAGTTTTAACTTCAAGGACCCTCTGTGATATTCTAATGGCATAAAAGACTTGACATCAGTTTTGGGAGGACAAGGTCTGCAATAACAGACCACCCCACTGGTGGTCTCAGGTTGAGCTGGGTAGCCTTCTGGTTCCCAATCTCATCATTTCTCTCTGCTCCCATTAATGGATCTGATGAATTTGTTCACATTAATGTAGTGCTTAAGACTGCAGGCTCTGAAGGTAGACAAAGCTGACTCTACCATACATTAACTATAACCTTGAGCAAACTAACTCCTGTTTTCTTGCTTCCATTTGTACATTTGTAAAATGAGGGTATTGATAAGTTTTCTGAAATGGTGCAAACTGTTAACACACTCAGCTGGCAACCGAAAGGTTGGAGAGTGGAATCCACACATTAGTGCCTAGGGAGGAAGGCCTGGTGATCGCCTTCTGAAAATCAGACATCAAAGACTCTATGGAGCACAGATGTGCTCGAACACGCGTGGGTGACCAGGAGTTGGAATTGACTTGAACGTAACTGGTTTGATTTTTTTTTTTTTTTTTTGCTAAATGAGCTAATATAAAGTGCTTAGAACCTTCCTGAATCAGTAGGCTATCACTAATTGTTACTTGTTGTTATTAACAAGGGCTCTGGTAGTGTAGTGCCTAATGCATTTGACTGCTAACCAGAGGCTGGCGGCTCAAACCCACCAGCCACTCCTCGGAAGGAAGGTTGGACAATCCACTTCTGTAGTAGTTTCCACCTTGAAAACCCAAGTAGAGTTCACTATGAGTCGGGTCCAACTCCACAGCAGTGAATTTGTTATTAATATTATTTGATAAGTTATTCATTCTAGTGAGATTTGCCTTTTAACCTGGAGAACTATCTTGAATAACAGGATTGAATGTCTAATGATGGGATTTCAGGCACAGTCAGCAGGCAGATTGGTTGTTTTTAATTTTTACGATTTGGGTTTTGGGAAGAATGGCTATTTTAGAGCCCTGAACCCTTCCCCCACCCCCCCAACACACATTTATCCCCAGCTACTCATATGAAATGCCCACTGATGCTGAATGAAAAGGCTCCTTCTTCATGTCCAGCCAATACTCTAACCCCAGAGAGCTGCATGAGGAAGGAGCTAGTATTAGTTCAGTTCTTATGCCCCATTAATGTCCTCACCCAGCAATTTGCATATGGTTGAGGTCTGATCCATGTTTTCTGACTATCTATCCTCAAAAGAAAAGAAATTGTGTTTGCAAGTGAATTTTGGGCAAGAAGAATTTTTTAAAAAAGCAATATTTTCACAAATTTCACTGACCAAACAATAAAATCAAAAACCTTGCAATAACATTTGTCTTCTGGCTATAGCTCCCATCACTGTCCATTGTGAGATGTTATCACTCTGCAGTCCCTTTGGAGACTGGAAGAGCAGCTGGTCATCGCATAAGAAAAATGAAGGTCCAAAAAGTATTTCCCCACAAAAAAAGAGAACAGGTTACCACATGTCTTAACATTAGGGTCTGCTCCAGCAGAGAATGGCTTAGATAATTGTATTTTGGGAACTCTCGTGTAGAGAGAGATTTATAGTTTTTTTGCTTATCAAACCCTATTTCTATTTTAAAATACAGACTCTCAGCAAGTGTCACCCTGAAGAATTGAGCCGACTAGACTATTTTGTTACATTTTAAGGATAAAAAAGCATGCAGCAGCTACACTATTAAGCCAAGCAATGGAGCTGGCACTCTCAACCTCATTACTCAAGACTCTCTTTAGTTCAATTATACACCTCTACAGCTAAGGAAGATAGATGGAGGTCATTTGGGAGTTGTAAACCACAATGCCTTGAATGCAGAACTGTGTTCTTAAACTGATTTACACCTTGTTCTCTAGTGTTCTACAGTGGGGGCTTCGATTGAAATGCAGGGGCCATGATTGAAAAGCCTTTTTCTGGGTTTTAGCCTCACAGCCCATACTGGCTGGCAATTATTACCTCCATTAAATGATAAGGGTCAATGAATGGTGCCCTCATTTCTTTGGTAGTAGCTACAAAACCAAACCCAACCAAAAGGGGAAATAGGGACTCTTGGTCAGAATATCCTTTGGAGAAAGAGGAACAATATTTACGTTGCCTGTGAGTTTCCACTTGATTGTGTGTATTGGTTCGGGGAGAAAGGCATTGCATAATTGAAAGGAGCCATTTGGTTTTCCAGCATTGACAAAAATACCGTCATGCTGCTCTGACTTAACTCACATATATCTCCAAGTGTGAAAGATGTCAAGAGTACTAAAGGAAGTTAATTAAAAAGGCAAATCCATCTGAAACTCCTCACAGAGCAAGATCCTTGCAAATTCAAGGTAAATGTGTTTTCTTGTCCTGAAGCTGCTATTCTCTTTGAATGTCCTGGGTTCAACTTCTGTAACTTCTCCCCTGTTGCTTCTTTAGCATCACTTCAGAAAGCAGTTACCACTTGGATTTAAAGGGCACATAAAAAAAAAAAAAAAGGAAACAGAAAATGTGCCTATGAGAGCACAGTATCCTTATTTCCTTTCATTTGTCTGCAGTTAAATGAACAGCATGTATCAAAAACTATGGTTTCCACTGCCCAAAAGCCTACCCTAATGGATCACCAGGAACTAAACAATCCAGTTATGTGTGCTTTCATTGGACACATATCCACAATGCTAAAGCATTTCATAAAAACTCACTTCTGAATTGCAGGCTATAAAGAATTTTATTTCCACTGATAAGTTTTCATCTGGAAGGAAATAGATCTTTTCAAGAACTTACTTGAGGACAGTACATAATCAATTCTCCTTCCTTCTTAGAAGAAAATAATAATTGAATTCAAGTTATATACCAGATCTTCTGTGACAGATTTTCTCTGTGAAAGTGAAAGTTAGATTTTTTTTTATGAGATGCTATTTATGAAGTTCCCTAAACTCTTAACAGCCTTAAAAACAGTGGACTTATGAAACATTTCATTAACATTTAAAGTTATCTCAGACAAACTGTTGAGCTATGGAAAGCATTTTTAAGGGCTAAATATTTTATGGCCATCTTAATGGTGCATATAAAAGAGCCAAAATATTCTGGGGTTCTGCTCAGTCTTTGGATTCAATATGTCTTATGGAATGCTCTAATTAGAGATTGAAATTCTACATACTTATTGGGCTTTTACCTTTGAAATTATATTTATTTTTGATTAGTGAAGAATCTATCCTTACATATTTCTTAAATTGTGATTTGGGTGAAAGTTGACAGAGCAAATTAATTTTCTGTTCAATATTTCATACATATTTTGTTTCATGACAGTGATTACAATCCCCACAACATAACAAATCTCTTCCCACTTCCTCCCTGTAGTTACCTGTTCCCTGTGTCCTTCTTCCCCATGCAATCCTGTCTGCTGTGCAGTCTCCCTGTGCAAATGCTGCCCTTCTGATCTCCTGTGGTTGATTGTTCTAAGAAGTGCACCTACCTGGTGTAATTGTTCATCTTGTAGTCCTGTCTATTGTTTGGCTGGAAGCCACAGGAGTGAGTTCAATTCCAGGCCCAAAGGGTGACTAGGGGCCATAATCTCAGGGATTTCTCTATCAGAGCAGCAGACCTGGTCTTACCCATGATTTTGAGTTTTGTTCCACATTTTACTCCTATTCTATACAGGATCTCCTATTTTGATCCCTTTCCAAGTGGCTGGCAATATAGATAGGTACCAATTAGGTCTTCTGGTCTCAGGTCCATGCAGGTTGAGGTTTGCATAGTATACTAGTTACTTGGATTAATTGTTTCCATATGTCTTTGATTTTCTTCATTCTTCTTTGTTCCAGATGAGAAGAGACCAGTTGTTGCATCTGAGATAGCCACTCACTAAGCTTTTAAGACCCCAGTCGCTACTCACCAAAGTAGGATATAGAACAATGTTTTTGTGTAGTGTGTTATGCCAACTGAGTTTGATGTCTGCCACTACCATGGGCCCAAGCCAGCAGGCCCAGCAACTCACTCCCTCTAGGTATCTGATTGTGGCTAATAAGTTATTGTAACTTTGCCCCAGTTAGCTCTATTATATATATGGACATTTTTATAGCACATAGAAACACGTATATAGAAATATCATCTGCCAAATTTATATGGTCATGTTAAGGTTGTATGCTAACTTGGCTGGACCTGGTTGAGTGGCTGGGCAGCTGGATGTAGTTATTCCCCATGGTGAGATTGGTAATTAACTCCATGGTGGAATCTACTGGAGGAGCTGAGTAGCTGCTTGAGGGAATGCGGTCTGCTTCCAGTACATAAGAAGAAACTTTGAGGATGATCTCTAGCTGATGGCATGCTTGAGCCCTGCATGTAGCTGAGTCATTGGTCAGCAGCTTGCTATGCTGCCCTGTCAATCTTGGGACTTTTAATGGACTTGAATTAATGGCCTGCTGTGTGGTTTGGTAATATCAGGACTGTGCCTTTTCACTTGTTGACTTTGGGTTTGTCAATCTCAGCAGCTAGAAGCTGCCTGAGTGAAAAGATGCCTCTAGCTTCAGTGGGCCTGGAGCAAGAGGCAGAGCTGAACCCCAAGGTCAAGGAGCTTTCACCCAGCCCCTAGAGCCTGGCACCTGGAACTCGGACTTCACACCTCCAAAATTGTAAGAGCTTAAGCTCCTGTTTGTTAAGGCCATCCCATTTGTGGTATATTCCTGTCAGGGCAGCACTAGGTAACCAAAACAGGTATACTCCCTTTTGCCAACCCATACCTGATCATTTAGCCTGTTTCTATATCCAGAAGTAAAAGTGAACCAGACATCAGTAAACATTAGTGATGTTGACCATAAAGAGTAAATCATGCATATTTAGAAGAAGACTTCTCATATAAAGGGGACAGAAATTACAAAGGCCCTAAAGTGTATATGAGCTTGGCATATTCCAATAAAGGAGGCAATACAGCTAAAATATAAGTTAAGGGGACTGAAGACTTTAGCCAAGGGCCAGATCATGTAGGGCTTTGTAGCCCATCATTTTTATTCTAAGTATGATAGGAAGTCACTGGCAGAAATTCGAGCCTGGAAGTGATATAATCTGATTTATGAATCACTTCTGATATCATAAAAAAGACAGCAACATAGAAATAGCTAAGTAAACAAAAACATATAAACTATCAAAGTGAATAGATGTGGAAAGGGCAAGAAGAGCCACTAATCAGTTGAATAAATAGGAAGAGATCCAAATGATTTTATGATGTGAACAATTCCAAGGCTTTGACTGCACATGTATCAATCCCTTAGGTTTTTTTTTTTTTTTTTTTGAAACAGCAGCTGAAGTCCTAAAATACCAGAAGACATAGAAAGGATATAAACTCTTTTAATGTGGGTAAACAATTTGATTGAGTACACACAGATGGCTGCTACATGGGGCAGGAAATACGTCAGCTTCCAATTGAAGGTGCTCAGAAGCTGCTGTCACTACCACTTGGAGAAAAGAACCCTTAGGTCCTTTGACAAGCTCTTTGCCATTTTAATAGAGGTTTTATAATATCCAATCCCTTCTCAATGTTTTTGGAGACTCTGGGTATATCCCAACTTTCCCACTAAACTCTAGTAACTGGGGGTGGTGGGGTGGGAGGTACCTGGTACATTCCTGAGTGCTCAAGGTGAGTGGAGACTCAATTTCCCAGGTTCACACTGCTGAGATCCTACCTCATTAGTAGACCTTGAGACCTGCCTGGACCTATTCCTTGCAATAAATAAATGAAATTGTAAAGGGCAGGTAGTGTTGTAGGAATAGGAATTACCAAGAATGGAAGAAGTCAGACTTCCTATGAGCCTTGCAGGGTAGGTATGGTGTCTTTAAGAGAAAAGCATGAAGTTCAGCCTTTCAAACAAAGGGCCCAGAGGCAAAAAGAATCAACCTGCTCGTGGAAAATGACACCTAGTCTTCTTCTTACTGGTACTAGCAGCTATTCACTTCAGCAAATTAGACACCTTGTTCTCTTCTTTCTTACCCCTACAGATAAATCATCACTGGATTTTATAAATTTACTTTCTAAATATCTCTCACACTAGCCCATTCACTTTCACCCTCACCCTGTCCCACCTCCCTACTCCCATCCTGGTCCAAATTCCCATCAGCAGTTCCCTGAACTATGACTGCTTTCTAACTGGTCTCTGACTTCCACTCTTATCTGCCTGGCTTCTTCCAAGTGTTCCTCACATAAGTCTAATCATGTCTCCCTCTCTCCTTAAGCTTTTCGATGCTTCCTCATTATTTTCAGATAAAGACCAAAACCTTGTTCCATAAAAAACCATGGTCCACAAACAGCACACGGTCCAGCTCCTGCTGCGTTTTCCAGCTTCAGCCGACTCTGCCTCTCCTCCTCCAGTCTGCGAATTCCAGCCACACTGTCCTCTTTTCAGTCAAATGCATCAAGTCCCCACCCGCTTGATCTTTTAGGACAATTGTAAACATCTTCTCTTTCAACTCATTTATTATGTTTTGTAGTTTAAAATAAGTGTTTTATCTTAGGATGCCTTTGTATGTTGATCTTAATGCACTTAACTATTCTAATTGAGCAAGTTGTTTACTGTCTTCTCAAGCAACTCAGTTTCTTTAGGGGGCTATTCTATTTATTTTTCCCACTAAGGCTGATGAACCCCCCTTAGATACATAGCTTTCTGTTTTGTGTCTTTTTCCCCTCTCCACTAGGTCCCTAAAGTGATAGCACTCCAGTAGCCAAAAAATAAAAATAAAACCATGTCCATCAAGATGATTGCTACTCATTGAGATCCTGTGTGCCTCACTGTAAAATTTTGCTGCACAGTTCTTGGCAGTGATCTCATGGAAGCAGATTTCCAGGTCTTTCTTCCATAGACTTGTTGGGTAGATTCAAACTACCCATCTTTCCATGAGTGCCTAAGAGAAAACTGTTTGCACCACCTAGGGACTTAGGCACTTAGAGCAGCTGCAGGGGGACTTTAAACAGTAATGGCCCCTGTGATTTAATGATGCAACCCCCCCCCAAAAAAAAAAAAAAACCCAAACTTGCTGTCATCAAGTTGATTTTGACTCATAGCGACCCCTCCTTGGGTTTCCGAGATGGTATCTCTAAGGAAGTAGATTGTCCAGTCTTCCTTCTGAGGAGTGGCTAGTGTGTTTGAACCTCCAGCCTTCTGGTTAGCAGTCAAATGGCTGTAGGCACTACACCACAAGAGCTCCTAATGATGCAACAGTAGACAGATATTCAGAAATCCTGATAATTCCTGATGTGACCTCTCTACTTCCTTGTATCTTGGGTTTTCCTGGCTTCTTGGATGGAGAGGACTCTGGCCTCTTGCTCATTTCTCCTTTGCCCTTGTGGGTTGGGATGGCCTGGCACACCTTCATGACGATGGTCATCCCTGAAAAGTCTGGGACTCTCCACAAGTCAGGTGTCCCTTACATATATGGTACTCTCCTTGACTGCTCCCCAATACCAGAGCAGAGAAGGCCCACTACAGCTCTATCATTCATCTCCTCTAAGATTACTTGACTCTGGCCTCAGGTTTTGCTGAACCAGAGAGAAGAGTTGTGATGGAGTTAGAAATAGAGGGAAGGCAGAAACTTCTGTCTTCCCAGAATCACCTGCCTCCTCTTGAATCAAGTTTAATTTTAAGTAACTATTCCTCTCTCAACAACCAGTATTTCAACCAACTAATATTTACATAAGAATATTGGTCTGGAGGCAGTTATCTTGAATAAAGGTGACTGTAATTAAAAGTATTATCAGTATTACAAAAACAGAAAAACATAATAAAAGGTGCCAAAAGTTAATTGAACCTCTGTTTACCAAGGTAACGGTTTTATTTTTGGCAGAGAGTGAGAAGGGGGAGCACTGTACTATGCTGCTACTGTTATTTCTGAAATCCAAATAACAAAGAGCTTTGTAAACTCTAAAAATTATACAATAACTAAAAGGCCATGTATGCTACTTCCACTTACAGAAAAAAATGTTTTCAAGATGTGTAAAGTGAGGGAAAAGAAAAATCTCCGATTTAAATGAAGTGTATTCTTTTCATAATTACATATGAATTGATGTCCTCTCAGGAAGAAGTTTTCAAGTGAGACAGTTTGATTGAGGTTGATGTTGGAAACTGAGAAGAAAGCTGAGCTATACTCTACTATTTGGTTAAAGAGAAAACTAAAGTGATATATTTTTAATTGGGTCTTCTTTTAGGTTAAAAAATGAGCAAGTATCTTCTATTGCTGCAAACAAATTATGAAAAGTTTAGCAGCTTAAACAACATACATTAACTGTCTCATAGTTCTATGAGTCAGGAGTCTGGGCACAGCTTATTCAGGGTCTTCTGCAAGACCGCAACTGAGGTGGCCCAGCTGGAGTCCCATCTGAGGCTCATCTGGAGAAGAATCAACATCCTCACTTACATGATTCTTAGCAGCATTCAGTTCCTTGTCTTTATAGTATTGAGAGCTTCAGTTTTTTGTTTTGTGTTTTTACTGGATATTGGCTGGATGCCACTCTCAATTTCTAGATGTTGCTTTGGTTTCTTGCGAGCTGGTCCTCTTCATTGGAAGTTCGAAACATGGCAGCTTGCTTCTCCAAATCCATGAAGGGAAATCTCTAGAGTGAGTCCACTGATAAGACAAACTCTTATAGCATGTCCTATAACTCATCACCTTTTCTGTATTTTATTCACTGAAAACAAGTCACAAGTCTTGCCCACACAAATAGAAAGAATTATACAAACCTATCAGAAGGTTGGGCAATCTACTTCCGTAGTGATACCATCTCAGAAACCTAAGGAGGGGTCGCTATGAGTAGGGGCCAACTCGACAGCACATAACAACACCACCAACAACAACATCAATAAACATAGACTATGGGGACGGGGCTGATCTCAGAGTCTGTCCCACACAGCTCCTATGTATATTATTTACTTATATTTGTGTTTGTTTATTTCAGTGGTGGTGGCGGTTGTTGTTATGTGCCATCGAGTCAGTACCGACTCATAGCGACCCCTCCTTGGGTTGCCGAGGCAGTATCACTACTGAAGTAGATTGCCCCATCTTCCTTCCGAGAAGTGGCTGGTGGGTTTGAACCGCCAGCCCTCTGGTTATGCCTTAGGCACTGTGCTACCAGAGAGAGCTCCTATTTCAGTGGTTAAGAAGTTCAATTCATGCCTGGGTTCAAGTCTTAGCTTGGACATTTCTCACTCTGTGTGACCTTGGGCAATTTCCATGACCTCTTCATGTACCAGTCCCTTCATCGATAAAATGATGTATTATATAAGTATCTATCTTTGTAGAATTGCTGTGAAGCTTAAATAATATAAATAAGTATAAAGCACTTAGAATAGTGTGTGGCAGGTATTAAGTTTTCATTATATCAGAGTGAATATAAGACATAGCTGTATGGTAGAAAAATTTAAAAGATCATTCAAAAATAAATGTAAATTAATAAAATTCTAGTAAGTTCTTCCTGTACTCCAGGTAATGGTCTCATATACCCTCTGTAGTTTACAGACTTCACTCTGAAGACCATGGTACAGTATAAACTACAGTGTTGAGCCGGAGGTTGCATGGTTCCAAAGAAATAGAAATGGGAATCTCCTTGGAGCCCAAAGAACAGAGCCATGAGACAAAAAAGGCTGTCTTATTTTATCCAGCCTGGAGTACAATGCATGCCCAATACAACACTATCATTATGCACACAGGGACCTCCTGAGGGGGGAAAAAGACAAAAACCCACTCCCATGGAGTTGGATCTGACTCATAGTGACCCCTCCTTCGGTTTCCAAGGTGGTATCACGATGGAGGTAGATTGCCCCAATATTTTTTATAGTCATTTTAGATATTCTGATGCCCGATTTCCATTTGTAGATATACACATTCTGTCTAGAAACCTCAGAAAAGCGGTAGTGTTGAGTTAGTAGGCATGAAACATTTATTGGGGATAATCCCCATAAAAAAAGAATAATTAAATACTACTTAATCATAGTGGGATGATAGATAACATACTCATATTATGCAAGTCCAATGGGCATTGTCAAATGATTGAAGTCACCATTTAGGGTCCTACATAATTATCCTTCCTATCATGGCAGAGGCTTTGGTGCCTTTTGTTAATCAGTATCACTCTAAACCACTGTGGGACAGTCAGCCAATCAGACTGTTCAATTACCGTGTTTGAGTGGTCCTGACCTCATGAATATGAATAGAGAATTCACACAATAGAGCAGCACTTATAATGACAATGAAGCTGCCATGAGGGATGAAAGAAAGTATGAATTAAAAAAAATAATAATTAAAATTGAAATGAGAAAAATCATAATTAGCTGTGAAGGTTACATATATTTGTTAAAAATGTTTCTCACTTGCCATGTGGACAAAGAGGTAGAGCTATTCATTTTATACTTCATTTCTTTCAGTGATGGTTGTCCCAAATGCTGACAGCTGGACCTATCTTGCATTTAAATAATATAAAGATCCATGTAAATATTTGGAAAACAGAAGCAAAAGGATGAGAGTTCAGACGTGCTCTTAAACCAAGTGTCATCATGCTTCACTGGCAGACATAAACCTTGAATGGGGCCCAATCAGTATGTCATGGTTCAAAGGCAGTTCAATGTGAAGGGTGTCAGTCAAAACCCTTGGACACTGTGGCCTTAAACAAAAGTGTGAAAAGATATTATACCAAAAAATATATAATGTTTAGCTTAATCCTTTTAATCCACATTCGCTACTTCCAAAAAAGTGCTGTGCTCTTGCTAACAAGGATATAAAAATTATAGCAAAATGACATAAATTAGAATCGGTTAAGAAAGACAAAACAAAGGAAATAAAAGAATAGGGTCATAAATGAAAGCATAAATGAAGTCAATTCACAAAAGTGCATACCATGAAATTTTACATAGCAATCTTTGAGGTCTGAATTCATTTACTGAACCTCAGAAGTTACAAGGTCGTGTAAGGAAAGCAAAAGTCATCATGAAGATATTCACAAACAAATGTGAACTTTGAAAATGGTCTCTTTGCTTAACCCAAGCCTCTGTCTTTACCCATTGAGTCCTCTGCCAATTTCCACCTGCTTATTGTAATTGTACAATGAAAACAGAATTCATTATATAGGGAAATTGCACATCTTGAAAAAGATGCAGGACTTCATGAAGTAGATGAAAGTAAGGTTGGAACACTGTTTGAACCTCAAGCCAGTGACAAATGAGGATGTTGCAGATTTACTCTGGGTAACAACTAAATAAGTGGAAAGGATGAGGAAGATATCACTGGTTTATGCTTCAAAAGCAACAGATCTGAATATCAAAGTTTTAAGAGACCTGTGGAAAAATTGATGAAACTCTTGAATGACCTAGTATGTCTTACTGTGAAAGTCAAATAGGAAGTATGTCTTACTAAGTTATAATTTTATTAGAAAAAATAACTAAATAATCAACACAAGATTAATTTTCTGTTTGATAAATCAATCATAGTTGTTAAGTATATTAACTGTTAGATAAAATAAACTATCATTTTCATTTTGTTTTTTGAAATAAAGTCTCTAATGACCCTTTCCAACTTCTTCCCTACCTGTCCTACCACTACCGTTTTCTTCTAATTAAAGTTATTTTTACTTTTTATGTACAAAGGGTTGGTATTATTTCCTTTGTTGTGCAGATATCTTAGATAATCCAGTCAAGAAAGATCACTTAGTTCCATTTATGAAGCCTATGTCCTTCACATTCAGACAGAAACACTAGCAGCACATGTTGAGGCTGTTCATTGGGATTGGACTGTGCCGATCTAGCACACTTGTCAAGAACAGGAACCCTGGCCAAATTTTTGCAGATGACTGCAGCAGAGTTGCTGGTGACCCTTCTTGCTTTGAGGGATGCACCAAGGGAAAAGGAAAGAGACTCCTGCCACTATCATTTTTAAAAAAAAAAATTAAAAAATTTTGTCTCTGATATAAAAATGAGAGCTCTGGTTGCATAGTGGCTAAGGCACTTGACTGCTAACCAGAAGGCTGGTGGTTCAAACCCACCAGCCACTCCTCGGAAGGAAGACTGGGCAATCTACTTCCGTAGTGATACTGCCTCGGAAACACAAGGAGGGGTCACTATGACTCAGGTCCAACTCGATGGTACATAACAACAACAACACAACATATTAAAATAAGTATCTTAAATGTGCTTGTAAAAGTGGACTCTAATTTTTCAGTGGCAAAATCCAGGAGAAAATGTCATCAGTTATATAATTCATAGTATCGCTGGTCTAAAAACAAGTCAGTTACTCAATATTAGAAAGTTACATTTATTCCTGATACTAATCCTAGAACCAACAACCAGGAACAGTGAGATTCAGGTCATCCCTAGCTTAACACACATTCAAGTTATGACCAACCACACTTACAATGTCTGTTTTTTGTACATCTTATTAATAATATGTATGTATATTACAATATATATGTAAGTTTATATGTAACAATTTCCAACCCCTAGAGACAAATAAAGATCAGATTTATAAAGATACTGATAATAAAAAGCAACAAAAATGAAAATTAAAAATATAAAAGAGGTATTCAATTTAACATCAGAACCAACTCACAACAGATTGGAACCCCTCTGTAAGTCAGGGACTGCCTGTATAGAAAACCACATGTTCTTGCAACAAGCAAAACCATAGTTTCCATGGAGTTATTTTTTCATTTCATGATGAAGAATATTGAACATACCATGGACTACCAGAAGAAAGCTTTTTCTTAGAAAAGTACAGCCAGAAAGCTCTTTAAAATCGAGGATGGTGACACTTCATCTCACATACTTTGGGCATGTTATCAGGAGGGACTAGTTCCTGGAGAAGGACATCATGCTTGGAAAAGTTGAAGGTCAGTGAAAAAGAGAGAGCCTCAAGGAGATGGAGTGATACAGTGGCTGTAGCAATGGGTTCGACCATAGCAGTGATTGTGAGGACAGTGCAGGACCTGGCAGTGTTCTGTTCTGTTGTTCATGGGATCGCCTATGAGTCAGAACTGACTTGAAGGCACCTAACAACCTTCTTTTGTTGTAGCTTACACCATAAGCTATAGTTCCTTAACAGAGCCTGCTTATTAGAGAAGGTTTACACAAGACCACCATGCTGTTGCCTGAGTGAATAGCCCTCGGATGGTCCATTTCAATCCAAGAATGGATTTGAGAGTTTCTAAAGCAGTGTTTCCCAGAGTGTGTTCCAAGGAACACTAGTCCTGAAAGCTTCACTAGAATGAAAGGAAGGTGGTGGTGGGGGGAATGGTCCATAATCAAATCTGTTGAGAAATGCTGGACGTTATTCTTGGCGATTCCCAGTGACCATCAGGCTGCTAAGACTTTAGATAAAATGGCACTTTATGCTCAAGAATTGAGACTCTGAAGTCCAAGCAGGTCTTATCCTGGCTTTTTCCCTCACTAACTGA
The DNA here is from genome assembly GCF_000298275.1 of Orycteropus afer afer. Taxonomy (NCBI): domain Eukaryota; kingdom Metazoa; phylum Chordata; class Mammalia; order Tubulidentata; family Orycteropodidae; genus Orycteropus; species Orycteropus afer. Next base: position 7,383,014 of record NW_006921589.1, read on the forward strand.
ATGAGTTTCAGTATGTTATTCACTTCTCTATATCTCAATATTCTCATCTGCAAAATGGGAAAAATAATAACACTACCTTCTTCACAGGATTTATGAGGGTTATTCACTGTGCACTATACCTAACACAGAGTAACTACTATATGCACATCAGCTATAGACATGTCCTGCATAGCAGTCGGCTTAACATGATTTAATTCTGTATTTCACATTTTGACCACAGAGCCCTTCTTTCTGATAACAGTCATTAACATAGTGGAAATAAGCTGTGCAAAAATTCTGAAAGTATAGATTTTAAACAGATGCACATATCGTAATCCTCTCTAAACCTTTTCCAAAAAGAACATACCCTATCCCAAACAAATATACTGATTCCACCATGTGGTTGTTATCATGTGCTGTCAAGTCAGTTTTGACTCCTAGTGACCCAATGTGACAGGGAAGCACCCACAGGGTTTCCTAAGCTGCAAACTTTATGGAAGCAGATCACCACGTCTTTTCTCCTGTGAAACAGCTGTGGGTTCGACTTCCTGATCTTTCCATAAGCAGCTGAGTTCTCAATCATGCACCACCAGGGTTTCTTCCACGATGCAGGTGAGAGTATCTGAAGTTTACAAAGGTCCCTAGGTGTTTGCAATATGGTCTGTAACCACTAATTGGGAGCAGTGGTTCCAAGTGTGGATTTTGTCGATTCTGACTCAGGCCAACTCCCTACATCAACAGCAGCACCAGCATCACCTGGGAACTTGTTAGAAATGCAAATTTTAGGTCCCATTAGAGAGCAATGAGGTTAGATCGTCCAGGTGAATCTGTCTGAGGACGGTACAGGGGAATGAGTGGAAGTGACTGTCTTCTGGGCCTCCACACTTTCAGCTTCTCTCTGATGATATTTTGAGAGATTTCAGTGATATGTGACAGATTTCAGTGAATCTGAGATTTTTCCCCTGAAAAAAAAGAAAAGCAGCTCTTTTCTGTTGCCAGTTAAATTCAGAGCCAAAGCCTTTGTAAATCAGCTGAGCTCAGATCAAAATTAGCATTCAGACCACAAGGATGTGCATCCAAACAGAAACCCACCTTTGGTGGTTATATACAGTGTCAGCTATCTCAGAACTCCCTTGGGATGGTTCTGGGTGAGGGCCGGCCACAAAATTAAATGTGCATGAGATTAGAAAGGCGGATGTGAAACCCCGAAGCAGGGTATCTGGCACTGTTGAGGATCCCGTGGATTGGGCTGATGGGCTGGCTCACCTGGCCTGCAAAGGGCAGCAGCTGGGCCCACAGCCCTTCTGTCTTTCCGGCTCTGCCTCCAGATTCAACAAGGCCTGGGCCAGATGCATGTGCAGCTCCACAGTGAAGGTCTTGAGAGGCTTCTGGAAACAACCTACATTGCTGAGGTAAGAGACGTGTGTTCCAGTCGGTCCTCACTCTCCTCTTCACAGACATTTTCTTCATCACTGCTATCCCTGCTGACATGTGGCCACCTCAGGCCCAACACCTGCCACAGAAGCAGTTGCCTTTCATAGACTCCTTCACCACTTCTGCTTCCTGAGTGTGAAACCAAAAAGCCAGTTGCTTTTTCAGTCAGTTGATTCTAACTCAGGCCAACTCCATGTGTGTCAGAGTAAACTGTGCTCCATAAGGGGTACAACAGATGAGTTTTGGAAGCAGGTCACCTGATCTTTCTTCTGAGGTGCTTCTCCAAAACCAAACCAAATTCACTGCCATCGAATCTATTTCGACTCATAGCAACCCCTCCTTGGGTCTCCGAGGCAGTATCACTACAGAAGTAGATTGCCCCATCTTCCTTCCGAGGAAAGGCTGGTGGGTTTGAACTGCCAGCCTTCTGGTTAGCAGTCAAATGCTTTAGGCACTATACCACCAGAGTTCCCGAGATGCCTCTGGGTGGACTCTCTCCAACTTTCTATTAGCCGCCAAGAGCATTAGCTGTTTGTACCACCCAGGGACTACTCTTGGTTGCTGGGTAGCCATTTATCTTTGATCCTCCAACAGTCCCCTTCCAGATGTGGACTTTCCAGCTTCTCCTGTGAAATCACTGAACTTTTAGGCTGAGGAGTCTTTGCATTTGTGTGTGTTTGTTTTTCCTGTAGAACAGGACTACACATCTTTAAGCAAAGAATCTTTCGATCTAAAATAGTTACAATGAAATTTTCTATCTACAGACTTACCCTAAAGATAGAAAGTTTTCTAACCTAGAAACATGATGAATAAACCATTTTTAGCTTAACCTTATTGATGGGATCACTAATAATAACGAGGATATATTGGATGTTTACTTATGCCAAATCTTGGGCTAAATATTTTTCATAGCTTATCACTGAATTCTCACAATCCTATTTTGCAGGTATTTATGTCTCCCCCACTTACATCAGGGAACCTGAGGTCAGTGAAGTTCCATGCTGACTGGTTTATGAATATTGTGAGGATGTTTTTATTAGGTTTCCTCCTAATGGATGAGAAGTGATCTCTTACCCACATAGTAAACCTCCATTGTTTCATTAAATAAACTTATAAATGTATAACGATTTTCCCACTATTAAACATCCCTTCTAATTATAAAAAGTAAAATATTTATTGGAGAAAAATTGGACAATTCAGATAAATGTAAAGAAGTGAATAAAATCACCTGGAATCCCATCAATTAGGTAATTTCTGTAAAAAATGACTCTCAACTACTTCTACTTCCTATAAAAATAAAATCCATTTTATCGGTTTTCTGCACTCACCATTTCTCATTTTAAATACATGTCTGTTTCTATAAAGAGTAAGATGATTTCAATTTAAAGTTTATGTAAGAATGGAGTCTTTGGTGTGAATAGAATTGTCTAATATTTGAAATGCATTTATTTAGTTAATGGTTAACATGCCAAGAAAAAGGCTTACGACAATAAAAAGTGGTGGCGGTGGAATTTCCTTTTAATGGTCTCTGATCAGTTTTTACTTGCATTCTGTAAAAAATCTTTTACCCACTTTTACTGAGATGCCACGAAGTCACTGGGTCTGAGATTAACTGTTGTTAATATGCCCTTCAGAAATGTTAAATTCAAGTATGAAAGGCTTATGAGGCTCCCTCTGACATAAAACCTCCCGTGGGTTCCAGGGCTCATGGTCATAAATGGCTCCTTTATGGGAGCAACTAACCAACATGTCAGTAAACAGCAACAATGAACATGGAAAGACCTTTTTTTTTTCTTGGTGGGGTGTGTGTGTGTGTGTGTGTGTGTGTTTGCAAGTGTTATAAGTGAGTTGTAAGTGTACATATCATTATTCATTGTGAGTTTTTACCTTTAAATATATAATCTTTGGAATGATGAACTCCTCAGTGTCATGGTGGCAGTGTGCAATTAGCTAGTAGGAAAGTGAGAGTCACCTTGTTCTTTGAGTAGCATTCACTCAGTCAATTAATTGAGTGCAAATGCCTTTAACTGAGAGATTCAGATTCCAGCCAGGCTATCCTGTGATATCAGAATGTAAGAAACCAAAAAATGAAAGGAGACCAGAAGAAGTAAAAAGGAGGCAAATTTTTTTTTAATTTAATTTTTTAAGAAATTTAAAATTGTGATTTGGGTCCACATTTACAAAGCAGATTCGTTTTACTCTCAGCAGTTTATGCACATATGGTTCCGTGGCCCCCATTACAATCCCTAACCATAAAAAGCTCTCCTCCCATCTCCTCCTTGTGACTCTCTGTTCTCTGTTCCCTTCTTATCTATGCATTCCTGTCTGTTCAGCTTCCCCTCTAAGTGAATTCTGCCCTTCTGATGGCTCATGGTTGATTGATCTAAGGGGTGCATTTCCCTCGGGTAGGTGTTCTGGTTGTGGGTCCTTCTTCTGTTGGCCTGAGTGCTAATCCATGGAAGTGAGTCCAGTTCCAGGCCCAAAGTATAACCCAGGACCATAGTCTCAGGGGTGCCACCAGAATATATCTGACTAATAATTCTGGTCATTTTTGTAGTTTTGAATTCTATTCTGGAATTTTTCCTCCCACTGTATCCAGGATCTCCAATTCGGATCCCTTTCTGAGTGGTTGGTGTAGGTAGCTGGGCACTATCTAGTTCTTCTGGTTTTAGGGGCGTGAAAGCTGAGGTCCCTGTGGTCTATCATATCTTTGGACTAATTGTGAAAAGAAGGCAAACTTAGAGGAAACATAAGGGACTCTCACTCTATTTTTTTGCACATGAAGAGAAGACCCATTTGGAATCCAAACTGGTTTGGCCAGCATGTGTTCTTGAGACCCCTCCCCTCACTGTAGCTTAGATCTTACTCTATTCACCTTCTCTCCACTCAAGCTTATTTGGGTTGTAGAGTCTACATAGTCTAGTGATGGGTGTAGGGTAATTTATACACTATCACTTCATCTGTTTGGTTTTATGACATCAGTAGAGATTTTTCTCTTTTTTTTCCCTAGCACTTAGCTTTTAGTTAGGGTAAGTTTCCTGCTTTGGTTATGATGCTTGGAGCTGTAACAGAAATGAGAGAAATTAATGTGTGCATAATTTGCATCAATCATGATTTTTCTTTAAAAAAAAAGTTGTTTTTGTTAGCTACCATTGAGTCAGCTATGATTGCTGATGACTTTATGTTGCCCAGTTCTATGCCTCTTTGTGATTATCAGTATCTTGGAGTCCATTGTCATGCCTAGTGTGTCAGTCCATGTCATTGAGAGTTTCCCTCCTTTTTGCTGATCAGCCATTGTGTCTTTTGCTAGCAAGTGGTCTTTCTTGATGTGTCCAAAATAAGTGAGTTGAAATTTCACCGTCCTGGTTCTAAGCAGCGTTCTGGTTGTATTTCTTCTAAGAATGATCTGTTCATTCTTCTGGCAGTCCACAGTGTATTGAATATTCTTTGCCAACATCACAATTTCAATTCTTCTTCTGTCTTCCTTTTTCATTCTCCAGTTTTCACATGCATGTGAGGTGATTGAAAAAACCAGGCTTGGGTCAGGTGCATCTTAGTTATCAAAGTAAGATCTTTGCTTTTTAAAACTTAAAAGAATGCTTTATTAAAGAAATTGAACAAAACACTTGAAGAGCATTATTTAAGATCACAAAAGAGCATGTGTCAAAAATATAAGAAAATCTAGGTGTAACTGGAATCACACATACATCCATGAACTTTTTTTTTTTTTTTAATCTCAAGTATATCTGTGTCTTTTTTCATAGTTCTGCAATCAGTAGTGAGTTATGAACCAAAAATCTCCCCTGTAATTTCCCTCTGGGGAACATTAGTGCTTCAGCGATAGAATTTTTGCTTTCCATGCAAAAGACCTGGGTTTGATTCCCAGCCAATGCACCTCCTGTACAGCCACCAGCCATCTGTCATTGCTGGTTTATGTGTTGCTATTAGACTGAATAGATTTCAGTGGAGCCTCCAGACTAAGAAAGACTAGGAAGAAAGGCTTGGTGATTTATTTATAAAAATCAACCAGTGCAACCCCTATGATCACAATGGTCCAATTCACAACTGATCATGGGGGTGGCCCAGGACCAGGCAGCACTTCATTCTATTGTGCATTGAGTTGCCATGAGTCAGTGATCACTCAATGGCATCTAACAACAACATAATTTCCCTCTACTCAACAATTTCCAACTGCCTGTTTAAAAACATATTTTTAGAGAGCCTCTCTCTTTCAGAGAGATATACTAAAATATTTACAATTGAAATGGTATGATAAATGGGATTTAAATAACATGAGGGTAAGAGTGGTTAGGGTACAGATAAAATAAGATTGGCCATGAATTCTCAGCTGTCAAATCTAGATTTGCACACATGGGGATTCTACTTTTACATGTATTTGAAATTTTTCTTCATGAAAATGTAAATATATTTTAAAATTTTGTTTATGTTCCATCTTATTTCACAAAGGATTTTTAGTGGCTAATAAGAATATATATTATAAAAAGAAAAAAATAAATAAAAGCAACACATTTATTATTGGGGAAACATATTCCACATACCCCTTTCCTGGCAGAGTGATGGAGATGAGTGGCAGCCTGGCTGGTGAGTGTGGGGAACCTCCACTGAGAATTGTGATAGGTCACTAAAACGGAAGAGAAGGACAAGAAATAGAGATGAGTAGACAACATGGTTAGAAGAGGCGGGAAGATGCAAATCAGGGAAATGGGTTATGTGAACAAGCAAAATGATAACCAAATACCCTAGACTGAATAACCTTTATGTACGGTCTATAACTGGCAGGTGCAGAGACAGCTGTGTTATGGCTCAGCCTAGACCCACAGACAAAGGTGGTTTTGGGGAAGGGAAACTAGTATGGGTGGAATCGGAACGCAGGTATGTGTATCTAGGGTCCTACACTTCGTTGGAATATGCAGTATCAGCTCTTATCTTCTTGGTGGTTGAAGCCCAGAGAGGGGAATGATCACTTATGTAATTCTGCATCACACATAAGGGAAAATATATCCGGTCTCCAGGGAAAGCAAAGTTTTTCCTAACACATAGGTCTGAAAATACATATATATTTTTAAGAAATTTTTAAACATGGGAACTGGCCTCAGGGATGTTGAGAACTGGTTTAGCCACTGTGGAAAAATATTTTGAGCCCTCCAGCAAGGGCAGATGGGGAAAAAACAAACCTTCGCCTGGCTTATGAATTGCTGTGAAATATGGTTGGACAAGGGCTCCTTAGCCTTCTGGGTTTGGGTTCAGGCCTCCTCACTACCCACTCAGAACCCCAACCAGGGAATAGCTTTATCTTCCCAATAACCCTGTGTTCTCCATAACTCTTTCTTCTTATTTTCTCCCACTCAGTGAAAACTCAAAAAAAAAAAAAAAAGTCACCCAATGACTTTCTAGTTTTTTGAAGAACTATTCTCTCTCTCTCTCTGACTAATTGCTCAAGTCTTCCTCTCTTCATTCATACCTACCTAGCTATTAATGGTTAATTTGAAAGTATGTAGAATTTGGGACTTTAGAAACACTCTAGTCTAATTCCCTTGCTTCACAAATATTCTAGTCAAATTATTTTGTGCCTGAGGAAATTGAGCCTCAAAGAAGTTAAGTTCTGGCTAGTTCCCCTATTGGCTTAACCAACTGCATTCCTGGCTCACTGTCCAGTTTGCAGAAATTGATAGGGTACTCCTTAGAGGTACTTTGCATCATTTGATCAATAATCCAGTGAACTCCACATTATCTCAACTTTACAGATAAAGGAAGTGAGGCATACAAAAACAAACATATTGCCCTCCAGCCGGACCTGACTCATAACAACCCCTCTTTGGGTTTCCTAGGTGGTATCACTACAGAAGTAGATCGCCCAATCTTCCTTCCGAGGAGTGGCTGGTGGGTTTGAACTGCCAGCCTCCTGGTTAGCAGTCAAATGTCTTAGGCACTATGCCACCAGAGCTCCTAAATGAGGCACAGAGACATTAAAAGTGTGTTCAGACTCACACCACCAGAGAGAGGTGAGAGCTGCAACTGGGATTAGTCTGACTCCACAGTCTCTGATTTTAACCACCATTTTAAACTTACTTTAGGAGTCCTGGTGGTGCAGTGATTAAAATGTTTGGCTGCTAACTGAAATGTCAATGGTTGGAACCCACTAGGCCATCCATGGGAGAAAGATGTGGTCATCTGCTTCCATAAAGATTTATAGCCTTGGAAACCCTATAAAGCAGTTTCATTCTGTCCTATAGGGTCGCTTTGAGTTGAAATTGACTCATGGACAGTTGGTTTTAAGTTTAAACCTTATTTGAATGCATTAGGAGCTTTTGTTAGATTTTGCTTTGTGAGCAAGAATGTTTGCAGAAGAAAATTCACAGACTCACAAAAACAGAGGGCTGGGTTTTATCTCCTTTATTGACACAGATTTTATGATTTCCTAGAAAGGGTCAATGCAAATATTAGTAGTAAAATAACAACAGTCCATTCTTATTTACTCTAATGAAGAGTTATATTTGAATATTTGTTTCTGAAATACTGTAGTTCAATGTTAATAAAGGACATACATGCACTTGACTTTTTCTAGAGTAATGATTTTTCTCCCATAGAAAATTGTGACACTGGATGTTCAAAACATTCATTTGAAATCGTATAGCTTAAGAAATAACCATCAGTCAAGTGCTAGATTGTCCAGAGAATCTAAATGACTTAGTTAACCCTTTCTAGATGTAGATTTAGGAGCTCTGGTAGCATAGTGGTTAAGGCACTTGACTGCTAATCAGAAGGCTGGTGGTTCAAACCCACCAGCCACTCCTTGGAAGGAAGGTGGGGCAATCTACTTCCATAGTGATACTGCCTCGGAAACCCAAGGAGGGGTCACTATGGGTCGGGTCTGACTCGACGGCACATAACAACAACAACAGATGTAGATTTAATATTCTTGGTTTTGATAACTTAGGAGGGGTGTCAAAGGCCCTACTGAACAATTTATCATTTAATGTGTCATAAATTTGAATCACATGAGCTTAGTGACTATGCTTGGGAATGATGACTTAGCCTAGGGATAATAGCCACCTGCCAAGCTCTGCAGCTCAGGATCAAGAATCAACAGTAATAGCTGACCATTACTGAGTTCCTGTCCTGAACTAGACCTTGTGCTAAGTCCTTTGGATTCTTGGCTCATTTAATCCCCAAAACAACCTTATGAATTAGATACTTTTTTTGTTTGTTTCCATTTTATACTTAAAACATCTGAGGATTAGGAAGGTCAAATAAATTGTCTTAAGGCACACAATTAGAGAGGGCAATGCTTAGACTAACTAAGATCTACCTGAAATGAAAGCCCATACTATTTTTTTTTCCTTTGCTCATTGTTATGTTCTCACTAATAATTTTAAATGATAATAATAAATAATGCTTAGGATAAAAAAATTTTCTGTAAAATGAATTCTTTCATTAGTTCAACACATCTTGACTCAGGTATATTGTGCTAGACCAGAGTATGCATCAGAGAACAAACTAGACACATTCTTTGACTATGGGATTGACCTTTGGGGCCAGAGGTCACCATTAAATAACCGTAGAAATGACTCTGAAGGTGTGTTACCAAGAAAAGTAGATGGTGCTACAGGAAGGTACACAGGTCGAATGTAGATTGAGAAGTGCTTATCACAGGAAAGATAAACATTTATCAGAAGTGGAAAGGCTGATTATTTGGTGGTGTAAGGACACGTGTACAACACTGGAGACACTTAATGGAAATGTGAGTCAGGAGAAAGTCTCAAACCCATGAGGACATTTCTATACTTGCAAACGTCAGGATTCAATATGGTCTCGTGAGAATACCCTCACAGAAAAGGCATGTGTTGACCATACTTAAAACCATCCTGTGTTGGTCTCTGGAAAGCATTCAGTTGACTTCGTGACAGACTAATACAGGGTTGAGATTGCACTCTTTAGAACACCTTCACTAGCACCAGCTGACGTCAAGTCCACTCTGACTCACAACGACCCCATGTGCTCAGAACAGATTTCTGCTTCACAGGGTTTCCGATGGCCGCCCTTCCAGAAGCAGATTGCCAGGCCTTTCTTCTGAGCCTTTTCTGGGGAGACTTGAACCTCCAATCTTTCCATTAGCAGCCCAGTGTGGGAACCATTTGCACCACCTGGGGACTCCAGAGTACATTAAGACCTGAAATAAGTGAGTCAAATGAAGAACACTTCAAGTTTGAATTTAGCAAATTACCAAATCCCAAAAGATTCAGAGTTAAGAAGTCAAAATTCACTCAAAACTTCCTGAAACTTCTACCTTTCAATTATTGTAAGAAAAATGGCAAAATGATTGGTGGTTGTCATTTAAAATACACTTCCTTAGAAATATCAAGCATGTTCTCCTACCCTATTTCTTCCGCCTACCTGGGTAATTACTGCTATTAATGTTTGTATATCTATTTACAGTTCCTGGATATATATAAACAAATAGGAATATGTGTTTTATTCGTATTCTTTTGTACACAAAAGACAGCTCACATCACAGCTCTGTCCCTTGCTTTTTTTGCTCTTATCAGTCTGTTTAGGAGATCTATTTTATTCTGTACCTCTTCATACTCTTCTGCAGCCATATAGTAGTCCACTGTGTGTGTCTACCATCATTTATTTTATCAATACTTTCTTGGTAGACATTAATATTGTTTCAGTTCTTTGTCTATTGCAACCATGATGCAATGAATCATCTTGAAAATATCTGTTATCACCTGTTCATGTCTGGAGTATAAACTCTAAAGGCCTGTGCACTTTCTAGGTTTTCTGAGTATTGCCAAATATCTCTGTGTTTCTGTTTCCCCAGAATTTGCCAAGTAAGGATACTATTATTTGGACTTTTGTCATAGTGATATGTGGGGGAAAAATATGCAGTGTATTTTTACTTTGCTTCTGTTTTTGGTGAACTTGGGCAATTATTTGTATGTTTAAAGACCAATTATATTTTCTAGTCTTCCCAGTCATATCTGTCCCATTTTAATTAGAATTGATGGTGTTTTCCTAATCATGGTTTTGTTTTCCATTATCTGCAAAATTTAGAAATCTGCTTGGTTTTTAGCCTGCAATAGCTGTAAGCAACTGGGCTATCTTGTGTGAGAAAACTTGCTCAAAATAATTCCAGTAAAAACAAGTGCATTCTGGAAAGGAAGGTACACAATTCTTCAATTTGACATAAAATTGTTTCCAAGTTTTTAAATCAGTTTGAACCAAGCCTCTTCTTTTGTGGTCATGGGCTTTCAAAAGCACCACTATGAAAGAGTTTACACCCTGAAGATGGGAAGCATATTAAATGAATTTAAAGAATTTTTTTAAAAATAGGAACACTAGCAAAATATACCCTATCTCTATTATATGACTTAGAGTAACAATTGATCTTCTAAACTTAACCAACATGTAATCTCCATCCCAGATCAACTGAAAGAAGAAATTATGAAAAGGATATTAAATGTAAACAATATTAAGTGAGTAACTAATCTTGAAGGGGTGATTAATTTAGTTTCCTATTAGGATTTTCTGAACAACTGGCTATTTCTGTTCCTGATCTCAATCTAACCAAACTAAATGCACAAGAAAAGCCAGTGTTAGTCTTCGTTTAGCATGTAATGAAAGGGCAAACAGTTCTGTTCTCTTTTAGTGGCATAACCCATCTTTGTGTGTGATTCCCTAGACTTTGTTAGCAGTCAAGATTCTCCAGCTACTGGAGGGAAATCATTCTTATTATCTGATTATCTGATAATTGAGTCCTTGTTTGGCTACCTTCACTCTTCTAAGAATCTAACTGAGCTCTCCAAGAGTGACCAAGAAGCCCCAATCTATGAATAATTGTTTCTGTAGCGTTGTTGTTAGTTGTTGTTGTTAGGTGTTGTCAAGTTGGCTCCAACTCATAGTGACCCAATGTGCAACACTGCCCAGTCCTGTGCCAGCCTCATGATCCTTGTTATACCTGAGCCCATCGTTGCAGCCACTGTGTTAGTCCATCTCATTGAGAGCCTTCTCCTTTTTCATTGACCCTCCACTTGACCAAGCATGATACCCTTCTCCAGGGAATGGTTCCTTCTGACAATATGACCAAAGTAGGTGAGACGAAGTCTGGCCGATCTCACTTCCAAGGAGCATTCCGGCTGCACTTCTCCCAGGACAGATTTGTTAGTCCTTTTAGCAGTCCATGGTACTCTTAGCATTCTTCTCCAACACCACAACTCAAAAGCATCAAGTCCTCTTTGGTCTTCCTTATTCATTGTCCAGCTCTCACATGCATAAGAGGTGAGTGAAAACACCATGGTTTGGGTTAGGTGCACCTAGCCTTCAAAGAGAAATCTTTGCTCTACATCATTTGAAAGAGGTATTTTGCAGCAGCTTTGCCCAATGCAATATGTTGTCTGATGTCTTAACTGCTGCTTCCATTGGTGTTGATTGTAGACCTAAGTAATAGGAAGTTCTTGATAACTTCGATCTTTTCTCCATCCATTGTGAAGCTGTTTATTGGACCAGTTGTGAGGATTTTTTTTTTCTATTTTTTAATATTGTGATGTAATCCATACTGCAGACTGTAGTCCTTAATCTGCATCAGTAAGCACTTTAAGTCATCCTCACTTTCAGCAAGCAGTTGTGTCATCTGCAAATTACAGGTTGATGAGTCTTTCTCCAATCCTGATGTCATGTTCTTCTTCGTATAATCCAGTTTCTCAGATTACTTGCTCAGCATACAAACTGAATAAGAATGGTGAATGGATACAACCCTGACACACTCCTTTCCTGATTTTAAACCACGCAGTGTCTCCTTGTTCTGTTCAAACAACAGCCTTCTGGTCTATGTACAGGTTCCTCATGAGTACAATTAAGTGTTCTGGAATTCCCACTGTTCTCAATGTTATCCGTAATTTGTTATGATCCACACAGTTTACTGCTTTTGCATGGTCAATAAAACAAGTAAACATCTTTCTGGTATTCTTTGCCTTGAGCCAAGATCCATCTGACAACAGCTATGATATTCCTTGTTCCGTGTCCTCTTCTGAATCCAGCTTCCTTTTCTGGAAGCTCTCTGTCAATATAGTGCTGCAACCATCTTTGAATTATCTTCAGTAAGATTTTACTTTCATGTGATATTAATGATATTGTTCAATAATTTCCACATTCTGGGGATCACCTTTCTTTGGAATGGTACAAATATGGATGTCTTCCAGTCAGTTTGCCAGGTAGCTGTCTTCCAAATCTTTGGGCATAGCCGAGTGAGTGTTCCAGCATGGCATCCATTTGTTGAAATATCTCAACAGGCATTCCTTCAATTTCTGGAGTGTTGTTCTTCACCGCTTCCTTCAGTGCAGCTTTGACTTCTTCCTTCAATACCATTGGTTCTTGATCATATGCCACCTCCTAAAATGAATGAACATTGACCAGTTCCTTTTGGGACAGTGACTTGGTGTATTCTTTCCATCTTCTTTTGATGCTTCCTGCATTATTCAATATTTTGCCTATAGAATATTTCAGTATTGCAACTTGAAGCTTAAATTTTTTCTCAGTTCTTTCAGCTTGAGAAATGCCGAGCGTGTTTTTTCCCTTTTGTTTTTCTAACTCCAGGTCTCTGCACATTTTGTTATAGTAATTGGCTTTGTCTGCTCAAGGTGCTCTTTGAAATCTTCTGTTCAGTTCTCTTGTCATTTCTTCCATTTGCTTCAGCAACTCTGCTCAAGGGCAAGTTCCAGAGTCTATTCTGACATCCATTTTGGTCTTTTCTTCCTTTCGGTCTTTTTAATGACCTCTTGCTTTCTTCATGGATTATGTTCTTGATGCCATCCCACAATTGCTCTGGTTTTCAGTCATTGGTGTTCAATGCATCAAATCTATTCTTTAAATGGTCTCTAAATTCAGGAGGGATATAATCAAGGTCATATTTTTACTCTCATGGGCTTGTTTTAATTGTCTTCAACTTCAACTTGAATGTTCATATGAGTTAATGGTTTGTTCCATAATCAGCTCCTGGTCTTGTTTTGGCTGAAGATATTGAACTTCTGTATCACCTCTTGCCACAGATGTGGTCAGTCTGATTCCTGTGTATTCCATCTGGTGAAGGGCACATGTATAACCATTGCTAATGTTATTAGAAAAAAGGTATTTGCAATGAATAAGTCATTGGTCTTGAAAAATTCTATCATGCGATCTCCAGCATTATTTCTATCACCAAGGCTGTATTTTCCAATTACTGGTAACTCTTCTTTGCATTCCAGTCACCAGTGATAATCCACACATCTTGGTTGCATGTTTGGTCAATTTCATACTGCAGAAGTTGGTAGAAATCTTTGATTTCTTCATCTTTGGCTTTGGTGGTTGGTGCATAGATTTGAATAATAGTCATAGTAACTAGTCTTCCTTGTAGGTGTATGGATATTATCTTATTACTGACAGGGTTGTACTTCAGGGCAGATCTTGAAACAGTCTTTTGATGATGAATGCTACACCATTACTCTTCAATTTTTCATTCCCAGCATAGTAGATGACATGGTTATCTGATTCAAAATGACCAAAACCAGCCCATTTCAGCTCACTAATGCCTAGGATATAGATCTTTATGTGTTTCATTTCATTTTTGAAACTTCCAATTTTCCTAGATTCACATTTTTTACATTCCATGTTCCAATTATTAATGGATGTTTGCATGTTTCTACTCATTTTGAGTCATGCCACATCAGCCAATGGAGGTCCCAAAAGCTTTATTTTATCCATTTCATTAAGGTCTTCTTTACTCTGAGGGGTCAGCTCTTCTGCAGTCAAATTTTGAGTGCCTTCCAACCTGATGGGCTCATCTTCCGGCACTGTGTTGGACAATGTTTAAGGGCTATTCACAAAGTTTTCCAATAATATATCAGACAGTGTTTCACTGCTATTCATAAGGTTTTTACTGGCCACTTGTTTGAGAAGTGGATGGTCTCTTCCTTCTTCGAAGTCTTAGCCTGGATGTTCCACTGAAACCTGTCCACCATGTGTAACCCTCCTGGCATTTTGCAGCACTGATGGCATAACCTCCAGCCTCACAATATATAAGCCACCATAGGCAATGAACTGACAGACAAGTTCATCTTCCTTAGGTGTTCCTAACCATTTTGTGCTCATCTACCTGGGGCCTGGCCTTAAAATATAGCCGCCCCCAAGCAAAAGCAGCCCAGCCTGTAGGGTAGTTTGGTTAATTTCAAATCATTGCCATTGCAGCCAGTACAGTGCCTTGTATACACTTTAAGACACAACAGGTATTCCATCTTGAATCTTGATGTTGTATCTTTTCAGTAGTTGCTTTTTAGAACAGGTTCTCAGACTGTGGGGATTCTGGAGACATTTAGTGAAGAAATTGCTACTACATCTGCCCTTTATCACTCTTTGTGCTTCTCATTAGCCATTCAAGAATTCTCAGAGATAATGAGTTGTGGTTCTGGGACAACTGCATTCAATTCCTTAAGTGTCCTTTGACATACGGTCAAGGCTCACAGAGACCATAGCTGCACACAATTTATTTAAGTAATCTCCCTATTTTATGGTGGCTTTTCATTCTATCATAAGCACTTCTTATTTTAGATCATATAAGACCTTCTTATCTTTAAAAAAAAAGGGGGGGTCTATTAAAATAAACAGTCCCCTAGATTATTGAGAATATTCTATCTTTTCAATGTCATTGATTTAGGGGGTCTTTAAATTGGACAAAGCATGCAGTCATAAATATACTTCTGTTATGTTATACAAAGATAATAGAGGACATTAAGGAGTTCCATTGAAACAAGGCAGCTCATTAGCATGTGTTGATGGTAATGTCTGCTTAGCTCTGATACTGAAGGCACAATGACCACCAGGAACTAATATTCTGCCCTCTCCCTCCACCCTGCGCTCTTTTCCTTTCCTTTCCTTTCTATTTTACACCCTGCACATAAA
Organism: Orycteropus afer afer; assembly: GCF_000298275.1. Taxonomy (NCBI): domain Eukaryota; kingdom Metazoa; phylum Chordata; class Mammalia; order Tubulidentata; family Orycteropodidae; genus Orycteropus; species Orycteropus afer. The sequence goes on from NW_006921589.1 coordinate 7,398,380, forward strand.
GAGCACCTACTGCTCTTTCATTTTGCAGAGGCTGCTATAATTTTTCTTGACATGGCAATTACTTTTTAATTTGGTTAGCATAGACTCTAATGGAACCAAGTTGTAAAACATCCTTTCTTGTTTACTCTTTTATTTTTCCTTTTAATTTATTGCTTTGATTTCAATTCCTTTTATAAACCTATTAAAGCTCAATTACTTACTTTGAAGTCAATCACTAATCAATGCCACTTATTTTTGTATTATGGGAAGTAAGGAGGTACTCACACAGTATGTATGTCTGTATTTCAATAAAGTTTGTGGTAAAGACCAAGTTGTTCTAGTACTTACTAGTTTGGAGAAGGGAAATTTATGTGAATAAAGGGAAAATATCTGGGAGAAGAAGTAAAATGCATAATCTGGTTGAGGTTGTGGGCTTGTCTTGTGAGGCTGGAAATGGGTAGTCCATGCAGCATCTAAAAGATGCACTGATTGTGCATTTATATTGAGTAGTGAAGATAAATGAAGAAATTTCATTCTTTTATTGGCTTGGATGTGTCCCTTATAAAACTGAATCTGGGAGCTCAGAGGTAGGAAGAAGAACAAATTTTGATAGCAGTTAACAATTTTAAACTGCTTCCTTTTTGTACACATGACTTTGCTACACGAGCAAAGTCATGTGTACAAAAATGCTCTTTTCAATGCTCTTCTTGAGATAAATAGAGTAGGCCTTAACTTTTACACTTGATAGGCAACAACACCAAGACCCAGAAGAGATTTGAATAATTTGCTTAATGTCTTACACTTCCCAGAGGAGGATCTGGAATGATCCTAGATCTCAACACTTTGTGTGTTCTACTCCCTGTCATTTTGGGCAATGAATTTCCAGGACCACAGAGACTTTAAATTCTTTCCAAAAGAAAAACATAAAACAATGTAATAGGTTAGTTCTGGTGAGGGCTCCTAGAAGAAAGAAGGGAAGGAGGGAGAAAGGAAGGAAAAAGCATGAGTTTGATGCCCATTCGCATAATGGTCAAGTCCTCATCTATAGACCATTCTAAAAGTCAGGGTTCTCCAGGGAAAAAAAAAAAGAGAGAATATGCTATTTTGATGCCATTCTTTGGAGAATAGCTTACAGTTTACCAAAGAAACATCTGTGAAGTCAGAATTGGGAAGAAAATAAACATGGGACTCTCCCAAGCCAGCAGACAGCACCTCATTGTAACAAAGGAAACTCCTATGTGCCCTAATTGTGAGTTCTGAGGTTCAGATGATACAAAGGCAGTATTTTAAGAAATGTGGCACATATGTGATAAGTAGCAAATCTGATAATTCAGCAAACATTTAAAAATATCTACAACATAAGGTCCTGTGTTGAGCCTTGTGGTGTGTATTATGAGAGTACATTGGAAGAGGGTGTGATATGTTCTTACTAGTGGAGCTGGGGGAAAATTCATGGAAGAGTTAGTATTTGCATGGAGCCATAAAGAATAACTGATTTTTCAACAAAGATGTGATGGTAAAGAAAATGTCTTAGATTAAATGACAAATAAAAGCAAAGAAGGGGTTCTGAATGTACTCAGTTTGTGAAAGAAGAGAGGCTAGGTTAAGTAAAGCAAATAGAATAGAATAATGAGTGAGGAAATTATCCTCACGCAACCTTTTCAAATTACTGTTTCTCAGAGTGAGGTCTGGGCCTACTAGTGTTAAAATAACCTAGGAAGTTTATAAAACATATAACGATCTCTGGAACCCACCACAGGGGTACATTCCAAATCTTTTTAGCTCACTATGCAGAAACTAAGACACTGTCTTAGTTTCTGAGTGCTGCTAAAACAAAAATACCATAAGTGGATGGGTTTAATGAACAGAAATTTATTTTCTCACAGTTTAAGAGGCCACAAGTTCAAATGCAGAGCACCAGTTCTTTGGGAAGGCTTTCTCTCTTTGCCAGCTCTGGAGGAATATCCTGTGTCTTCTCAGCTTCCATTGTTCACTTCCTTGGTGACATTTATGTGGCATAGCATCTATCTTTCCCCATCTGTGCTTCTTTGCTTCTATGTCTAATCTATTCTTTTTAAAAACCAAAATCAAGCTCACTGCCATCAGCAAACTCACTGCCATCAAGTTGATTCTGACTCATAGCGACCCTCTTTGGGTTTCTTTTCTTTTCTGATTACCTAATGCTGCTCTAACAGAAGATACCACAAATGGGTGAAAGCCCCTCAACCTTGGGCTTCAGCTCTGCCTCCTGCTCCCAGCCCACTGAAGCTAGAGGTTTTTCTTCACTCAGACAGCTCCTGGCTGCTGAGGCTGACAAGCCCAAGGTTGACAAGTGAAAAGGCACAGTCCTGATGTTACCAAACCACCCATTCATTCAAGTCCATTGAAAGTCCCAAGGCCAGCAGAGCATGGCAGGGTGCTGAATAAAGACTCGGCTACATGCAGGGTTCAAGTGTGCCATCAGTTAGAGACCATTCCCAAAACTGCTTCTTACATACGGGAAGCAGAACACATCCCTAAAGCAGCTACTCAGCTACTTGTGGTAGATCCTACCATGGAGTTGATTGCCAGTCATCATGGGGAATAACAACCACCAGCTGCCCAGCCACTCAACCAGGCCCAGCCAAGCTGACACACAAACTTAACTACCACACTTACTAAACTCTTTACATATATCCTTTTGTTTGGAACGTTAGATAACTGATTGCAAGCTTTTAAGACCCTAGATGCTACTCACCAAACTATAATGTAAAGCAGTGTCTTTATAAGCTATGTTATGCCAATTGACCTAGATGTCTAGTTCCTTAGACTTCAAGCCCAGTAACTCAGTTCCATGAGGTGCTTGGGTATTACCTAAGAATTTTTCATTCCTGTGTCCCCTGTGAGCTGTTTTATACATATATGAATAGATGGTCAAGTCTTTCTTCCCTGGAGTGGCTGGTGGGTTTGAACTGCCAGCCTTCTGGTTAGCAGTCAAAAGCCTTGGACACTATGCTACCAGAGCTTGCTCTCTCTCTCTCTCTCTCTTATATATATATATATATACACACACACACACACACACACACAGCACACACAAAT
>NW_006921589.1:7401539-7416450 GCF_000298275.1 Orycteropus afer afer
ACACACACACACACACACACACAGCACACACAAATATGTATGTATATATAAATGACCATAACTATACCTATGTATAAGGACCTCTGGTGGCATGGTGCCTAAGGCGTTTGACCGCTAACCAGAAGGTTGGTTGCTCAAACCCATCAGTCACTCTGCAGAAGGAAGATGAGGCAATGTATTTCCATAAAGATTTACCACCTCAGAAACCCAATGGGGGTTGCTGTGAGTCGGAATCGATGGCAGTGAGTTTGGTTTTGTTTATACCTATATATGCATGCACATGTACTCTCATATACCCTCCTTCAGCTTTATAACACACGTATAACCTACTCAACCATGCACAAATTTCTGGATATTATTACTGTTGCTACAGAATTACATATGTTACAACATTTATCATAATTTCTTTTATTCTTGCATATCTCTCAGTGTCTACATTGACCTTGGTCACATTGTGCTGATTTCACTCAATTGTATATTACTTTCCTTTCACCAGAATTAATGTGTCTACAGTTTAGTGAGTGCTTGATTCTACTTCCCCTCCATCCCTGCTAACCATCAAAGAACACTGCTTTCTGTGTGTAAACCTATTCTTGACTTTTTGTAAAAGTGTTATCCTATAATATTTGTACTTTTGTGAATGACTTACTTCTCTCAGCATAATGTCCTCCAGACTCATCTATGTTTTAAGACATTTTGTGAACTCATCGTTTTTCTTTATTGTTGTGTTGTATTTCATTGAATGTATGTAGCACATTTTAGTTATCCATTCATCCACTGATAGACACTTAGGTTGTTTCCATGTTTTGCTACTGTGATTTAAGCTGCAATGAACTTAGTGTGATCTATTTGTGTCGCTGCTCTTATTTCTTTAGGATATATATATACCTATGTAGGATGGGACTGCTTAGTCGTATGGTATTTCTATTTCTAACTTTTTGAGGAAGTGCCATAAAATTTTCCATAGTGGTTATGCTCTTCTCTAATCCCACCAGCAATGTGCAAGATGACCAGTCTCCTGAGATTCTCATCAGGATTTGCTGTTTTCTGGGGTTTTTAATCGGTGCCATTTTTGCAGGGGTGAGATAGTATCTCACTGTGGTTTTGATTTGCATCTCTCTGTAGCATAGTGCCTAAGGCACATGACTGCTAACCAGAAGGCTGGCAGTTCAAACCCACCAGCCACTCCTCGGAAGGAAGGTTGGACAATCTCCTTCTGTAGAGATACTGCCTCGGAAACCCAAGGAGGGGTCGCTATGAGTCAGGTCCGACTTGATAGCACATAACAATAACAATGGCTAATGATTACAAGCATCTCTTCATGTGTTTGTTAACCTCCTGAATGTCCTCTTTGGTGAAGGGTCTGTTATATCCTTTGCCTGCTTTTTGATTGGATGTCTGTCTTTTTGTTGTTGAGGTGTTGAAGTTTTGTTTACATATTTTGGGGATTAGACCCTTGTCAGATATCTCATTGCCAGGAATATTTTCCTAGACTGTAGGTTCTCTTTTTTACTCTTATGGAAAATTCTTTTGTTGAACATAAATATTGAATTTTTAGGAGGTCCCAGTTATCTTGTTTATCTTGTGTTCTTTGTGCATTTTAGTTGTTTGATAGTGTATTTATGCCATTAGAACCGCTTACTCTGTCCCTATGTTATCTTGCAGGAACTTTATAGTTGTAGCTTTAACATTTAGGTCTCTGCTCCATTTTGCGTTAGTTTTTGTCTGCGATATGAGTAGTGTCGGGTTACCAGAGAAGCAAGGTAAGTATGGACTTACTTGTGCTTACTTATTAATCTATAGTGAACAATTTCACTTTTCTTCATCACATCAGAGATTCTGCTTCTAGGTATGATTGACATCTATCTCTCTCCCAACCCCACAGCACCTTCTTTTAGAATCAAAACCTCTTTTCAAATTTACAATCCCTGACAGGGATGGAAGTACCCAGTAAGCCAGGTAAGCATGGACTTATTTGTTCTTACTTATTAATCTGTAGCGAGCAGTTTCACATTTTTTTTTTTACCACATCTTTATGTGAAATTGTTCACTACAGGTTAGTAAGTAAGCACAAGTTAATCTGTGCTTACCTTGTTTATTGGACATTTTATTGTGTTTTAGGTGAAAGTGTACATAGCAAATTCGTTTCCCATTCAACAATTCCTGTACAAATTGTTCCGTAAGATTGGTTGCTATCCCCCACGATGTGTCAGCACTCTCCTCATTTCCACCCTGCCTTCCCTGTTTCCATCCTCTACTTCTCCTGCCCCTCCTTACTTTGTCATTTGTGTTTTTTGGCAAATACTGTCCATTTCCATTTGATCTCCTAAGTTGACTGTTCTGAGTAGCACTTTCCTTATTGGTGTTACTGTTTATTTTATAGGCCAGTCTATTATTTGGCTGAAAGGTGACCTCTGGGAGTGGCTTCAGTTCAAGGTTAAAAGGGTGTTTTAGGGCAATTGTTGGGGGTTCCTCCAGTCTCTATCAGTCTAGTATGTCTACTCTTTTTTTTTTTTTTTTTAATGAATTTGAGTTTTGGTCCACATTTTCTGCCATTCAAATGAGGACCTTCTGTTGTGTCCCTGGCCAGAGTGGTCAATACTGGTAGCCAGGCACCATCTAGTTCTTCTGTTCTCAGGCTACAAGAGGCTGTGGTTCATGTGGACCATTAGTCCTGTGGATTAATTCCTTCCTTGAGTCTTTGGTTTCCTTCACTCTCCTTTGCTCTAGATGAAAGAGACTAATAGTCTGGCTGAGTTAGGGAGCATTGCTTCCTTTTTTATGTTCTGGAATAGTTTGAATAGAATTGGTGTCAGCTCTTCTTTGAATGTTTACTAGAACTCTCCAGTGAAGCCATCTGGCCAGAGCTTTTTTGGGAGTAAGGGGGGGTATGACATTTTTAATATTTTCTTTTGTTATGAGTCTACGTAGGTTTTTCACATCTGCTTGTGTTAGTTTAGATAGATGTGTGTCTAGAAATTTGTCCATTTCTTAATTTTCAAAGATGTTAGAATATATTTTTTCATAATATCCTGTAATTATCCACTTTATCTTGATTATCTTGTAATGTCACCCATTTCATTTCTTATTTTGTTGCTTTGCATCTTTTGATTTTTTCTTTTGTCAGTTTGCCTAGTGGTTTGTCAATTTTATCGATCCTCTCAAAAAAAATCAACTTCTAGTTTTGCTGATTGTATTGTTTTTCTATTTTCTATTACATTTATTTCTGCTTTGATGTTTACTGTTCCCTTTCTTCTGGTGACTGTGGACTTCTTTTTTCTCTTCCTTTTCTATTTGTTGAAGTTGTTAAGTTTTTGTATTGGATCTTTTTTCTTTTTTGATGTGTGCATTTATCATTATAAGTTTTCCTCTTAATGCAGTTTTTGCATTTTCATTTGATTGTAAGAATTTTTTATTACATTTTTAATTTCTTCTTTGACTCAGTAGTTGTTAAGTAAGCTATTATTCAGTTTTTATGTATTATTTTCTTTGCTCTATTATTGATTTCTATTTTATAATATTATGGTCAGAGAAGATGCTTTGCATTATGTTGATGACTCTGGAATTATTGAGGCTTGTTTTTTGGTCAGAATATGCTTTATTCTGGAGAATGATCCATGTATGTTGAAGATTGTACTGTGCTGTTGTTGGGTGGTGTGTCCTGATATGTTTAGGAGGTTGACTTGGTTCATCATGTTACTTAGATCTTCTGTATCCTTACTGAATTTTTTCTAGTTGTTCTGTCTATGTCAAAAGTGGTGTGTTAAAATCTCCTATTATTGTAAATGTTTTTTTCTTGTTTCAATTTTGTTAAAATTTGTTTTATGTATCTTGGAGCTCTTTAATTGTGTGCATACATATTTATTATTTTTATGTCGCTTTGGTGAATTGATCCTTTACTCATTATGTAATATACTTCTCTGTCTCTCATAATGGATTTTGACTTAATATCTGTTTTATCCACAATTATTGCTACTCCTGCTCTCTTTTGGATTCTATTTGCTTGATTTTTTTTCCCCATGCTTTCATTTTTAACTTGTTTATATCTTTGTGTCTAAAATGAGTCTCTTATAGGCAACATATTGATGGGTCATTTTTTTTTTTTTAAAGTCCATCCTACCACTCTCTGTGTCTTGTGCATTTAATCCATTTACATTCACTGTGATTAACAATAGATATGGATTCATTGCTGTCATTTTGATATGCATTTCTTGTGATGTTAGTGGTTTCTTTGTTCCTCTTAATTTTCTATGCTGAGTTTTTTTTTTTTTTTTTTGGAAATGGATTTTCTTTTCCTAACAATCTTTGTTGTTGTTTTTGTGTTTACTGGATCTTTTTGGTTTTCTTCTTCAATTTTGTGAGTAGATTTTTTAAAATTTTCTCTGTGGTTATCCTAAAACTTACTTTAATCCTCTTAAAATTAAAATAGTCTGTAATATCTTGAAATTGCTTTGATTTCCTCCCCATATGGAAGTTCTATGACTGTATCTTTTATTCCCTCTTTGTTTTGAAGTTATTGTCATTTACAGATTAATTCCTTTCATTCCCTGTAGTCAGATTAGCTTTATTTTGCTTTTGTGAAATCTTATCTAGGTTGGTACCTGGGGACTACTGTCATATGTTTCAAGTTGTTCTCTCATGTAGTTGATTCTTTATCTAAGGACTCTCTTTAATATTTCTTGTAAAGCTTGCCTAGTTTTTAAAATACTAATTTTTTCTGCTTATATGAGGATATCTTAATTTTGCCATCATTTTTGAAAGACAATTTCCTGAATATATAAATCTTGACTGGTAATTCTTCTCCTGTAGGATTTTATATATGTCATTCCATTACTTTCTTGCCTGCATAGCTTCTGATTAGCAATCAGCACTCAGTCTGAGGGTACCTTTGGTAAATTTTATATATATATATATATATATATATATATATATATATATGTGTGTGTGTGTGTGTGTGTGTATATATATGTGTGTGTGTATATATATATATATATATATATATATGTGTGTGTGTGTGTGTGTGTGTATATATATATGTGTGTGTGTATATATATATATATATATAGTCACAAGCTGCTTTCAGAATTCTTTCATTGTCTTTGGTTTTGGAAAGTTTGACAATGATATGTGTTATGGATTGAATTGTGTCTCCTCAAAATATGTATCACCCATGCTAGACCATGATTCTCACTGGTTTGTAGTGATGTAATAATATAGTTTGAAAGTTGTGTAATGATGTAGTCATCCTTCACGACATGATCTGCTGTGATCAGCTAATCAATTGTAAGGGCATTAAAGAGGGAGGCAACATCCTTATTCATGCCACAGCCCTGACACAATGTAAGGGGAATTTGCCTGGGGTATTGCATCACCTTTTATCTTACAAGAAATAAAATGAGAGAGAAGTAAGCAGAGAAAGATGGGCCTCAGTAGCACCAAGAAAAGAGAACTGGCTGGTGCCCTGAATTTGGACTTTTATCCTTCTGAACTGTGAGAGAATAAATTTCTGTTTGTTTAAGCCACCCACTTGTGGTATTTCTGTTATAACAGCAATACATAACTAAGACAGTGTGTCTTGGTGAATTTTGGGAGGAATTTATTCTGTATTGGATTCATTGAACTTCTTCAATGTAACCTTGTCTTTCATGATATTTGGGAAGTTCAGTCAGTATATCTTCAAAAATTCTTTCTGTACTTTTTCTCCCCTCCTCTTCTAGAATTCCTATTATATATAAATTATTCCTCTTGGTGGTATCTCACATAACTCTTAGGCTTTCTTCATTCTTTTTTCTGATTGTTCCTCAAACAAATTAGTAACAAAGGATTTGTCCTCTATTTCACTGATTCTTTCTTCTATTGATTCAATTCTACTTCTGTGTCTTCCATTGAGTTATATATTTCAGATATTTTATTGTTGCTCTCCTGAATTTCTAGTTGTTTTTGCATTTCTAGTTGTTTATTGAGTCTTTCATTTTGTTCTTATATTATTATCCTGAATTTGTCTAGGTTTTTGTTTTGTTTTCTGTGTGTTCCTTGATCTCTTTGATGATCCTAAAGGTAAGTCTTTTGATTTCCTTGTCAGGTAGTTCTATGATTGTTTCTACCTCTGGAAGGTTTTATTTCCCTTTATTTTGCTCACTTGTTTGAGCCATCTTATCCTGTTTTTCATATGATGTATTATTTTCTATTGTCTTCAAGGCATTAAGATATTATTTTATTGATTAATTGGTTCATGTTGTTTTGTCTTGATATATCAGGATGGACAGAGTGTGCATCTGCATTGCTGGTTTGGTGGCACAGGAGTGATCACCACTTGCTGCTGTGAAGGTCAAGGCAAGTGATTGTCACTGTTCACTGGTGTGCTGAGCAACTGGGGGCCAGCTGGGTCGGCATGAGCTGCCACCTATCATCAGTCCAGTGGCATGGGAGCATGTGATGGTGCTCTGTGAGTGGGTGTGGCAGCAGGTTATGAGGGGTATACCCAGTAACTGGGGAAGCAGAGCTCTCTAGCATTCACTAAGTGGGTGGGGGCAGTGGGCAGGAGGTAAAGGTAAGCAACCAAGAGTGCAGAAGTACTCTATGCCACTGGTCAGTTGGGTAGAATGGCAAGAAGGGGGATGTTGTGGGTGATCAGGGGTGCAGGAGCTCTCTGCCATTCAGCAGGTAGGCTGGGTCATGGGTTGGGGCTATGGCAGGTGATCAGGGGATGCAGAAGTACTTCCTGACACTCATTGGGTGGGCAGTGTGGTGAGCAAGAGGTTGTAGTAGACAATTGGGGAACATAGGAGCACTCTGGCACTCCACATGTGAAGTGGCAGATGGGACCAGAGGAAGAAGTGGGGGCTCATACTGCAGTCCTCAGGTGAACAAGGGGTGGGGAGGTTGTGCCACTAATCACTAGGAGGGTAGAGGGAGGGAGAGTATGCTCCTCTGGTTACCGATCATGGGTACACTACCCACTGGCTGTAGCCAGCAATTGGGACTTGACCCCAACTAAGTGCAAGGAGGAAGATGCTGCCTGGAGTCCAGTAGGGTGGGAGACCTGCTGATACTCCATGAATCTATTACTCCATGCGCATTGCCCATCCTCAGGGACTGCCACTGATGAGTAGTCTTGCCTCTGAATCTTGGCTCCTTTTTAGCTCTGTGGATACCAAGATTCTTGGAACCCTTATCTGCCTTTCTGTACTTTTCCTCCTTAGATTCAGTTCCAGTCTTGCTCACCTTACTTCACTCTGGGTATGTCTAAACAGTTTCTCTGTCTCTTACTGGGAATTGTGTGAAATTGCTTTCCTATGCTCCTTACCCAGGATTGCTGTTGGCTTTGTCTCAAGATGGACACACTGTGCCAGGCTGACTGGCAGGCCATCTTCTCTCAGTAACTCTCCTTATTCAGTTTTTGTTCAGTTTCTTCTTCCAATAGGTGTTCAGTCTGATTCTTTATCCTTCTGTTTAATGCTCAGTGTTCCAGATTGTCATCTGTAACTGTTTCACTTGGTTTCCTATGTCTTTGCTGTAGTGGGACAGCATGATTTGTCTGATTAAGCTACTATCTTGGGCCATTTCTTTTACATATATTCTTATTTAATTTACACAACAATAAATAGTCATTATTCTCAGTTTACAGAAAAATCAGGGTTGAAACAGAATATTTACTGACTTTGTTCAAGTCACAAGCTTGGTAAATGACCGAGTTAGAATTCTAATCTAAGTGGTCATCCAAATTGCCCCCAATGAATTTCTGTGCTATGGCTACTGCCACATCACTCAGATGTTGAAAATCAGGCCTGTTTGAGCAAAAGGAAAATGAACTTTTCAATGGGACGGGGCTTAGCTATAATGTCTAGAGGCTGGATTTCATCCACATATTAAAGAAATTTTGTCTTGGACTCACTAAGAGAAGAGACAATTGCTAAAACGAGATGCTGGTGAGAACACCAGCAATGTAACTCAGATAAGTGTTCCAGTTTCTCCTGGGAACAATCTCTGCACTGAACCTGATGTTCTTCCCTGCACCTATACACTCCTGCTCATATTCTTTTTCTACTTAGAAAAGACATTCATTTAACTTGAAAGACTAGTCAAATTAAAATTCACAGCAATCAAGGCATTCCTTTATAAGTTCCTACATGAATTCTTTGAACAATGTGATAGACTTGTGTTCAGTATAATATTAAAAATAATTTAGAAATGCATAGTGATGATACTTGTACAATGTGGCAAATTGTCACTGAATAATACAGTTAAAAGTGTAATAACAAATATAAAATGGCAAATATTTTGTTATATATATTTTACCACAATAAAAATTTTAAAAAGCATAATATAAAATGAAGAAAAGGAATTAATAAAAGCATGTAAACATTTGAGTATGCCCCATCATCTATGTAATGCTGTATTTATTTCTGAAGTTTGTTTTCCATTGCCTTAGGTTACATGAGGAGAGAAGTGGTAGTTTTGTGGTAGAATCCTCATTTCCCTTGGGGAAGATCCAGGTTTGATTTCTGGCCAGTGCACCTGAAATGTAGACACCACTCAGTGGAGGCTTGTGTTTTGCTATGATACCTGAACAGATTTTTGTAGAGATTTAAGACTAAGATAGAGTAGGAGGAAAGGTCTGGTGACCTACTTCTGAAAATCAGACGGTAAAAACCCTATGGATCACAACAGTCTGATCCTGTCATGCATGGGGCTGCCAGGAGTTGGGATCCAACTTGAAAACACCTAACAACAACAATATATTGCATGAGAGGCCAGAGAAGTATGAATCTCAATAATTTTATTCCAGTTCCTTCTGCAATTACTTCATTGGCTTGGAGTAAAAAGGAATTGAGATAAAGCACAGCAAGATTTTTATTGTATGTCAACTTACTTTCAAGTTAACAAGATTGTCCTGCTGGGGAGGAGTAGAAAAGAAGAGTCTTGGTGGGAAAGCAGGGAGAAGAGTGTGGCAATTGAAGAGAAAAAGGAAATCTATTGGATACTCAGTGTAATATGTGGAAGAAGATTTCATATTAGCTATCAGGAGTGATAAGGGTGTAAGAGGTGATACTGGTTAGAAGAAGACTACATTAACATACACCAAGGTGGAAGTATGGAAGCCAGTATTAGGAGAATATAAAATAAGAATGGAGCTCTATGTTTTTCCTCTCTACAGATTTTATTCCTCAAGAAAAAAAAAAATGACATTGATATAGTAGAATAAAAAATTGACTAAATTAAGAATTCCATCAAATCAATAACTTCATATTTGAAAGAATTTCTTTTTCAGAAATACCAGTTAGTCTTCTACCAGCTTTGAGAGAATGATAGCTCGTTATTGTTTTTCACATTCTGAATTCTCTTTAAGGCTAGCTCAACAGTCCCGTGTGTAGTCTTGCAGTCACCTTCAATGACTTTAATCCATTAGCCTTTAAAAAGGCTCTCAGATTTACCTCTGCCTTCCTTTTTTCTCTTCAGTGAACGTGAGCACAAATCCTCATTGCTGAATAGCTAGATTCCTGTAACGTGTCCGCCAACCTGTGCCCTGCTTGAACAACTGTGTATACTACCTCTGTTTTACCTATGGGTCTCTCTTTCAAGAATTTTCAATAACTATTACTTATGGCATCAAGTCCAAATTCCTGCATTAAGCTTTCAAGATCCTTCATAATCCTTTCCCATTATACTTCTTCAATCTTATTTTCTACTATCCTACACATAAAACTTAGTTTTTGTTAGGAAGTTCTCATATCCACAACACTACTTTCTTATCCCCAAAACCTACTGTATCATGTCAACTTTGAATGTTTTTATGCTGCTATCCAGATTTTAAGTTCCATCTCCTTCATCTTGATATATTTAAATGCTTTCTAAGTTTCAAATTTCAGCATAAATGTTATTGCCCCAAGGAAGTATTCTCTGATCACCCCAGACTCCATTTTTCTCCTGTTCTGAATTCTAAGAGCACCCGTAAGGTCCATTCCAAATGACTCCTTTGCCCTTGATCAGATGGTATTGCTAATCTCTCTGCAGTTGCTTTGGATACTTTAAATTGCCTTCCAACCAGATCTAAAATTCTTTAAAAAGAGCATAACTGTGTATCACTCTTCATTTTTTTACCACTACAGGAAAAACACTCAATACAACCTCAATAAATTCTCATTGCTTGACACATAATTCACAGGTCCACAATTTAGACTAAATAAGCCTCCTTATCATGTCAAGTATATCCTGATAGAAGGCTTTCTGGAGAAAGAAAACTTTTTAGGAGAAGTGTAGTTATGGACAAGGATTCTGTGACCTAGTGTTCTGGAACATTCTCTGACGTATCCACAAAGGCATATCCTGCCTAGAAAAAAATTTCTTTTCTGTAGGCTAACATTGAAAAGAAAGTATAAAAGGTTTGAGGTCTTACAGAAAGTCAGAAGGGAGAAGCATACCCATTGATGAATATGGTCTCCTTTGTCTAAGATTATTTCCAATTTTATCTTAGGTATCACTGAACCAGAGCATGGAATGCATGAAAGAAACTCTTGCTCGAGTATAAGAAGACTGAAGGAAAATACTCACAACATCACTAATTCTGATATGCCGAATAAAAATGGCTGAAAGTTGGAAAGGTCAGAATGGCTTTAACCCACAGAGATGCCTCTTGATCACTTCAATGTAGAGCCTCTCTAATAAGGTTTTTTTAAAAATGTTAATGTCTTGATAGCACTCACAATGGTGATCCCAGTGGCAAATTAATATTTGGCTGCAAATGAGAAGCTAAACCCCTTCTTAGCTTTTCCCTGCTTTCTTCTGGAAACTTTTGCATTTAAATAAACAAATTAGGCATTCTGCAATTCAAAGGCCTATACAATGAAAGCAGTGGCTGTTCATGATGGATTAGTCTGATGTTTAAAATGAAGGTAAAAAAAGAAAAAAAACAAAATAAGCTGCCACCACTTGTTACAAGAGAAGTAGATCACAGGTGACAATGGTTTCTGTTTCATCTGGGGGAGGTTCAAAAGAAACATTCACAGAAGAATGTGCTTCCTCTCCAGGCATACCTGGTGGGAGGCTGCTGGGCTGTGCTTGTATATTATTCTTTTCAGAACATGTATACACCCCTGAGATTTTAGCTGCTTAGAATCATTTAAATCTCAAAACACAAATGAGGCTCAGATTTCTTGAGAAGAAAGGCAGCCAAATCCTTGTTGTTGTTGTTAGGTGCCTTCAAGTCAATTTTGACTCATAGTGACTCTGTGACTTAGCAGAGTTTTCTAGCTAGTTCTCCACGGAACAGATCACCAGGTCTTTCTCCCACAGAGCCACTGGGTGGCTTCAAACATTAATCTTTGAGTGCCAGCTGGTGCTAAACAGTTGCACCACTAGGGCTCCTTTCACCTTTAATAAACAAAAAGTAAACCCACTTCCATTGAGTCGATTGACTCATAGTGACCCATAGAGTTTCCAAGGCTGCAATCCTTATGAAAGTAGATTGCTTCATCTTCCTTCCATGGAGCAGATGATGGATTTGAACCTCCAACCTTCTGGTTAGCAGTCAGATGCCTTAACCACTGCATCACCAGAGCACCCTTTACACCTGTAACAGGTTTTCTAAATCCTTGTATCCAAACAGACAATGGGAAATCACTTTGTTAATAAAGGCCACTAAGGGTCAAGAGTTTAAATGAACAGAAAGCTTGCAACAATAGTAGATCATCTTGTTATAAAGACCATAAAGATTCAAAGAAAGCAAAAGGTAATGGAAAAGAAAAAATAAAGTGAACATCAAAAGAGACTCTGAAACTTGCTCTTAAACGTAGAATAGCTAAAATGAATGGGGGGAAATGATGAAATAAAAGAGCTAAACAAAGGATTTCAAAGGGTGGCTAGAGAAGACAAAGTGAATTATTATAATGAAATGTACAAAGAGTTGGAGTCAGAAGGCTAAACGGGAAGAAGACACTTAGCATTTGTGAAGCTGAAAGAACTGAAAAGAAAATTCAAGCTTCAAGTTGCAATATTGAAGAGTTCTATGAAGAAAACTTTGAATGACGCAGGAAGGACCCAAAGAAGATGGAAGGAATGCACACAATCACTCTTCCAGAAAGAATTGGTCAGTGTTCAGTGTTTTCAGGAGGTAACATATGATTAAGGATTTATGGTATTGAAAGAAGATATTCAATATGTACTGAAGGCATTGGTGAAAATGAAACTCCAAGAATTGACAGAATACCAATTGATATGTTTCAACAAAGAGAAGCAACACTGTAAGCACTCATGCATCTATGTAGGAGGACAGCTACCTGGCCAATCAACTGGGAGAAATCCATATTTGTACCTATTCCAATGAAAGGTAATAAAAGCAAAATGCAGAAATTATGAAACAATGTCATTAATATCACACGCACATAAAAGTTTGCTGAAGTTAATTAAAAAATGATTGGCTCTGTATATCAACAGGGAACTGCCAGAAATTCCAGACAGATTCAGAAGGGGATGTGGAACAAGGGACATCATTGCTGACATCAGATGGATCTTTGCTGAAAGCAAAGAATATCAGAAAGATGTTCATCTGCGTTTTATGCACTATGCCAAGACATTGGGTTGCATGGCTTATAACAAATTATGGATAATATTGTGAAGGATGGAAATTCCAGAACAGTTAATTGTGCTCATATGAAACCTGTACATAGACCAAGAGGCAGTGATTTGAACAGAAAAATGGGATACTGTGTGGTTTAAAATTCAGAAAGTTGTGCTTCAGGGTTGTATATTTTCACCATATTTATTCAATCTATATGCTGAACAAATATCTGAGAAGCTGGACTACATGAAGAATGCAGCATTAAGATTGGAGAAAGGCTCATTATCAGTCAACCTGTGATATGCAGATGACACAACCTTGCTTGCTGAAAGTGAAGAGGACTTGAAGAGCTTACTGATGAAGATCAAAGACAACAGCTTTCAGTATGGATTACATATTAACATAAAACCCCAAACCAAATCAAACTCACTGCAGTTGTGTCTAATCCAACTCATAGTAACCCCTCCTTGGGTTTTCAAAGTGGTAGCACTACAGAAGTAGATTGTCCAATCTTCCTTCTGAGGAGTGGCTGGTGGGTTTGAAGTGCCGCCTTCTGGTTTGCAGTCAAATGCCTTAGGCACTACACCACCGTATTAACATAAAGGAAACTAAAATACTCACAAATGGATCAATGAGCAATATCATGACAAATGGAGAAAATATTGAAATTATCAGTTTTCATTTTACTTGTATTCACAATCAGTGCCCATGGCAGGAGCAGCCAAGAAGTCAAATATTGTACTACATTGGGCAAATCTACTGTTAAAAAACAAAACAAAACCCCTCTTTAAAGTGTAAAAATGTAAACAAGCCACTCTGAGGACTAAGGAACACATGACTCAAGCCATGGTATTTTTAGTAGCTTCATATGCAGATGAAAGCTGAACAATGAACAAGGAAGACCGAAGAATAATTGATGGCTTTGAGTTATGGTGCTTGTTGTTGTTGTTGTTATGTGCCGTCGAGTCAAACCCGACTCATAGCGACCCCTCCTTGGGTTTCCGAGGCAGTATCACTACGGAAGTAGGATTGCCCAACCTTTCTTCCGGAGTTATGGTGCTAGTGAAGAATATTAAATATATGATAGACTGCCGGAAGAATGTACAAATCTGCCTTGGAAGAAGTACAGTCAGAATGTTCCTTAGCGCAAGGATGTCAAGACTTTGTCTCACATACTCTGGACAGGTTATCAGGAGGGAGCAGTCCCTGGAGAAGGGTATCATGGTTGGTAAAGTAAAGGGTCAGAGAAAAAGTGGAAGACCCTCAATGAGATGGATTGACATAGTGGCTGCAACAATGGGCTCAACCATAGCAACAGTTGGCAAGATGGCACAGGACCAGGCAGTGTTTAGTCTATTGTACATCAGAGCACAATGAGTCAGAACTGACTGGACAGCACCTTACAACAACAAGGCTCAAAGAGTTTAAATGAAGAGAAGAGTGCAGTAATGTTTTTAAGTCCTAGAAGTGAGTTATTTGATTGTTCACCACAAATCAGGAATATATAGGTCTGAGCTATAGATCTACAGGTTATATATGTCCAAGTTGTTACTCTGAAACGTGAATCTATGGATTTGTGTTTGTTCTTTAGTGTATGGTAGCACAGAAACAAAATATCAATGAAAGATCTCCATAGTGCAGTTATTTATTGTCTCAGTCTTTGACATTACCTGGAACCAACTAAGGAGCCCTAGTGGCACAGGGGTTAAGCGTATAGCTGCTAACTAAAAAGTGGGACATTCAAATCCACCAGCCACTCCATGGGAGAAAGATGTGGCAATCGCCTTCCATTCTGTAAAGATTTCAGCCTAGGGAAAACCTGGAGGGCAGTTCTACTCTGTCTTATGGTATAGGGCTGCAACGATGGGATCATGTACAGCAAGGATTGTAGGGCTGGTGCAGAACCAGGCAGTGTTATTGTTCTGTTGTATATAGAGTCACTATGAATCAGAGCAGATTTGACAGCACCTAACAACAACAAGAAGTTCTTTGACTTCTTTAATTTTCATTTTGATAAGAAGCTTTATTAATTTTCTTTGAGATTCCCTAAATTATTATTATTTATTTAAAAGAGTCTGTTCTCTCTTAATATCATCCTGACTTCTTCATTTGGAAGTTTTATAACTACACTATTTTTTCGATCTTTTTTTGCTTTGTAGATATCCTTCTTTACAATGACATCTCTTGTTCCTTATTTTCAGTCTTATAGGTTCATTTTTTCAGCAAAAATGAGTAAGCCCCAGGGATACAGGTGAGGAGAGACAACTCAGGGACACCCAAAGCAGCAGGCCAGAAGAGCAGGAGAAAGGGGATTAAAAGCCAGGAAGCCAGACAGAGGAACAGTCAGCCACAGGG
>NW_006921589.1:7422700-7431939 GCF_000298275.1 Orycteropus afer afer
ATGTTGTAAGAAGGGACCATTCCCTGGAGAAGGATGTCATGCTTGGTAGGGTGGAGGGTCGACGAAAGAGGGGAGGCCTTCAACGAGATGGATTGGCATGGTGGCTGCAATGATGGGCTCAAGTATAGCAGGGATTGTGGGGCTGGTGCGGGATCGGGCAGTGTTTTGTTCTGCTGTGCATGAGGTCACTATGAGTTGGAAATGACTCGACGGCACTTAACAACAACAGGTTCATTTTGCTTTGGTTACTTGTATATCTGGGTTGATTTCTGGGTGATGTTATCATGTGTGTTAAGCTCAAATTTTTGTCTGTTATTGTTTGTTCTCTGTCCAAAGAACTCCCTTAAGTATTTTTTGTAAGGTTGACCTGAATTTTCCCAATTCCCTTCATTTCTTTTTATCTGGAAATATCCGAATTTTGTCATTGTGTTTGGGGTAGATTTTGCGGGGTAAATGAGTCATGATTGGCATTTTTTTTTTTCTTTCACTGTTGTATAAAAATCATCCATTCCTTCTCATCTGCATGGCAAGAAACAAGAACTTAGTCTTATTGGTTCTCCATTGTAGGTCACTTTTCATTTTCCCCAACTACTTTCATAATTCTCTCTTTGTCTTTGGTTTTGGAAAATTTGATTATGATAGCTTGGTAATTTTCTTTTGGAGTTCATTGAGCTTCTTAAATGCATATCTTCTTGTATTTCATTATATTAAGGATGTTTTCTTCCAACAGCTCTACAATTTTCTCTCTCTTTTTTTTTTTTTTTTTAATGTGTGTGTGTCTTTTCCTGTTCTGGTATGCTGATCACATGTAAGTTATTCCTTTTCATGGTGTCTCATATACTTTTTAGACTTTCTTCATTCTTTTTTCTAATTGTTCCTCTAACAAACTAGTACTGCGATATTTGTCTTCAATTTTGCTAATTCTGTCTCCCATTCATTCAATTCTTCTCCTCTGTCCTTCCAATGCACTATCTATTTCTGAAATCTTAGTATTAATCCTCTGGATTTCTATTTGCTGTTTCTTTATGGTTTCTAAGTTTGCATTTATTTTGTCAATTAGTTCTTGTATTGTTTTCTTGAATTCTTCTAGAGTTTTGTCTGTGTTTTCTTTGAATTTGTGCTTTTCTTTATCTTTCAACCCGTTGATGTAGCTACATAAAATTATTTCAGATTTATAGGTGAACACCATTTCTTCCTTAGGAGGGTTTTCCACCTCTGTATTTTGGTCAGTTGTTTGAGCCATCTTGTCTTTTTAATCTGTGTAGATCTGAGGTAGTCTGTTGTCTCTGAGACACTGTAGTGTTGTTGTATTTGTATTTAACTGATGATTATATGTTGGTGTGTTTTGCCTGGGTTTTTTGTTTATTCTGTTTTGATTTATCTGTGCAACTGGGACAGACATGCTACTCTGCTCCCTAGTTTGGCAGCACTTATATGCTCACCATCTGTCTCCTGGTGAGTGTGAAAGAGGATGGGAGTATGTACACAGTTCTGTGTTCACTACAGTTTGTGTAGAGCAATTAAGGGTGGGTTGGTGTTGGCTTCCATCTGTCATTGATCAGGTGGTACAGGAGTGGATGGTAGCACTCACCTACCTAGTGGGTTGGGTTGCAGAAGGGTGGATGTGGCTGGGTAGTATGGATGTGATTTCTACCCCCCCCACACACACACACACATGCTAGGTGGAACAACAACAAAAAAAAAAAAATCAAGAAAAGAAAAAGAATCAAGGAAAAAAAGCAAGCAACAATAACAACAAATGGAAAGAAAAAAAAAAAAGAAAAGCCAAGGGAAGGAACAAAAGATTGAAAAAAGGAAAAAGAAAAACAAGGGAAAGGAAAAGAGAAAAGGAAAAAGTAAAAAACAAACACAAGGGAAGGGAAATAAAAGAAAAAGGAAAAGAGAAACCGGGGGTAGGTGGGGGGCAAGACACCTGGCTGTCACTTCTGATCTAGGAGATAGTAGAGGGCAGGAAGCACTCTGCCAGCTGAGAGGCTACAGGGATGGGGTACCCCATCCAGAATTCTGCCACCTAAGAGGAGGCTCTGGTGAAGTTCCCAGTCTAGAATTTCTGGTGACCTAAGAGTCTGTTGTGGGTGGGATGCCTGGTCTGGATGGTATTTCTGCTGGCCAAGGATGCAGAGAGCACATTCCTCCAGACATGAGGGTAGCATGCACATGCTGCCGGATCCATGAGGGAGTGCCTCCAATCTCAGATGGGGTAGGGGTGGTAGAGGGGGTGTCACTGGCTGCCAGATAGGTGGGGTGTGGGATAACCACACATCTGGACACTGGGAGGGTGTAGAGAATAAGGGGGAAGATTGCACCTTTCTGGTTGCCAGCCACCAGTGTGGGTGCGGATGCAGTACTAGGTAAGTGGAGCTGATTAGGTTCCTGCCCAAATTAGAACACTGCTTCCAAGAATTCAAAATGGCTCTGCCGTGTTGCACCATTTGATAATTCACTGCTTCATATGTCTCCTTGTTCACAGTTTTTGTTTAGTTTCTTCAAGTCAGTATTTGATCTACGTCTTTAGCCTTTCCTTTGAAGCTCAGGGTTCCAGGATTCTCATCCGTATCTATTTCATTTGGTTTCTCAGTCCTTTGTTGTAATGTGTTTGGGGAGCTTGTCGGCTTAGTCTGCCATCTTCCAGGAAGATTGTTCCCTTTCTCTTTAAAGACTTTTATTGCGATTTTGGTGCAGTTTTACAAAGCAGATTTGTTTTACCGTTACTACACATTTTGTTTCATTACAACGATTATAATCGCCACAATGTTAACAGCACTCCTCCCACCTCCTTCCTGTGGTTTTCCCTTCCCTGCATTCCAGCCTGCCCAACTTTCTCCCTGTGTCAGTGCTGCTCTTTTGATCTCCCTCATTTGACTGTTCTAAGATCTCGGAGTCTGAAGTCCTGGGTTCAAATTCTGCTGCCACTTGTGTAGTATGTAACCTTCACAGATCACTTAACATTTCTCATTCTCAAGTTGCTTATAACTGTAGCATGAGGATAATAAAATATAGCTAATAAGCTTGACAAAGGACTATAAAGATCAAATAAACTAATGCTGGACAAAGAAGACATTCATTATATGTTGAAAAGATTGTTGATTAGATTAAGAGACTGTTCCTGTTAGACATGTTAGTCGGCAACATCTAACTAAAATAGTCCTTTTTGGAGACATATGTATGGACTTATTTGGGGAGAGTAATTTGTAGTGTTAGGGAAAGTTTTCTTAACCTTGGCACTATTGACTTTTGGGCTGGAAAATTCTTTGTTGTGAGGGGATGTCCTGTGCACTGTAGTTCAGTTAGCAGCATTCCTGGCCTCTAACTACTCTTAGGTATTAGTAGCAACCATCCCCATCCCAGCTGTAAGAACCAAAAATGTCTCCAGACATCACTAAATGCCCTTAGGGATGAATGTAGGGGTATGTCCCTGTTAAGAACCACTGTTAGAGGTTTCAGAGACCTAGATAATGTCCACTTCACTGTCCTGATGCACTGAAAACAATTTTCTAAGAGGACACAATCTCTGCCTCATGGACATTGTGAACTAGTGAAAGAGACAGACATGCAAGCAATTTCCTGTAAAACATGCCCAAAGCAAATGAGTCCTGTCAATGAAGTGCAATTCAAGCCTTTGAAAGCACAAGACCCATCAAGATTTGGTGAGAGAGGGGGTTTTATTCAATGCAAATAAAAAAGGGAATGAATATACCTCAGAATCAGCCTGGAGATGGAAAAGCAGACTTTGGTTCCTGCCTGGCTCACCATCAGAGGTAAATTTCAATGCAGTTCTTGGTAAGGGAAGGCTTTTGGGAGACTGAAAAGATGGGAGTTTCTGCAGAGGAACTGAACTTGGAAAAGGCGAAGGCAGGGAGGATGGAGAGGATGAGAAGGGACGGGCCTAAGAAGAAGTGTCAGAATTAGTAGGTCACTCCTTTTTTTCTTAACCCTTATGCTAAACCAATCATCCCTACCCATTCTCACATTCCTTTTTGTTTCCCTTCACATTTCACTATTTCTTCTTCCTAAGAAGTGGCTTCTCTATGTTTACAGTTTAGGTTTTTCAAAGCATTGGTTCATACCTCCCTCCCTACTCGGTGGTATCAAGGGGCATCTAAATTTCTAGAGTCTTCAGGTGAGTTATAGTGGTTATTCTTCCTTTTTTATTTCAGGCAAAGTACGTAATCAATGCTGAGTGTGCAACAGAGAGGACAATTGGAAGCTCAGTTTTAATGTGAGTCCCCCAGCCTTGTCTATAAGAAATGAGTTGACTAGTTTAATACCAGGGGCCACAATACATATGCAAATGTGTAGTCATCAATCTGATTGTCAGGGCAGGGATTCAAAGAACTGGAAACAGACAAAAATGTCATATTGACGGAGCCCAGTCTGGGGATATTGAGGTCATCTCTCCATGATACCAGCCTTTTATCCCACCCTGCTTGAGGAATGCTGAGCAAGCCAGGGAGGATGTAGATGGCGTGATGTAAAACACGATCCCTGTAAATATCTCAGCATGTGTCTTGCTGACAGTGGGAAGTCCAGTTTGGGATTGGGAAACAACACTGCCAACAGTAGCATCTGTTTATGTGAAGGATTAAGCTAGAAAACGCTTATTCTCATCGATATTTTTAGTGGTTCTCCCACAATTTTGAAACTGGTTTCAGTGACTTTTGCTTGCTTGGACTTCACACTTAAAACTGATTCTATTGAATACATCTGTAAGGCTTCAATTGACCAACAGATACTTAACACTTAGATGAAATAGGATTGAGTGCTTAGAAACATTGGAAAAAACAGAAAACAAAAAACTCTGCATTCAACATCAGGAAACCTGTGTTTGAATCCCAGATATATCATTTGTCAGTGTTGACTCTGAAAAAGCCACTACTCTTATTTGTGAAACCCAAATCTAACTCTAACGGCCCTGCCTATTTATCAGGATTTCTAGGAATATAAGATAAAGTGATATATGTAAAATCATTTGAAGGGCATAAAGCTAAAAATAAGAAGGGAGGGAGGAGAGAAGAGGAGAAATAAAGGCTGACAGCATTCAATATTCTATTTTAAAAGTTTTACTAATTCTATAGTCTATAGTAAGGTGAGAAATATCCTAGTTATGTACTTATGTTGTTGGGTTTTTATTTTCTCCCCACTCTACTGTCTTCACAACATTTGGTAGGAAGGAGATGAGGGGATATGCCACTTGCTCTTGATGTGCTAAAAGATTGAATGATAACAAAAATGCCAACCCCAGGCTATATCTTGGCTGAGGACACTCACTGATGGATGACATCTTAAGTTATTTCCTGCTCTTATGACAGAAATACCACAAGGGAATAGCTTTAACCAGCAGATTTATTTCCTCATACTTTAGGAGGCTAGAAGTCTGAATTCAGGGTGCCAGATCTAGAGGAAGGATTTCTCTCTCTCTAGACTCTGGACGAAGGTCTCTTCTGAGCTTCTGCTTCCGGGTGATCTTCATGTGACTTGGCATGTGTCTTCCCCCATCTCTGCTTTTCTCAATCTGGTTTAATCTCTTTTATATCTCAAAAGAGATTGACTCAAAACACACCTTATACTAATCTTGTGTCATTAACATAACGAAGACAACCCATTCCCAAATGAGATTATAACCACAGACTAGAGGTTGGATTTAAAACACATATTTTGGGGAGAAACAATTGAACCCATAACAGATGGATAAGCCTCCAAGGGGTTCTACCTAAGTGAGACCATCTGTGGAGACTCTTTGTTAGGAAATGCTAATGTTTTAGGTGATGCCTTTAAAGGGTAAACAATAGCTAAAAGCCAGGGTAGTAACCTCATTGAATATGATTGAAAGGGTCAGTTCTGACTGACACAGGCCTGTTAAGGTGATGACAAAAACAATAGGACAGGCCTACTTGAGCCCCAAGCCTTTTTTGAGAGTAATCACCTAGAAAAAGCATTTCAATTATGAATAATCAAACTTAACAATTACATCTTACTTGGCCATATCAGATAGGAAGGGGGACAACAGAGTGATAAAATTGATTGAATCTCCCTAATAATTGAGGTTGTTTGTTGGATTCTTTGAATAAAGTGGTTGTTTACATTTTCTTATGAGAAGTGAGAAGTTGTTTTTTTTTTTTTTTTTTTCACTTTAGATTCCCATCAGAAGGGTTTTCTGCCACCAGGCCAACAAGATCCAGATGTAATTTCACTGATGAGTAAGACATCTCTGCCAACTGCATTCCTATTGATTAGCATCTGATTTTGTTTGTCAGCAAAAAGAAAGACTTTATTCTTTAATGGCATGTTTGGTACATTACCAGTAGGGCCTGGGGTGGGGGGGGGTTGCTATGTGTGGATGGAGACGTCTCTTTCAAAAGCTGATGAAAATATATTGGTGTGTATGATCGTTTCTGCCCTCAACTATATAAATAACAAGCACAATCTTAAAGCAGCTAACATCTCACTCTGAAGATAAGAGGAGTTATTGGTTGGATGTTGTTCTTTGGATTAAAAGCTGACTTGGGCTAGGCTGGGAGCTAAGATGTGCTGAATATGGGGCCAATGTCACTCTCCATACAGGTTGTCCTCCCTGGGGAGTTCAGAGGGGCCATACACAAACCAGTCATTCTCATTAGGGAGAGTGTGGTGTTGACAAGTTCTAAAGACCCTTTATAGATGTTTTGGGAGCTATGGCAGCATAAAGTCAGCTTGTACCAGAAGAGTCTGAAGAGAACTTTTGGGTAAGCAGAGCAGAGCTAAAGCTTTATAAGCAATCACACTGATAGATTGTAGGCATACACACTGCCCTCGAGTCAGTTCCGACTCATAGCAACCCGTCCTTGGGTTTCCAAGGCAGTATCACTATGAGTCGGGGCCGACTCGACGGCACATAACAACAACAACAACAATCACTACGGAAGTAGATTGCCCTATCTTCCTTCTGAGGAGTGGCTGGTGGGTTTGAACCACCAGCCTTCTGGTTAGTAGTCAAATGCCTTATTATAGTCATAGAACACTTTAGAGTTTACCAAAAACTTTTCATATGTTAATTCATAAGTCATGATTACAATCCCATGAAGTAATTATCTCCATTTTGAAACTGACAAAACTGAGGCCCAGACATTTAATGACTCACTGATATGATATAACTTATAAGTTATAGATGTAAGATTTAAGCCCAGTCTTCAGGTTCTTAGTCCACTATTCTTTCCAACACACCATCTTCTGCAGCTTTCTTTAATAAGGGAATATATTTTCCATGCTTTTCAAATAAAGACCTTGTTTCCTGTTGGTGAGGATTTTTCGTAATGAAGTCTTCTATTACTAACTACATAAAATTCCAATAACTTATGAAGGCAAATAATTTATTACTTAGGTATCATAAGGGAAGAGGATAAAGAATAGGTGATGGTCTTAAATGTAAACCATACACCTATCATGAAAAACGTGATTTCTTTAGTAACTGAATATGCTCGTTTCACATTGGTCCACGTGTCCTTAGGGAAACAGAAGGGTGTACACATGATTAAGTAATAGGAAAAATTTCCAGGAATGATTTAAATGAAATGGATTTTTTTTAAGTGATCGACCAAAGACTTATCAAGTGTTCTCACTCAGTTCCAGAAAGAGTGTTTCTGGTCAACTGTGTTCTTCAAGGAATTAGCAAGCCAGAATGCCCTCTTAGTCTTAAGACAAAGCAAAGAGGAGCAGCAGATAAATAGGGAAATTGGCATCAAAATATAAGACTGAGTCTGAATAAGCTCAAGATTTTCTGAGAAAGTCTTCCTGCTCTCCTGTAGTAATAAGAATCTAGTTACCTTAAAGTAGTATAAACCACCAAATGCAATAAACAAGACATTTGGTCATAAAGCATGGTTCAGTATGAAAAATGTGTTTGTAGTAGAATTTTTATCAACTGAATTTTAACACTTTGTGGGGGAATGCAGGAAACTAAGTTTTGATCTCTGTCTCTCCATCTCTCCTTTTTATTCTCTCTCTGTCTTTATCTATCTGTCTAAATATATCACATCTCCTACTACTACACCTTGATGGTACAACAGTTAAGCACTTGGCTGCTAACTGAAAGGTTGGTGGTTCAAACCCACCCAGTGGCTCTACAGGAAAAAGTCAAGGCAATCTCCTCCATTAAAGGTTACAGCCTAGAAAACCCTGTGGGCAGTTCTACTGTCACATGGGGTCTATCTCATATTTTCCAGTAATCTCATTATTTACTGTCCATTAAGCCATCCTTGAAGGAGCCCTGGTGGTATGTTGGTTAAGTACTCACTTGCTAACCAGAAGGTCAGAGGTTTGAACCCACCAGCTCCTCTGTGGGAGAAAGATGTCACAGTCTGCTTCCATAAAAATTAGTCTTGGAAACCCTGTGAGGCTACTCTATACTATAGATTGCTATGAGTAGGAATCCACTGGACAGCAGTAGGCTTAGTTTTGCTTTTTGGAAGCAATCTTACTCTTAAAAAATTAAAATTCAGTTTTCTCCAGGACACACCCATTCCTTTAGATCTTATTGGATTTTCATAGTGAACAAGCAATGGTTAAAAAAAAAAAAAAAAAATTTTCCTTTCTAGGAAATATTTTTTGTTGGTTACCAAGAGTGGGAACGGAGGGGAGAGAACACTGTTAGATAGGTAGAGACAAGTATTGCTTTGAGTGAAGAGAAGGACAATATACCAGATGTGAGTAATCAACACTGTGGCATTGAGGAAGAGGAAGACAGAAAGAGGTGTATGGGAGATACAGACAGCAAAAGATGAACCCTTTTACACATACATTACTGTGTTGTCAGCAGAGGCAAACACTGATATACGGACGGATAGATGGGTGGACAGGTTGAACTATTAGGTTTGTCCAGGTAGGGGGATTGTGGCCAAGACCATGTATAGGGTTGGCAGACAATGTTTCTACAAGTGCATTTGTGTGTTCTATAAGAATTCCCAGGTATACAGGTACAGACAACTAATATGAACCCTTTTGTACATACAGTACTGCATTGTCAGTGAAGGCTGGCATGGGTATATGGGTGGATAGATGGGTGGACAGGCTGAACAATTAGGTATGTCTATGAAATGGGGAGTGCATCCAAGAACATATATAGTGTTGGCAGTCAATGGTCCTATAAATTTATGTGAATGATCAGAATTCCCAGGTGTATAGTAGAGCTGACAAGGGGAAGGTTGTGGTCACTGCTTGGTCACAGCCAGCTACCCAGAGGGACC
>NW_006921589.1:7432312-7437034 GCF_000298275.1 Orycteropus afer afer
ATTTAAAACAAAACAAAAAAGACCACGTTTGCTGGTCTGATAGAGCCTGATAGAATTCCTGAGACCATAGCCCCTAGCTGCCCTTCAGGTCTGGAACTGAACTCACTCCTGTGGTTCCTAACCAAACAAAAGACAGGCATATGAGCTGAACATTTACATTAAGTAGATACACTTCTTGGAGAGATCAATCATGGGGGAGTAGAAGGCTGTGCATGCATAGGGAGACAGCTCAGGGGGTAGGAGTGCATGGGAGGGAAGGACACAGAAGAGGTAACTATGGGGAGGAAGTAGGAGGGGAGCTGTTGCATTGTGGCAAATTGCATGTCTTGAGACAAAGTGTATGTGACTGCTGTATGGAAAGTGAATTTGCTCTGTAAATTTTCACCCAAATCACAATTAGAAAAAACAAAAACAAAAACAAAAAAACTTCCTTTCCTCAGACATGGTCTAAGAGTTCCTCACACTTTTGTCCCACTATACATACTCCTCATCACAAACCCAGTTCAAACCTCCTTATTCACTCATACATTGACTACTTCTTCCCATAAAATTATATCTGCAACTGATACCTTCTTTCGCTGCCTTGATATTGATGCTGATGCCAAGTTTGCTTTAACACAGCATACCTATGGTGGCAAAACATCTTGGTAGTTTCTAATGTGTGGCTAATTCTAATTTCTAAATGATTTCTCTTGGTCAAAGAGTCCACTAAAGTTCTGAGTGGTAATGATGATAACAGGGACATTCTTTTCAATTAGAATTGCAAAGGGGAAATTGTATATCAAGATATTTTCTTAAAAGGTCTTTCAGTATTACTGATCTGCATGTTAGTATTAAGTTTTGTTTCTACTCGTCTGTCATGTTGTCATACTACGGTGGCTTATATATTGCTGTAATGCTGGAAGCTATGCCACTAGTATTTCAAATACCAGCAGGGTCACCCATGGTGGACAGGCTTCAGTGGCGCTTCCAGATTAAGATGGATTAAAGAGAAGGACATGGCCAGGTCTACTTCTGAAAAAAAAAAAAAAAAAACCTTATGAATAACAGGAAAAACAGTGTCTTATATAGTGTTGGAAAATGAGGCTCTCAGTTTGGAAGACATTCAAAATACGACTGGGAAAGAGCTGCTTCCTTCAAGTAGAGGAGAACTTAATAACAGATGTCATAAAGCTTTCTGAACCTTCATTTGCTGCTGTGACATGACTCAAAAAAGAGAAGAAACAGTTCCAAACATCCATTAATAATCAGAAAGTGGAAGGTATAGACTTGAATCTGTGAAAACTGGAAGTTGTGAAAAAATGAAACGGAACACATAAAGATTGATATTCTAGGCATTAATGAGCTGAAATGGACTGGTGTTGGCCATTTTGAATCAGACAATCTTATGGTCTACTATGCAAGGAATGACAAATTGAAGAGGAATGGCATCCCATTCATTGTCAAAAAGAACATTTCAATATCTATTCTGAAGTACAATGCTGTCAGTAAGAGGATTTTAACTCATATGCCTACAAGAAAGACCAGTTGTTGATATTGTTGCTAGATGCCATTGAGTCGGCTCTGACTCACAGTGACCCTATGAACAACAGAACAAAACACTGCCTGGTCCTCTGCCAACCTCACAACCCTTGCTACACCTAAGCCCATCGTTGCAGCCACCATGTCAATCCCTCTTGTTGAGGGCTTTCCCCTTATTCACTGACCTTCCACTTTACCAAGCATGATATCCTTCCCCAGGAAATGGTGCCTTCTGACAACATGACCGAAGTAAGGGAGACAAAGTCTGGCCATTCTCACTTCCAAGGAGCATTCTGGCTGCACTTCCACTAGGCATCTGTCAATTTGTCGTAGTGTGCTGGTTTGTGTGTTGTTGTGTGGCTGGAGACTATGCCACCAGTATTTCAAATACCAGTGGATCACCCATGGTGGACAGGTTTCAGTGGAGCTTTCAGACTAAGACAGATTTGGAAGAAGGAAGGGGCCATCTACTTCTCAGAGAACTGGCCAGTGAAAACTTTATGAATAGCAGTGAAACAAAGTGTGATTTATTACTGGAAAGATTAGTTAATATAACTATTATTCAAATTTATGCACCAACCACAAAAGCCAAAAATAAACTGAAGATTTTTACCAATTTCTGCAGTCTGAAATTGATTGAACATGCAATCAAGATGTATTGACAATTACTGGTGTTTGGAATGATAGCATTGGAAACAAAGAAGAGGAAGCATCAGTAGGGAGAAAATATGACCTTGATGACAGACATGATGCTGGAGATTGCATGATAGAATTTTGCAGGAGCAATGACTTATTCATAGTAAATACCTTTTTTAAACAACATAAACTATAGCTATACACATGAACTTTGCCAAATGGAATGCATGGGAATCAAATTGACTACATATGTGAAAAGAGATGATAGGAACGTTAAGTATCATCAGTCCAGATCAGGCCAGGGACCAACTGTGGATCAGACCACCAATTGCTCATGTACAAATTGAAACTGAAGAAAATTAAAACAACTCCACAAAAGCCAAAATATGACCTTGAGTGTAGCCCACCTGAATTTATAAACCATTGAAGAACAGATTTGATGCATTGAGCACCAGTTACCAAAAACCAGA
The DNA here is from genome assembly GCF_000298275.1 of Orycteropus afer afer. NCBI lineage: Eukaryota > Metazoa > Chordata > Mammalia > Tubulidentata > Orycteropodidae > Orycteropus > Orycteropus afer. The sequence continues at coordinate 7,434,940 of NW_006921589.1, forward strand.
CATATTGTGGGATGTCATCAAGGACATCATATGTTAAGAAAGTGAAAGATCATCAAAAAGAGAGGAAAGAGAGAAGAACAAAATGTGTGTCAGAAGAGACTCTGAAACTTGCTCTTGAAAGGAAAGTAGCTAAAGCAAATGGATGAAATGTTGAAGTGAAAGAGCTGAATGAATATTTCAAAACACAGCTTGAAAAGACAAAGTAATATAATGGAATGTACAAAGACGTGGAGTTGGAAAATCAAAGAGAATGTGCTCAGCATTTCTCAAGTTGAAAGAAATGAAAAAAAAAATTCAAGACTTGAGTTGCAATATTGAAAGATTCTATGGGCAAAATATGGAACAATGCAGGAAGAATCAAAAGAAGATGGAAGGAATACACAGAGTCACTGTACCAAAAAGAATTGGTTGACATTCAATCATTTCAGAAGGTAGCATATGATCAAGAACACACAGTGTTAAAGGAAGAAATCCAAGCTGCACTGTAAAGGAATTAGTAAAGAACAAACTCCAGAAATTGACAGAATACCCACTGCAATGTTTCAACAAATAGATGCAGCACTGGAGATGGTCACTAGTTTATACCAAGAAATTTGAGAAATAGCTGCCTGGTCAACTGAAAGAGATCCATATTTGTGCCCATTCCAAAGAAAGGTGCCACACCCCACAAGCAGTGAGGTGGGAAGCTGGGAGAGGACAGAAAAGACAAAGGGAACTGGAACAGATTGAGGAGTTAGCTGCAGAGATCCAGGTAAGGGTGGTTGGAGGGTTTTCCAACAGCTAAGGGAGACAAACTTCTCTGTCGGTTTGCCCTACTGTGGTGATGTGTTGCTGTGAGTCTTGAGGCTGTGCCACTGGTGTTTCAAACCCAGTGGGGTACACCTGTTGCACAGGTATCAGCCCGGCTTTCAGACTGAGACAGACTAGGAGGAAGGAGGAGGCCATCCACTTCTCAAAGAATTGGCCAGGGAAAACCTTATGAATAGCAGAGAAACACTGTCTGATACATTACTGCAAAATTTTATGAATAGTCCAGACACACTGTCCAATACAGAGGAGGAAGATAAGTCACTTAGCTTAGAAAGCTCTCAAAGTAAGACTGGGCAAGAGCTACATTATCAGAGTAAAACCAGCCTTACTCATATGGATAATGTAAAGCTTTCAAGACCTCCATTGCTGATGTGGCACCACTCAAATTGAGGAGAAACACCTGCAAACATCCATTAATAATCGGAACATGGAATGTACGAAGTATGAATCTACAAAAATTGGAAGTTGTCAAAAATGAAATGGAACCCATAAAGATTGATATCCTAGGCATTAGTGAGCTGAAATGGACTGGTTTTGGCGATTTTGAATCAGACAACCATATGATCTACTATGCTGGGAACGACGGTTTAAAGAGGAATGGCATGGCATTCATCATCACAAAGGATGTTTCAAGATCTGTCCTGAAGTACAATGCTGTCAGTATTAGGATAATATCCATACGCCTACAAGGAAGACCCATTAATATGACTGTTATTCAAATTTATGCACCAACTACCAAAGCCACACATGAGGAAATTGAAGATTTTTGTTAACTTCTGCAGTCTGAAATTGACTGAACTTGCAATCAGGATGTGTTAATTATCACTGGTGACTAGAATGCAAAAGTTGGAAACAAAGAAGAATCACCGGTAGTTGGAAAATTTGGCCTTGGTGAAGAAGTAATGCTGGAACTCACATGATAGAATTTTGCAAGACCAACGACTTGTTCATTGCAAACACCTTTTTTCAACAATACAAACAGTGGCTTTACACGTGGACTTCACCAGATGGAACACACAGGAATCAGATTGACTACATCTGTGCTAAGAGGCAATGGAGAAGCTCAATATCTTCAGCCAAAACCAGGCCAGGAGCTGATTGTGGAACAGACCATCAACTTCTCATATGCAAGTTCAACTGAAGTTAAAGACAATTGAAACAAGTCCACGAGAGCCAAAATATGATCTAGAATACATCCCTCCTGAATTTAGAGACCATCTAAAGAATAGATTTGATGCATTGAACACCAATGACTGGAAACCAGATGAATTGTGGGATGACATCA
>NW_006921589.1:7438789-7450499 GCF_000298275.1 Orycteropus afer afer
AAGGGACCATTCCCTGGAGAAGGATGTCATGCTTGGTAGGGTGGAGGGTCGACGAAAGAGGGGGAGGCCTTCAACGAGATGGATTGACATGGTGGCTGCGACGATGGGCTCGAGTATAGCAAAGATCATGGAGCTGATGTGGGACTGGGCGGTGTTTCGTTCTGCTGTGCATGGGGTCGCTATGAGTCAGGCACTTAATAACAACAACAACAAAGAAAGGTGATCCAACAGAATGTGGAAATTATCAAACAATATCATTAATATCACACAAAAGTAAAATTTTGCTGAAGATAATTCAAAAATGGTTGCAGTAGCACATTGATAAGGAACTGCCAGAAATTCAAGCTGGATTCAGAAGAGGACATGAAATGAGGGATATTTTGCTGATGTCAGATAGATCTTGGCTGAAAGCAAAGAATACTAGAAAGATGTTTACTTGTGTTTTATTGACTGTGCAAAAGCTTTCAACTGTATACATAAAAAATCATGGATAACCTTGAAAAGAGTGGGAATTCCAAAATACTTAACTGTTCTCATGAGGAACCTGTACATAGACCAAGAGGTAGTCTTCCTAAAAGAATAAGGGGACAGTGCATGGTTTAAAATCAGAAAAGATATGAATCATAGTTGTATCCTTTTACCGTACTTATTCAACCTGTATGCTGAGCAAATAATCTAAGACGCTGGGTTATACGAAGAATAACACAGCATCAGGTTAGGAAGACTCATTAACTGTAATATGCTGATGATACGACCTTGCTTGCTGAAAGTGAAGAAGACTTGAATGGCTTACTGATGAAGAACAATGATTACAGCCTTCAGTATGGATTACACCTCAACATAAAGAAAACATAAATCCTCACAACTGGACAATTTACCAACATCATGATAAATGGAGAAAAGATTGAAGTTGTCAAGGATTCCATTTTACTTGGATCCACAACCAACACCCATGGAAGCAGCAGTCAAGAAATCAAATGATGTATTGCTTTGGGCAGATCTGCTACAACATCTCTTTAAAGGTTGAAGAGCAAAGATGTCACTTTGAAGACTAAGATACTCTTGACCCAAGTCATGGTATTTTCAATAGCCTCATATGCATGTGAGAGCTGGACAATGAATAAGGAAGACCCAAAAAGAATTGATGCATTTGAATTGTGGTATTGGCAAAGAATATTGAATGTACCATGGGCTGCCAAAAGAATGAACAAATCCGTCTTGGAGTAAGTATAGCCAGAATGTTCCTTAGAAGTGAGAATGACCACACTTCATCTCTTGTACTTTAGTCATGTTGTCAGAAGGGACCACTCCCTGGAGAAGGGTATCATGCTTTGTAAAGTAGAGGGTCAGCAGAAAAGGGGATGACTCTCACTAAGATGGGTTGAGACAGTGGCTGCCATAATGGGCTGAAGCATGGCAGTGGTTGGGAAGATGGTGTGGGACCTGGCGATGTTACGTTCTGTTGTACATGGGGTCAGTGAGAGTTGGAACTGGCTCAATGGTGCCCAACAACTACAACATTACATTTTGAACTTTTTTCCATATGAATTTCACTTTTGTATTTCTGTAAAACCTCTGTTGAGAATATTATTGTACTTCTCAAATTTTGTCTCCTATTAATGCAACATGGAAAAAAAGAATGTTTTGTGCATTTTGTCTCAAGAGAGAATCAAAATTTTAAAAATTCTAAAACAACATCAATTTATGTAACTTAGCTATCACATTCTCATCTTCCAATTGGCTTTTAGGATGTATGTACACCAACCCCCGCCCTTCCCTCAACACATACACATCAATAAATAAATCCAAAATAATTTCATCAAAATCCTAGCTGTTGTTTTGTGTGGATATCGACAAGCTGATTCTTAAATGTATACAGCAAAGCAAAAGAACTAGAATAGCTGAAACAGTTTTGAAAAAGAAGAAAATTGGAAGACTCACACTGTCTGATTTCAAGGTTTATTATAAAGCTACAGTAATCATGCCTCAGAAACCCAAGGAGGGGTCGCTATGAGTCGGGCCAACTTGACAGCATATAACAACAACAACAACACAGTAATCAAGATAGTGTGATAATGCCAAAGGAAAAATGTAGAGATCAATGGGACAAAATAGAGAGACCAGAAATGGATCTATACATATATGGGTGAATTAATTTTTTTAACAAGGTTAAAAAGGCAATTCAGTTCAGAGAGGATAATCTTTTCAAGCAATCACTCTGGAACAACTGGATATCCACATGCAAAAATCAAACCCTGATCAATACCTGGTAGTATACACACACAAAAAAATAACTCAAAATGGATCATATACTTAATATGAAGCTTACAATTGTAAGAATTCTAGAAGAAACATAGGAAAATTTTGGTTCTACAATATCTCCATATCCCCTGTAAAAAAAAAAAAAAAGGTGGAGGGAGATTTTAGTCTATCTACGTGAGCTCCTGGAATTTGCAGGACATCTAAGCCATTGTTGGTAGAAAATGGTGTTTCTGGGTATATTGTCTGGCCATGTAGACCAAGTAGTCCAAAGCAGTTCCAAATGGGCTTTATCCTTTTATGCTCCAGCTGCAGCATGTGTAATACAGCTATTGATCTGAGCACAGTGGAGAAATCATATTATACTCACCTGTTTCCTATTCTTGCAAATAGCCCCATTGGGCCTAAATGACCATTTGAAGCCAGCCTACTTTCAAGGTATAGCAGAGGGCTCTTCTTAGCAATGATGAGAGAAACTTGCCTGTGTTCTTCATTCCTTTTCCCACTGATGATTTGTTGTGCAGCCTCTGTAGCAGCTGCTCTTTCTTTCTACTGTATGTCTCCTTTTCATCTTGGGTAATTTCTTTGAAGCAAGGCTGGAGAAAGCAGAGAAAAAGCCAGGGTATTGGGGACCAGGACAGAGTGAGGAAGCAGAGGCAGGGATCCAGATAAGGCCAGGGACCCAGGCCACGGCCCTCCCAAGTGGCAGGAAAGAGGCAGCGATCTGTGTAAGGGGAGGGTGGAGACGTTTTGAACAGTTAAGGAAGACAAACTTGTCTGTCAGTTTGTCCTGCTGTGTGGCATGTTGCTGTGAGGCTTGAGGCTGTGCCACTGGTGTCTCAAACTCAGTAGGGTTGCACATGGTGCACAGGTTTCAACAACTTACAGACTGTGAAGACTAGGAAGAAGGAGGAGGCTATCTATTTCTCAGAGAATTGGCCAGGGAAAATCTTATGAATAGCAGATAAACTCTGTCTGATACATTACTGTGCAACTTTATGAATAGCCCAGAAACATTGTCCGATACAGTGCAGGAGGATAAGCCACTTAGGTAGGAAGGCTCTCAAAATAGGACCAGGAAAGAGCTGCATCATCAGAGTAGAACCAGCCTTAATAATATAGATAAGGTAAAGCTTTTGAGACCTCCATTTGCTGACGTGGCATGACTCAAATTGAGGAAAAACAGCTGCAAACATCCATTAATAATCGGAACATGGTATGTACGAAGCATGAATCTAGGAAGATTGGAAGTTGTAAAAAATTAAATGGAACACATAAAGATTGATATCCTAGGCATTAGTGAGTTGAAATGGACTGGTTTGGGCCATTTTGAATCAGACCACCATGTGGTGTACTGTGCTGGGAATGACAATTTGAAGAGGAATGGCATGGTGTTCATCATCACAAAGGATGTTTTAGGATCTGTTCTGAGATACAATGCTGTCAGTGATAGGATAATATCCATATGCCTACAAGGAAGGCACTTGACTGCTAACCAGAAGGCTGGCGGTTCAAACCCACCAGCCACTCCTCGAAAGGAAGATGGGACAATCTACTTCCGTAGTGACACCGCCTCAGAAACCCAAGGAGGGGTTGCTATGAATCAGGTCTGACTCGACGGCAAATAACAACAACAAGGAAGACCAGTTAATACTACTATTATTCAAATTTATGCACCAACTACCAAAGCCAAAGATGAGGAAATTAAAGATTTTTATCAGCTTCTGCAGTCTGAAATTGACCGAACATGCAATCAGGATGTGTTCATTATCACTGGTGACTGGAATCCAAAAGTTGGAAACAAAGAAGAATTATGGGTAGTTGGAAAATTTGGCCTTGGTGACAGAAATGATGCTGGAAATCGCATGATAGAATTTTGCAAGACAAATGACTTATTCATTGCAAATACCTTTTATCAACAACACAAATGGTGGTTATACATGTGGCCTTCACCAGATGAAATACACAGGAATCAAATTGACTACATCTGTGCTAAGAGGCAATGGAAAAGCTCAATATCTTCAGTCAAAACCAGGCCAGGAGCTGATTGTGGAACAGACCATCAACTGCTCATATGCAAGTTCAACTTGAAGTTAAAGATGGTTAAAACAAGTCCATGAGAGCCAAAATATGATCTAGAATATATCCCTCCTGAGTTTAGAGACCATTTAAAGAATAGATTTGATGCATTGAACACCAATGACCGAAAACCAGATGAATTGTGGGATGACATCAAGAACATCATCCATTAAGAAAGCAAGAGGTCACTAAAAAGATGAGAAAAGAAGAAAATACCAAAATGGATGACAAAAGAGACTCTGAAACTTGCCCTTGAGCAAAAAGTAGCTAAAGCAAATGGAAGAAATGACAAGATCAAAGAGATGAACAGAAGATTATAAAGAGGAGCTCAAGCAGACAACACCAATTACTATAATGAAATGTGCAAAGACTTGGAGTTAGAAAACTGAAAGGGAAGAACATGCTTGGCATTTCTCAAGCTGAAAGAACTGAGGGAAAAAAAAATTAAGTCTCGAGTTTCAATATTGAAAGATTCTATGGGCAAAATATTGACTGATGCAGAAAGCATCAAAAGAAGATGGAAGGAATACACAGAGTCACTGTACTAAAAAGTACAATCTTCATCCACTTCAGGAGGTGTTGTATGATCAAGAACCAATGGTAATGAAGGAAGAAGTTGAAGTTGCACTGAAGGAATTGGTGAAGAACAAGGCTTCAGGAATTGATGGACTATGCATTGAAATGTTTCAACAAAGAGATGCCCCACTGGAGGCACTCCCTCAGTTATGCCAAGAGATTTAGAAAACAGCCATCTGGCCAACTGACCAGAAGAGATCCATATTTATACCCATTCCAAAGAAAGGTGATCCCACAGAATGTGGAAATTATTGGACAATATCATTAATATTGCATGCAAGTAAGATCTTACTGAAGATATCCAAAAACGGTTGCAGCAGTGTATTGACAGAGAACTTCCAGAAGTGCAAGCTAGATTCAGAAGAAGACGTGAAACAAGGGATATCATAGCTGCTGTCAGGTGGATCCTGGCTCAAAGCAAAGAATACCAGAAATATGTTTACTTGTGTTTTATTGACTATGCAAAAGCATTTGATTGTGTAGATCATAACAAATTGTGGATGACATTGAAAAGAATGGAAATTCCAGAACACTTGATTGTGCTCAGAGGAAACTGTACATTGGCCAAGAGGCTGTTGTTTGAACAGAACAAGGGAACACTGCATGGTTTAAAAATCAAAAAGGGAGTGCATCAGGGTTGTATCCTCTCCCCATACTCATTCAATCTGTATGCTGAGCAAATAATCCGAGAAGCTGGACTATGTGAAGAAGAATGTGCTAGCAAGATTGGAGGAAGAATCAACAACAACCTGCGATACACTGATGACACAACTTTATTTGCTGAAAGTGAGGATGACTTGAGGTACTTACTGATGAAGATTGAACAATACAGTCTGCAGTATGGATTACATCTCAATATAAAAACAAAAATCTTCACAACTGAACCTATAAGCAGCATTACGATAAATGGAGAAAAGATTGAAATTGTCAAAGACTTCACATTGCTTGGTTCTACAATCGATGCCAGTGGAAGCAGCAGTCAGGACATTAGACAACTTGCCAACTGGGCAAGGTGGCTGCAAGGGACCTCTTTCAAGTGCTGAGGAGCAAGGATGTCTCCTTGAGGACGAAGGTGCACCTGACAGAAGCCGTGATATTTTCAATCGCCTCGTATGCATATGAGAACTGGACAATGAATAAGGAAGTCCGAAGAAGAGTTGATGCTTTTGAGTTGTGGTGCTGGCTAAGAATGCTGAAAGTACCATGGACTGCTAAAAGAACTAACAGATCTGTCCTGGAGGAAGTGCAGCCGGAATGCTCCTTGGAAGCGAGAATGGCCAGACTTCGTCTCACCTACTTTGGTCATGTTGTCAGAAGGGACATTTCCCTGGAGAAGGATGTCATGCTTGGTAAGTTGGAGGGTAGACGAAAGAGGAGAAAAGCCCTCAATGAGATGGATTGACATGGTGGCTGCAATGATGGGCTCAAGTATAGCAAGGCTCATGGAGCTGGCACGGAACCGGGCAGTGTTTCGTTCTGCTGTGTATAGGGTCACTATGAATTGGACACAACCCGAGGGCACCTAACAACAACAACAAGGCCCCTTTTCTGTAGCAAGCAACCTTGAGACATTCAGCTCTATCATTTCCCAGACAATATGTCTCCAACTTTAATTCCAAAGTTCCTGAAAGCTTTCCTCTGTCCACCTTGTGTTCCGTTGCCTTCATTTAAGTGTCCGGCAAGGCAATTGCTTCAGGATTTTTGTATCCATTCTAGCATATGCCTTAAACCAAAGAGTATTGCAGCAACCATAGCATCAGTGTCTGGGGCTTGGCAATGATGCAGGGTATTGTCGTTGGAGCCACTGGTGTGTCATAGCCGGTAATAGGAAAACAGGGAAATCTCATTCTAGAACCTCAGATCCAAATCATGCAGATCATTTAACAATAGAGTAGAGACTCAGTTTCCTGCAGTATGTGGAACCAAGCTATGCTCTGATAACAGTAAGCTTTAATAATAAGCAATTTTAAGCATATTTTAAAATGCAGATGCATGCTTCTGATTGATGGGTGGGATAGTGTATGTAGTGTTACCATTGAAACATGTATTGACGGTTGTCATCGATTATATTGGTATGTGCCAAAGAACAGCCCTCTGTAACTGAGCCTCCTCATTTGTGAAATTTATGTCTAAGCCATCTTTACAATCAGATCTTCTAGGCCACTTGCCTATTGGATACTCAGAACAATTTCTAATCCAGCTGACCATGATGTCTTGTCTCTCCTTGCCCCACAAATGAAGGGGGAATCAGTTTCATCTCTAGCACTCAGGTTAACCAAGTGGTCATGGATTTCTAGAGTGCTGGGTTGTGAAGAATTCTGAAGTTGCACTTGAAATCACCTAAGCACATGGTAGGGGAGTGCAGCTAGTATATCCCAGGTGTGCCATCAGCATGTATGGGTTTAACCTGACTACATTCTTTCTTTGAGTTCCTGGCCTACCTGATTTCTTTCTTCCATGTTTCTCCCTCTTGGTGGATTTCAGGTTGCCTGAATAACATCTACACTACAGGCAGAATTTAAAAGAAGTTTGCAAACCTATCTGTCAGAAAATTTAACAGATTGTAATTACAGAGAAAACTGATGGGGATTAGCAGTAGAATTAGAGAGTTCAAAATTAAGTAAATTAAAAAAATAATTATACCTAGTCCCTATATAAGGTAAATGGGTTAGTCCTCTCTTCTGACATCTCTTAGAATCCCTTCTTAGACATTCATGGGAGAAGAATAAACTGTTTACCCCTCTTATACTGTCTCATTCCACTGAGAAAAGCCATCTACTCTGATTACTACTATTGCCTGGACATGATAAAGAACATTAATAGGATGACGTCCAAGGGGCTTAACGTTCAAAGGGGATTCATTTATATCTCAGGGGAAAATATAGCACTAATAGACTCTTTCCTCCAGTCTCAGCCAGCAATCTCCTGTCTTTAAACAGGGAAGATCAACTTCAGTCATTATCTAAAAATGTTGTGCTCAATCCTTAGCCTTAATCAATGCAAATTTTCTATCACCCTAAACATAAATGGATAATTTGCATTGATTAAAGATAAAGGTTACACAGCCAATTAAAGTAATTGATATCAATAAGTTGTACACCTATAAAAAGTTGAATTGGCAAATGATGTGTAATATAAATTCTTGTTGTTAGGTGCTATAGAGTAATAGTGACCCTATGTACAACAGAATTAAACACGCCTGGTCCTGCAACATTCTCACAATTGTTGCTATGTTTGAGTTTGTTGTTGCAGCCACTGTATTCACCCAAGTCGTGAAGGGCCTTCATCTTTTTTGCCGACCCTCCACTTTACCAAGCATGATCTCCTTCTCCAGGGACTGATCCTCCCTAATAACGTGTCCAAAATATGTGAGATGAAGTCTTGCCATCTCATGTCTAAGGAATGTTCTGGCTGTACTTCTTCCAAGATGCATTTGTTCATTCTTCTGGCCGTCCAAAGTATATTTAATATTCTTTGCCAATACTACAATCAAAGGCATCAATTCTTCTTCAGTCTTCCTTATTCATTGTCCGGCTTTCACATGTATATGAGGCAACTAAGAATATCATGGCTTGGGTCAGGCATACCTTAGTCTTCAAAATGACATCTTTGCTTCTGAACATTTTTAAGAGGTCTTTTGTAGAAGATTTTTTGAGTTCAATATGCCATTGCTTGATTCCTTGACTGCTGCTTCCATGGGCATTGATTGTGGATTTGTAAAAATGGAATAGAGGTGGTGTCTGACCTCCTTTAACTTCGAAAGGAGAAGGAAGATCAAGTTTAACAGCCCAAGGCTGATTCCTATGAGAAAGAGGTCAGACATGCTTGTACTGCCCAGACTGTTTACCAATTTTGACACCAATTCTCCCTCCCACGGTACTCTACACTTCTCTGCTGTGTTCAACAATTTGTTACAATGGCCATGCAGAACTCACAAACAATACTTATGATTATGGGTTTTTTTAGGAAGTAACAGGTCACAATTCAGGATCAGAAATGACTCAGAATACAGTTCTTTGATCAGGAGAGCCTTGTCTCAGCAGTGTCCATAGGCACGCCTCCCTCTGGCTCCGCCTGTTAGCCCTGCAGCCCCTTGGCCTTTACCTTGCTCAGAGCAAAGCTCTTTTATCTCTTGTAGTGGTTAAGTTTGTGTGTCAACTTGGCTGGTCTTGGTTGAGTGGCTGGGCAGCTGGATGTAGTATTCCCCATGATGAGACTGATAATCAACTCCATGGTGGAATCTACTGGGAGCAGCTAAGTAGCTGCTTTAGGGATGTGGTCTGCTTCCTGTATATTAGGAGAAGACTTGGGGATAGTCTCTAGCTTATGGCACGCTTGAACCCTGCATATACCCGAGTCATTATTCAGCAGCCTGCTATGCTCTGCCAATCCTGGGACTTTCAATGGGCTTGAATTAATGGCCTGCCATGTGGTTTGGTATCATTAGGACTGTGCCATTTTATTTGTTGACCTTGGGCTTGTCAGCCTCAGCAGCCAGTAGTGGCCTGAGTGAAGAAATGCCTCTAGCTTCAGTGGGCTGGGAGCAAGAGGCAGAGCTGGACCCCAAGGTTGAGGGGCTTTCCAGCCCCTAGAGCCTGGCATTTTGAACTCAGACATTTAGCCTCCCGAACTGTAAAACAATAAACTCCTGTTTCTTAAGGCCATCCAATTTGTGATATATTCTTGTCAGAGTGCCATCAGGCAACCAGAACAGCTCTGCCGGCGAGTCCCCAGAGGTACCCCACTCTGCCATTAAGCCTCCTGCCCAAAGGCACTCAACTTTCTGGTTCCACGGGTCAGTGAGCCTAGCTCCCCAGGTAAGTGCCTAAAGACATCCTACCCTGCCAGCAAGCCTCCTGACATAAGGCATTCAGCTTTCTCACTCCACAGGCTGAGAAGCCCACTGCACTGTCTTGAGCTGGTCTCTCGGTTCTGCTGCCTCCGATGCTGCTGTTTCTTTTCCACTGCTTCCCATATCTCTTCATCTCAGCAAAGTGTTGCAGCTCTCTCTCTGATACCTGATCAAGAAGTTTCAGAACAGAGAGCTCAAGTCCAAAAAGTGCACTCCATTCTTAGTTCTTCTTTCTTGATGGTAGGGAAATCGCTTCCTTCCACCTCTGAGATGGTTCTTTTTAAGACTAGTAGGATGGCAAAACTGACCAATTCCCAGGTTAGAGTTCTATATACCTTATTTGCATGGTCCTATCCACCCAAGGAAGGAGCTTTGGTGGTGCAGTGGTTAAAGCATTTTGCTGCTAACCAAAATATCAGAGGTTCAAACCCATCAGCTACTCTGCAGGAGAAAGAAGATGCAGCATGTTTCTATAAAGATTTACAGCCATGGAAACCTTATGGTGGCAGTTCTACTCCATCTTGGAGGGTTGCTATGAGTCAGAATCAACCCAATGGCAATGAGTTTGTTTTTGTTTTTTGACCACACAAGGGTATCATGCCCTATTTACATGATTAGCAAGCTATCCAATTCCCTTGGTGGGCCACAGCCCTTCAATTTGCATAGTCCCACCTAGTCATCTGGTGAGAGTCACAAAAACCATGGCTAGAAGGGCCATAATAAGCAATTCACTGCACTGCAGGATGCAAATAAAATGAAATCCTTGACAACTTCAATACTTTCTCTGTTTATTATGATATTGCTTGATGATCCAGTTGTGAGGACGTTTGTTCTTTTTTATGTTGAAGTGTAATCCATACTGAAGACTATAGTGTTTAATCTTCTCAGTAATGCTTTGTCTTTTCACTTTCAGGAAGGAAGGGTGTGTCAACTGCATGTTGCAGATTGTTAGTGTCTTTCTCCAACCCTGGTGCTGCATTCTTCTTCATATTGTCCAGCTTCTTGGATTATTTGTCCAGCATGCAGATTGAATAAGTATGGTGACAGGATACAATCCTGATGCATACTTTTTCTAATTTTAAACCACACACTCTCCCCTTGTTCTGTTTGAACAACTCCCTCTTGGTCTATGTACAGTTCCTACATGAGCACAATTAAGTGTTTGGGAATTCTCATTCTTTGAAATGTTATCCTTATGTAATACCTATATATCTCACAAGGATGACATCTCATGGAATTTCATTCTTTGTTTGGAGTCTCAAGATCATGGTTTCATGGAATATCTGAATTAATTGGTCTAGTATCATATTTAGTGCCTCTCTTTTATCCCTAGTTCATTGTAAAGTGCCTAGAGTCTTAAAAACTTACAAGTGGGTCACCCAAAGTACAGTAATTGGTCTCTTTTCACCTGGAACAATAGAGGAAGAAGGAGAGTCAGGAAAAATAGTAGGATATGGAACATGTGGCTAATTGCCTACATGAAAATCTGCCTCTTTTTCCATTAGACCAGAACTTCATAATTCCCAGCTACTTTCTGAACTGTTTTTTTTATTTTTATTTTTATTGTAATTTGGGTGAAAGTTTAGAGAAAATTCACTTTCCATACAGCAATTCACATACACTTTGTCTCATGACACTGACTGCAATCTCCAATGCAACAGCTCCCCTCCTTCTTTCTCCCCATAGTTACCTCTTCCCTGTGTCCTTCCCTCCCATGCACTCCTACCCCCCAAGTTGTCTCCCTGTGTATATACAGCCCTTCTATTCTCCCATGATTGATCTCTTCAAGAAGTGTATCTACCTAATGTAAATGTTCAGTTCATATGCCTATCTTTTATTTGGCTGGAAGCTACAGGAGTGGGTTCAATTCCAGACCTGAAGGGCAGCTAGGGGCCATAGTCTCAGTGGTTCCATCAGGTTCTATCAGACCAGCAAACCTGGTCC
>NW_006921589.1:7450599-7472980 GCF_000298275.1 Orycteropus afer afer
TCAGACCAGCAAACCTGGTCCTTTTTTTTTTTTTTTTTTAAATGATTTTGAGTTTTGGTCCACATTGTTCTCCCACTCTATCCAGGATCTCCTACATAGATCTCCCTCCAAGTGGTTGACAGTGGTAGCTGACTACCCTCTAGTTCTTCTGGTCTCATAGTTGTATAGGCTGAGAATCACATAGTTTACCACTTTCTTGGTTAACATGCATCTTTTTTTTTTTTTTTCATTCCTTGCTCTGGATGAGGAAAGACCCATCATTGCATCTAGATGACAGCTTGCCAGCTTTTGAGATCCCAGTTGCTACTCACCAAAGTAGGATGTGGAACAGTGTTTTTGTGTGGTATGTTGCAGTGTAGTAAATTACCTGGTATGGCTTTTCTAGCCATAAGTCTCTGTAAACTCCATGGTGGAATTTGCTGTGAGAAACTGAGTAGCTCCTGATTGTTAAAGTCATCCACCAGGGGATGTTGGGAGCTGCACAAAGTAATTTTCTGGGAAGTTCACTCTCTCTCTCTCAGGTATATAGAATTCTGATGTTGGGATTGGTTAGTTCAGCCTCAAAAGGAGTCCTCCTAGAGGTAAAAGGAATCTCTCTGACTGCTGGCTGAGAAAGATATGCTGCTGAGAGAAACATGCTCCTGAGAGACAGACACTGAGAGACATGCATTGCTGAGAGAGAGACACCGAGAGAAATGCACTGCTGGGAGAGACATTGTTGGTTGAGAGACAGTGGGCTGAGAGAGACTGAGCATTTTTCCTGAACTTGAATTGTAGCCTGGTGTTTCCTAATAAACCCCACAATCTGTGAGTTCTGTGTGGCCACTGCAGTGAATTATCAAACCCAGCAGAGAGGTGGTGGGTGCTGCAGGAGGAATGGTTAGTGTTAGGATTGATGAAAGGGCTGGAGGCAGGCAGCATGTCTGACCTCACAGGAATAGGCTTTAGGCTATTGATGGTGATTCGTCTTCCTCTTGTGTGGTTAGAGGAGGTCGGAAGATGCAGCCTCCCTGCCCCTTTGGCATATGTTATGCCAATTGAGCTTGATGTTCCCTGTGACCATGGTCCTGAGCCCACAGGTCCAACTATTTGCTCCCTTTCGGTAGCTGGCTGTATCCAAGAAATAACTACAACCTTGTCCTTGTCAGTTCTACTATATACCTGGAAATTCTTATAGAACATACAAATACACTTGTAGAAACATTTTCTGTCAACCCTATACATAGTCTTGGGCACACTTCCCCCTGCATAGACATACCTAATAGTTCAGCCTGTCTACCCATCTATCTGCCCATATATCAATGTTTTCCTTCACTGACAGTGCAGTTATGTACGTGCAAAAGGGTTCATCTTTGTTGTCTATACCTCCCATGTACCTCCCATGTCTTCCTCTTTCTCAATGTCACTGTGCTAATCACTCACATTTGGTACATTGCCCTTCTCTTCACCTAAGTCAATACTTGTCTCTACCTATCTAATTAGGAGCTCTGGTAGCATAGTGGCTAAAGCACTTGACTGCTAACCAGAAGGCTGGCGGTTCAAACCCACCAGCCACTCCTCGGAAGGAAGGTTGGGCAATCCTACTTCCGTAGTGATACTGCCTCGGAAACCCAAGGAGGGGTCGCTATGAGTTCGGGCCGACTCGACGGCACATAACAACAACAACAACAACAACAACCTATCTAATAGCATTCCCTCCCCTCCTCTCTCACCCCTGGTAACTAGCAAAGAAAATTCCCTTCCATATATAAACCTTTCCTTGACTTTTTACAGTAACAGACTAATACAATATTTGTCTTTCTGTGATTGACTTATTTCACTCAGCAAAATGTTCTCCAAGTTCATCCACATTATGTGGTGTTTTGCAGATTCTATGTTATTCTTTAGGGTTGCATAGTATTCTATTGTGTGTATGTACCATAGTTTGATTATCTATTCTTCTGTCCATGGGCACCTAGGTTGTTTCTGTCTTTTTGCTATTCTAAATAATGCTGCAATGAATATGGGTGTGCATATATCTGTTCTTGTTCTGGCTCTCACTTCTTTAGAGTATGTATCTAATAATGGAATGGCTGGGTCAAATGGTATTTCTAATTCCAACTTTTTAAGGAATCGCCATACTGCTTTCCACAGTGGTTGTATCATTTTATGATCCCACCAGCAGTGTATGAGAGTCCCAATCTCTCTGCATCCTCACCAGCGTTTGTTATTTTCTGTCTTGCTGAACTTTGCTACTAGTGCTGGGGCAAGATGGTATCTTATTGCTGTTTTGATTTGCATCTCTAATGGCTAATGATCATGAGCATTTCTTCATATGTTTGTTGGCCTCCTGAATATCCTCTTTGGTGAAGTGTCTATTCATGCCTTCTGCCCATTTTTTTAACTGGATTATTCCATTGCTGAACATTTTGATCAAAGTTTCTATAGAAGGATCCTGATCAAAAAGAGGAAAAATGTGGAAGAGAATTTCAAATTCTCATGAACCTGTACTTACTAGAGTCATGAAGGCTGGGTAAACCCCTAAAACTATTACCCTGAGATAATCTTTAAACCTTAAACCAAAAATATCCATTGAAGCCTTCTTTAAACCAAACAGTAGTTTAGTTTGATCAGTAAACAGTGTCTGCCTTGAGCATTGTGCTCTTTTAGAAAGCTATCTATAGGATCCAATTGATAACAGCAACTCAGAAGTTTAGATAGGAAGCTTGGGGAGCAGTGAGTTTATGTTAATGGAGGAAGAAGAATTCAGAAAGGGGGAGTGAGAATGGTTGTACAACTTGAAAAATGTAATCAATGTCACTGACATATTCATGTATAAATTATTGAATGGGTGTATATTTGGCTGCGTATATTTCCAATACCAACTTCAAAAATAAATTATTTTTAAAAAACTGTTGTACTCAGTACTGAATAACATTTTAAATGCCAGGACTGTCCAATCAGTCAAACTATCAACCAAGATTTTCAAGAAGATTTCACTAACATTGGCTTGGAATAGTTTTTCCTATCTTTTTTGCTAAGTGAAACACACTCTCTCTGTCTACCAGGACTCTTGGAATTTGAAATTTCAAATGTTTACCTATTAAATGGAATTCAGTCTTTTTAGTTCAGAAGAGGGTTGCCCTTTCTTTAGTGTTTCTTTGGGGATTTAGCTAACCACTGTTAGGAGCTCAAATCAATGTGTATGTGTGAGTAGCACATGTGTTTGTGCATGTGTCTAGCAATTTCATGGGGTGGTCCTCAATATTCCCTAGACAGAGAGTGAGTATTAGGAGGAGAGAGGTAAAGGTTGGTGTGAGATCTCTGAGGCACCCTAAGTACAGGCTTTGCTTTATCCTGCTGCATCCCTTTGCTTTTTCTACCTGATTCTGGTGGCCCTACTATTAAGATTGGAGAAAAGAACATTTTCCATTTTCCGAGATGCCTAAGAATTTTGGATGAGTATCTACACTTTTCTTTAAATATGGAGATTCTCATAGAATAGTGCAGAAGTCATTTCAAGGTTCTTCAGAATAGTCATCTGAAGTCTTGACATTAGTAATGAGAAAGTTTCTATACTTATTTTCTTGCCTAAATTATCAATTTTCAGTCCCTGGAATTGAATATAGTGCAACATAGCAGTTGTTAGTTACTATCAAGTCAGCTGAGGTAAACTTTAACTCATGGTGACCTAGGGAGCTCTAGTGGTGTGGTGCCTAAGGCATTTGACGGCTAACCAGAAGGTTGGCCATTCAAACCCACCAGCCACTCCACAGAAGGAAAATAAAACATTGCCTCCCCCTCCACCATCTTCATGATCACTGGTTTAAGTCCGTGATTGTCGCTGTTTTGTCAGTCCATCTCATTGAGTATTTCCCTTGTTTTCGCTGTGCCTCTGCTTTACCAACCATGATGTTCTCTTCTCGTGTTCGGTCTTCTCTGATGATATGTCTAATGTAAGCAAAGATTCTGGCTGTGTATCATCTGAGACTGATTAATTCATGGTCCCGGCAGTCCACAGTATTCTTCACCAACAGCACAATCTGAATGCATCATTTCTTCTTCTGGCATCCTTTTCCATTGTCCAGCTTTTGCAAACATATGAAGCAATTGAAAAGACAATAGCTTGGGTACAATGCACCTTAGTTATCAAACTGACGTCTTTGCTTTTTATCACTTTAAAGGAGATCTTTTGCAAGAGATTTGCCCAATGCAACACACTGTTTGATTTCTTGACTGTTGCTCCCATGTTACTGAATGAAAAAAGTTATTCAATATTAATATTTTTAAGCCATTAATGTCATAGACTTATAGAATTTCAGAATTCTTCAAACTTAGACTTTATCCTCTCCAAGCCCTTAATTGTAAAATTCTGTCTCTCAGAGAGAGAATCTCATTTCTGCAGCTTAGTGTTATAACAGAGGGGTGACATGAAAGCTCATCTCACAGACCAAAGTAGATCTGGATTTAGTATGCCAGTATCCAAACTCCTGTTGACTTCTTATCCTCATTCCCACCCCATTCAGTGCCCTGTTCAAAATAAGAGCCTTATTCTCATTTTCTGGTGATATTTCTATGTATTGGCAACTAGGAATATGCAAGTGAATCTTTCATGAAAATGTGTTGTGTCCTAGGAAATGTGAAAGCCACTATTACAAAAATACATTGTCCTTTCGGTTCCTCTAAAATAAATTCAAGAGCTCAGCCCCTTGTCCCTATCTTCTGTCCTACAGATATCTGACACCTTTATGGAAAGTTATCATAGAAAAGATTTCCCTCTGAGGTCATTAAATTTAGGCCACCACCATCTGCTATGAAATTTAGATAATGAAAATGGAATGTTATTCTTTAAAAATGACTATTTGACAGAATATTTTAAGTAAAATGGTCATGTCAGTGAATAGCTCAACATATTCAATATAGAAAACTCAGAAGTACTGGAGGAAGGACATTATTGAGTTATTTGTATTTAAAGTCTCTGCATTTTCCCTAAGGATTCTGCCTTCTGTCAAGATTAAGTTGTTCAGACTTTAATATTTGTCATGAAAGAAATGGCTTTGATCTCACAGATGCCATGGAGACACAAGGTGGAAGGAGCCCTATTACTCAGAAAGAAAACAGATTTCATGGGTTGTAGTCATATGTTCCAAATGGCAAGCCTGGATGCAGTAGTCATTCTTAAAGCAGAAATCCAGTGACTCATAGAGAAATGTCTGTTTCCCAAGGGGCAGCCCATCATGGAAGGAAAATAGATCAAAGTCCACATGGTCAAACTAGGTTTTCCTGGTCCAAGGCCATTGCTGGGGAATAATTATGCATTCATGTATACTATCGAATATCTCCTTAGATACATTTCCATGAGTCCACTAGACACAAGCTATTTAAAGCCAGCACTAGATCTTTACCTTTTTGTTCCCCAGCCTGGCACATGGTAAGTGCTTAACAGAAAGGGATTGGAATGTGCCAGTTTATAGCAAATAGAACTGGTGTCAGTGTAAGTCAGTGGTTCTCAATCTATTGATGATTTTGCCCATCAGGAGACATTTAGCAACTTCAGGAGACAACTTGGGGTATGCTGCAGGCATCTGGTGGGTAGAGGCCAAGGATGCTGTTAAACATTGCACAATGCACAGGTCAACAAAGACGTGGTCCAAAATGCAATGCTGCTGAGCTTGACAAGCACTAACATAGACTACTGGAGGGATAAAGGTATTTTTCACCTTCTCAGTTTTCTTTCCAATGGAGGTAGCACTATCAACTTATCACCCATCACTCCTGTCTGCTCCTTCCTTCCTTCTTCACACAGAGTAGGGGTGATTCCTGCAATTGGTGAGACCTGAGTGAAAATGTGGAAATGTCAGGAACAGCTTTTCTTTATCCCTTTTTGACAATGAGCTGCCCACAGATTTCTGCTCTACTCTTCCTTCCACATTTTGAGGTTGAGGTCACAATAAGGACTGGGAAGATCCCACCCAGACTGTGCTGGACAGGTGAGTCTGTCTATTGGTTTAATATTAGGAAACCCATGGTTTCTCCATACCTTATACATGTAATAAACCTCTGAATCGTTCAGATACCCCAGTTGCGCCATGTTTGACATTCATTAGCAATTGCTGTCGTAAGACCCCATGTGTTAGAGTTGAACTGTGCTCCATAAGATTTTCAATGTCTGGTTCTTTAAAAAGTAGACCTTTCTTCTGAAGTGCCCTTCAGTTAGTGGCCAAACATGCTAACCATGTGCACCACTTGGGGACTTATGACGTTCATTAGCGGTTGTTCTTAGTTGCTGTGGAGTCAATTCCAATTCATGCTGACCCCATGTGTGCAGAGTAAAACTGCTCCATAGGGTTTTCAAGGTTGTGACCTTTTAGAAACAGATTTCCAGCTCTGTCTTCTGAAGTGCCTCTGGGTATTTGCGAACTGCCAACCTTTCAGCTAATAGATGAACACTTTATCCTTGGTGCTACCCAGGGACCTCTGATGTTCATGAAGGCCCATGCATTTGAATATTAGTAACAGTCCCGTGTTATCCATCTCACCCCTGAGAGTTGTGGATTTCTTTTCAACATTAAGTTGATGCTGGGAGCAAGCCCTGCCTAGACATATACACAGTGATATTCATGTGACATCAAGAAAATGGACCTAAATTATCAGAAAGCATGGAATTTAACTATATGTTTGGAGGCGCTGACAGTGGACTTGTAGACAGAAGCCACTTTGGAATTGAAGGCTTCTGTTTAAAGACTGAATCAGGCTTGATAATGTGGAAAGCAGAATTCTCAGTGATAAGCTGCAGTGGATGTGATGTTATCTCAGGTCAAACAGATACAGAGGCTGGCAAAACAGTCATCCTTTTTCAGGACATGGCTTGCAGACCTCTTTACTCTCCTGAGTCTAGAAGGTGGTACATTTTCATTAGGTGATCCAGGCTAAGAGAAGCTCTCTCCAAATTACCACTATTTCATAATGATAAACCCTGGAAAAGAGCATCTTCTTAAAATGCTATCCCCGAATGGACAGAGATAAATGTCAACAGAGATTTTCAATTCTCACAGCTCTGCTTAAAGCTTTTTCCCCTGGACACATTTGTTTATTTTTACTGCTTCTCCTATATCATAATTGATTATATCTGATTCATAATCAACTTAGAAAATATGAATAAGAATTCGCATTCCCATGTAATTCTTAGATTTAAGAAAGAGAATATTGATGGGTTTGTTTACTTAAGTACTTACATTTACACTGGATCTTGGAGTGGACATTGCAGTCCCTGGGTGGCACAGATAGTTAGCACTGGACTACCAGCTGCAAGGTTGGCATTTCAAACTCACCCAGAGGTGCCTTGGAAGTAAGGTCTGGTGATCTGTTTCCAAAGGGTCGCAGCTTTGAAAACCCTGTGGAGCAGTTCGTTCTATTCTGCACACTTGGGATCACCGACTTGAAATCGAGTCTATGGCAACTAAAACGGCAAAAGAACGGACATAATTTTTTTTTTTCATTGCTCAAAACTCGCTGGCATCAAGTCGGATCCAACTGCTAGATGGAGGAAATTGATATTTGATATTGAGTAAAAAATATTAACTTTTAAAAATGTCTCCCTGATTTATTATTGTTGACTTGGTGCACAGCTCCTTCACTGTTTTTCACAGTTATTTAAATTAACATCATCACCATGGTAACAGTTTCCATTTACAATAATAATAATAATATATGTACAATTTAATTAGTAACTATAAAGCAGGTATTTACATCAACGACATCATTGCCAGTCCCCTAAAAGCCCCTCAACTGCCTTCCTGTGTGAATAACAGTTGATATAAGCCTAATTTGCAAAACGTGAAGATAACACATATCGTCACTTTCTCACCTCATCAGTTTGACACCAGCCACCCACGTGGCACTTTCTCATCTCTGACCCTAACCACCCAGAGCTGGGTCTCCACAAGTTGGGACTCTGTTCTTCTAGCCCCTGACAGATAGGCAGATGCCAGCCTCTTTGCTGGTTCTCACTTCCCCCAGTGAGTTCAATAATTTGCTAGAATGACTCATGGAACTCAGAGACTATTACCTATACTTACAGTTACTCATTTATTATAAGCAGGAAGTATAAAAGCATACAGATGCATCAGACAAGGTCTGGAAGAGGTCCCTGCACAAGGCTGCCATTGTCCCCAGGGATGTGCTGCAACCTCCGCCATGCATAAATGTTGGCATCAATCCTGGGAGGCCCCCAAAGGCAACAGCTCTCGTTTTCTGACTAGCTACATTGCTTTCTCACATTGTGCTGGATAATCCACACAGTATTTCCTTTAAATCTTACAACTCCATGAAATGGGTATTATCCTAGAGTTTACAAAGAAACTTAATCTCTGAGAAGCCGAGTAACTTGCTCAAGGCCACATAGCTATAAGAAACAGGTTCGGAATTCAGTCTGAGGTTTGACTGACCCTTTCATCATGATGTGGACAGCTGTAGGATTATCTCAGCAAGACACAGAGATTCAACCAACATCTGCAGAACGCTTCTACTGTGATGTGCCCTGGGCTAGCTCCTACAGGGATAAACCAATGAGAACAACAGAGCACCTGGCCTCCGGGAATGCTCTGAACAAGGAGGCAGAAAGGAGCAAGGACAGAGGTAGCTGGCAGAATGTCTCAAAGTTTTTACCTCTTAGGGCAACAAAGATTAGGGGATCTGGAAATATGGCCCCACATGTCTACAATGGTTATGACGTGTCTTTGAAATCTTGCTTTAGGTTGAAAAACAAACAAACAGACAAAAAACACATTCTAACCCCTTAATGTATCCATGTGGTTTTAATGTAAAATTAAATGTTAAAGATACCAACCATTAACTGGAATCCCTCTGTGGTACAAATGGTGTCAGCTACTAACCAGAAGGATGGGGGTTCATGTCCACCCAGAGGAACCTTGGGGAACAGTCTGGGGATCTACTTCTGAAAAATAAGCCATTGAAAACCCTGTGGAGGGGACATCAAGCTCAATCGGCATAACATACTACACAAAACATTGTTCCACCTCCTACTTTGGCGAGTAGCGATGGGGATCTTAAAAGCTTGTAAACTGCCATCTAGATGCAACAATGTGTCTCTCCTCATCCAGAGCAAAGAAGAATGAAGAAAACCAAAATTCATGGAAACAATTAGTCCTAGCGACTGGTACACCATTCAATCTGCAGCCTATATGACTGAGACCAGAAGAACTATATGGTGCCCAGCTACCAATGTCAACCACTTGGAAGGGGATCTATGCAGGAGATCCTGGATAGAGAGGGAGAACAATGTGGACAAAACTCAAAATCATTTGGAGAAAAAAAGGGGGGGGCAAGGTTTGCTGGTCCGATAGAGCCTGGTGGAACCACTGAGACTATGGCCCATAGCTGCCTTTCCAGTCTGGAATTGAACCCATACTGTGGCTTCCAGCCAAGCAAAAGACAGGCATATGAGTTGAACATTTACCTGAGATAGATACACTCCTTGGAGAGAACAAT
This sequence comes from Orycteropus afer afer, assembly GCF_000298275.1. NCBI lineage: Eukaryota > Metazoa > Chordata > Mammalia > Tubulidentata > Orycteropodidae > Orycteropus > Orycteropus afer. The sequence goes on from NW_006921589.1 coordinate 7,460,089, forward strand.
CATGGGAGAAAGAAGAGCTGCTTATGCACAGGGAAACAGCTCAGGGGGCAGGAGTGCATGGAGGGATGGATACAGGGAAGAGGTAACTATGGGGAGGAAGTAGGAGGGGAGCTGTTGCATTGGGGTAAAATTGTAGTCAATGTCATGAGACAAAGTGTATGTGAACTGCTGTATGGAAAGTGAATTTGCTCTGTAAATCTTCACCCACATCACAATTAAAAAAAAAAAAAAAAGAAAGAAAGAAAACCCTGTGGAGGTAGGAACCACTCTGACATGCATGGGGTTGTTGTTGACTAGAATGGATGTAGACACAGAATGCTGTGTAGACACAGCACTTGATCTTTGTGATTTCGTCTGTCTCTGGCATCGTGCACTACTGTGAACCTCACAGTATGAGTTTCCCACATTGAGAAGCAAAGAAGTGCTTGGTGATAAATTCCCACATAAAAGGTAGGAGTAGAACATTGCTCCATAGGATTTTTAATGGCTCATGTTTCAGAAGTAGGTCACCAGGTTTTTCTTCTGAGATGCTTCTGGGCGAACTCAAGCTTCTAACCTTTCTTTTAGCAGCCAAGCATGTTAACCATTTACACCACTCAGGGATAGAAGTTATCTCAGACTTCTCTTTCTCCAAATTTCCTTCTCTCTTGAATTTGTCAACTTCTCTCCTTCTTTATCTGTATCACTGTAACTAATCCATCACTATTTGTTCCCTGGATTATAGCAATAACCTCTTAACAGGTCTCTCTCTGTCTCTTGTCTTCTCCCTTGTCCATTCTGCTTCAGAAAGATTTATCAAAAAATACAAAACTGGTCCTTTGCTCCCACGCATGATGCCATTTGCTATTTTCCTGTCTCTGCAGAATGAAGTCCAATCTTCTAGGGTCAGTAAGCAAAGCCTTCCATTATCTCCCCTGCTGCTTCATCTCTTCCCACTCCCAGCTTCAAACCCATGCACCAGTAAGGTGACGTACCTCAGGACTGAGAGTAGGATGATGCACGTGAGATGCTTGGAGTGAACATTTGAGAAGATACTGCTTCTCTGGAGCGTGGAAGTGTATCTGACTATGAGTATCTCCTTACACTTCGCATCCTCACTTACCTCACCCTAGACCCCGCCGGCACTTCAAGCTCTTTTGTGTCTTTCACACCTCTGCTTGTACCATTCCTTGCAGGAGCACAATTCCCACCCTCCTTTACCTCACCCATTTTTAGTTTGTCATCTGTTGTATGTTTGGCTTCAATGCACGTTACTCTGGAAGCATACCCTGAACACCAGGCTGGTGCGTGTTTACACCCTTCCTCTGTGGGTGCGGGTTTACACCCTTCCTCTGTGGGTGCGGGTTTACACACTTCCTCTGTGGGTGCGCATTTACACACTTCCTCTGTGCTCTCATATCAACTCTGGGTTTACTTCTACCTTAGTGTTTACTGTGTTAGATCAAAAAAACTGCTTGTCTCGACTCCCACGCCTTCTTGACTCTAAAACCCCTGAGGATTAAGTCGTGTGCTATTCATTTTTGTAGCATAAAGGGCTAGGCCACGGTCACTCTTGAAACCCCTTCTCCCTAGTCCCACAGATCTAATCTAATCCATCTCTAAGTCATATGTCCATTACCTTCTAAATGTGTTGCAAAACCATCCACCTCTCTTCATTCAAACCACAGAGTCTAAGCTCTCATCACCTCTTACTTACCCTATTATGATATCCTCCTCTGGCCCACTCTCTGGGAGAAAGATGGTGCAGTCGGCTTCCAGAAAGATGAAAGTTATGAGAACTCTGTGGGGTTGTTTTACTCTGTCCTATAGGGTCTAGGAGGAGCTCTGGTAGCATAGTGCCTAAGGCATTTGACTGCTAACCAGAAAGCTGGCAGTTCAAACCCACCAGCCACTCCTCGGAAGGAAGGTTGGGCAATCCACTTCCGTAGTCATACTGCCTGGGAAACCCAAAGAGGTGTCGCTATGAGTTGGGTCCGACTCGACAGCATAAAACAACAACAACAACAACATAGGGTCTAGGATCGGAGCTCTGGTAGCATAGTGCCTAACGCACTCAACTGCTAACCAAAAGGCTGGTGGTTCAAACCCACCAGCCACTCCTCGGAAGAAATAGTGGGCAATCTACTTCCATAGTGATATTGCCTCAGAAACCCAAGGAAGGGTCGCTATGAGTTGGGTCCGACTTGATGGCACATAACAACAACAACAACATATGGTCTCTATGAACTGAAATTGTCTCAACAGTAATGGGGTTTATTTCCTTCCTAAATATTACATTTTATCCTTAAGAATTTAGTGTATATCTCTAAAAGATGAGGGCTCTTTTTAAAAATCATATCCACAATGTATTTTTATATCACAAAATATTTTCACAGAAAAATTTTAATTAATTAAAATTAATAGTTATTGTTAGATACCAATGAGTTCATTTCACTCATAGCAACCCCACATGACAGAGCAGAAGTTCCCCATAGGCCTTCTTGGCTGCCATCTTTGCACAAGCAGGTCACCAGGTCTTTCTCCAGCAGAGCACAGGGCAGGTTTGAACTGCCAGCCTTTCAGTTAGCAGCTGAGTGCTTCCCTGTTTGCACCGCCATTGTTCAATATTAGATGAAATTTTAATTTAAGTCTGACTTTACATCATGTTAAGAACAGAGACAATCAGCCTAGTACAAAGCACAGCACATAGCAGATACTCAATAAATATTGTTGAATAAATGATTGGATGGATGAGTATTTACTCAAAAATATCTATGAACTGACATGGACACAGGAGCTGAAGGAGTCCTGGGGAATAATATCCGAGAAAACCAGTTAAAGCTGTCATCCCTTCTTCACTCTGTATGGCCAAGCCTTCTCTTCAGGCACATTTTGGGCCATTGGGCAAGATGATGCACTGGGACAAACTTGGACCAAGAAAAACACCAAAACCTGTTGCCATCAAGTCAATTCCAACTCATGGGAACCTCTATGTGTTACAGGGTAGGACTGGTCCATAGCGTTTTCTCGGTTGTAATCTTTAAGAAGCAGATCACAAGGGCTGTCTCCCACAGTGCCACTGGGTGGGTTTGAACCACAAACCTTTAGGTTTCCAGATGAGCGCAAATCATTGACACTCCCCAGGGACTTTTGAGCCAAGGAAAGGTGTCAGAAGTTTGCCACCTCCGTCTCGGTGTGCCTTGCTCTCACCCCTGAGCAAGACTGAGATGGAATGATGATGAACTTCCTGCTCCCACAGAGTATCACCATTGACCCTCGAACAACACAGGGCTAAACCGCACATGTCCACTTACATGCAGATTATTTTCAAGATATGGATCTTGGAGAAATTCAAGATCTAAAAGACACCACACCAGAGGAATGGGAAGAAGTAGACTTGATGGAGAAGAATTCTTCCAAACCAGTGTCAGATGATGAAAAAGACATAGAAGAAGTAGTGACAGAAAACATATTGACATTAGACAATCTGGCAGAAGCATCCTGATTATTTAAGAATATTTTTGATTTATTTTATGACGTGGACCCTTCTATGTTACAGGCACTGAAACTAAAGCAAACAGTGGAAGTACTGTATAGAAACATTTTAGAGAAATGAAAAAGCAAAAAGAAAGAAATTATGATGTACTTCTGTAAAGTACTTATACCAAGTATGCCTGCTTCTCCTGCCTCCCCTTCCTCCTCCTCCACTTCTGCTACCTCTGCCACCGGAAACAGCACAACCGGCCCTTCCTCTTCCTCCTCCTCCTAAGCCTACCCAATGTGAAGACAACAAGGATGAAGACCTTTATGATGATGCACTTCCTCTTTATGAATAGTAAAGAATCATCATGCTGTACAGTTAATAAACTGATCTGTTGTATATGTGTGTAAATGTCTTTGTGGAAATCTAATAAATGTAGAGCCAAAACTGTGCTGAGTGTTTATGTTATTGGTAATGGCTTCCAGTCAGCAGTACACAATTAGTTAGGTTTTGGAGGAGTGAAAAGTTATACATGGATTTTTGACTGCTCAGGGGGTCAGTATGCCTAACCCCTGTGTTGTTCAAGGGTGAATTGTACTTTCTTCCTTAGTATCCTTCTCTTTTCCAATTCCCAGAAAGCACTGAATGGCTACCAGTCAAAAGGAGCTGAACTAGGCACTCCAGAGGTTGGGAGTTTGTCAGGGGCTTCATGTCAATACATACAATTGACCAGGGACCAAGGGGACCAAGTGTGGTGTTAAGTATTTGATCTCACCACCAGGGAAGGGAACTTTTATAGTTAAATCTCATGGAAGTGGGGTTTGACACTAATTTATTGCATTTTAATTTTTTTAAATGTGTAGTTTACATAATTTATTATTAGAAATATTAGCCCTGATTGTGATTTTTCACTCTTTCATAAGCAGTGTTCCATGTTATTATAAACCCTTGGTATACGTCATCTTTTTCTCCATAATACTCCATTAAGTGACATTTCCAAACTTTATTTACTGACTATTTAGCTTGCTTCCACTTCTGAATTACTATAAATAGTGCTTTGATAGATAATTTTGTGCATAAGGCTTTCTGAGTAGCAAACATAATCTCCTTAGGGTAGATTCCCAGAAGCTGGATGACTGGGTCAGAGAACATGAACAATTTCAGAGCTATATGTGCATATTACCAAATTGCTTAGAAAGCATTGTTGTTTGTCTTCAAAATGAATGTATCTTTAAATTAAATTAAATTTTTAAAATACCTTTTATTGTTTTTTTCTATTGCAGAAATAATACATATTTATTATAGATACAGATATGCAACAAGGAAGAAAGAAAAATAATGAGAAATTCTGCTACTCGGAGTTAACCACAAACCATTTTGTTGCATAGACTTCAGATATTTCTTTATGCATACTTACACATTAAGCTCTGTACAGAACCAAGAAAGAAACATCAAGGATTATTTCTGATAATGAGAATTTATTTTAGGGCTACATAAGGAGTCCCTGGGTGATGCAAATGGTTACCACGCTCTGCTGCTAACGGAGATTGCAGGTTTGAATCCACCTGGAGGTGCCTTGGAAGAAAGGCCTGGTGATCTGCTTCTGGAAAATCAGTCAGGGAACATTCTGTGGAGCACAGTTCTACTCTGACTCTGATTCATGCGTCACAATGGGTCTGAATTGACTTGATGGCAATGATAAACTGGTAAAGATTTGGAGTCACAATGAGAGCTGCTGTTTTTTTAGCTGAATGGTCATCCTAGGTCCAAGTGCTTTCAAGACAGCAGTTTGGCTAGGCCAAATGGAGAAGCAGATTGAGGCCTTCTCTTTGTACATCTAATTCTATTTCATGCTTTTGTGATTTTTACCTTCCAAAATAAAAATGTAATTGGGTTGGCTTGCTATTCTCCATATGGAGAACTAGTACATTAGTTTTGGGCAAGGTTCATCTTCAAATCACCTCCAAGGCCACTACCCACTTTTATACCCAGCCTACGTATTTATTTGCCTTGTGCTTTGGTGGTGCAGTGCCTAAGGCTTATGACTGCTAACCAGAAGGTTGGTGGTTCAAATTCACCAGCTGCTCCATGGAATGATGATGTGGCAATTTACTTTCATAAAGATTTACTGCCTTGGAAAACCAATGGGGGTGGTACAAGTAGGAGTTGATTCAATGGCAGTGAGTTTGGGTTTTTTTTTTTCCTGGTTCTTGCAGGGAAGCCTTCACCAAGGAGCTGGAAAGAAAGTAGTAGTATGACTGGTTTTACTCCTGTCAGGCAAGTTATGAAGCAAAGCAGTTATTCAGGCCACTTTTCTCTGAAGCATAAGGATATAAGGGGGAAATATATTGTGAAAATGTCATTGACATTTGTGTTGTATGGATCGTTCATCTAATACTGTTTTATTATCTACTTTATTCATTTCATACTTAATTTTCAACACTGTTTGTAATAATCAATTTGCTGATCATTGGTCTAGACCACAAAATCTGTCACTTTGATAGATACAAATATATATCTAAAGATAAACACATATACATGTAATATAAAATGTAAAATCATATATGATAGTGGCTTATTCATAGCTCTGTACATTTTATTTTTCCAAGAAGGCTATTATTTCTATGTGGGAAAGGAAGTTGTTCTATTCTATCTTGTCCCCCATGCTCATATAGTATCTGCTCAAAGTTAGTATTGATTTATTTTAGACAACTTGTTAGGATCAAGCATCTGGTTAGGATAGAGTATCTGGTTAAGTGAGAAATTTAAAGATCTGTAAATCTTTAGACTGATGGAATATTCAACTAGAAACACAAAAGTAGACTGCTGTACTTCTAGTTTATTCCCTGAAACTTGTTCACATTTTCCTAATTCTTCACAATCTAACAAAGGAGAAATCATTACCTATTATATAAGTCAGGATATATATTTCCTTGTGTAAATAAAAAGAGGTATTAAAAGTCATCAATAATTACAGAAACAGGCAAGGTCAGAGCCTAATTACAAGGTCCCTGTAAGTTCTGACAGGAGCCCTGGTGGTGCAGTGATTATATGCTCGGCTGCTAACCAAAAGGTCAGTAGTTCAAAAGATGTGGTAGTCTGCTTCCATAAAAATCACAGCCTTGGAAGTGCAATGAGACAGGACTATTCTGTCCTACAGAGTTACTGTGAGTGGGAATCAACTTGATGGCAGTGGGTTTGATTTGGGTTTTGTAAGTCCTGTATCTTTAACGGATCATGTTTCCCATCCTGTAGGGCCTCTGCAAATAAAATGCATATTTTCAAAGCTGGCTCTGAAAGAAATTGTCACTTAGATGTAATTGGTCTTTGGCATTTTCTCACTTTAGCCGTTTCCTAACTATGGGAACACACCCTTCCAGGCTTTGGTTCAGTCTCCAGAAGTCCAGTGCCTTCCCCAGTTTACCATCCACCATTCCCTGCTTCAAGCATCTCTGTGAGATGACCTACTTCCTTAGGGACCCAGCTTTCAGGTATCAGGCAGCAATTCTGATTTGTTAATTCCCATTAAAACGATGACATGAGCATGCTCAGAGCATGATCTCCTTGTGGGATATAAAACAGAACTTATTAAAAAGTGAACCCTAACCCAGAGATTAGCTAACTACTGCCCACGGGCCAAATCCAGGCAGCTACCTCTTTCTATAAAGTTTTATTGGGATACAGCCATACCCATGCATATATATATTGTCTATGGCAGCTTTCAAAGGAGCTCTGGTGGCATAGTGCCTAAGGCAATTGATTGCTAGCCAGAAGTGGGGAGGTTCACACTCACCAGCCGCTCTGGGCAAAGACTTGGCAACCTACTTCCCTAAAGATTTACCACCTCAGAAACCCAAAGGGGGATGCTGTGAGTTGGAATCAACTTGATGGCAGTTAGGTTTTTTTTTTTTTTGGTTATGGCAGCTTTCACGCTATAACAGTGGAGTTGAATAGTTACAGCAGGTACTATAGGTCTCACAAAACCTAAAACATTTAGTATCTAGCCCTTTATAAGATAGTTTGCCAACCCCTGCCCTAACATACTGCACAGGAACAACTCCCTAACGGGACCATTGCAAAAGTGATGGAAGAGCAGTGAGGAAGACATCTTGGAGCTTGGCTGTCCTTGGGTAGTGCCCCTAATAACACACCATGAGTGTGACTCCCACAAATATGGGAGACCAACCTTGTAAACACCATCCTAAAATGATAAATATGCCAAACAGCTGCTACCAGATAGGTCTGCCACCAACTTTACTTCCAAACAACCTGTCAGTGCCAATTTCATTCTCTCTGTGCAAGGCAGTAGCTGGGCAAGAGAAGATGGTGACCTTTTTGAATGGCTTTATAAGTTCTGTGGCAGATCCAGCTGTCATGTTCTTGAGGCTGTTTATTGTCTGAGAGCGACACTTCCTTCAGGGCATAGTAATCTTGCTAGTGGAAGAGGTTTAATTTATAAGCAGTCTAATTTAATTTTCTCTGTTTGGAGAGACTGTAATTTGGTGCTAGAAAGAAACCCTTAGAACAGCTTTCTTGTCTTAGCTGACAATTACGTGGCTTTGGGCTGTTCTACCTCTCCAACACGTTGCTCACACACACTTGGCAGATTTATACCCATTTCTGTTTAGGTGCTATTTGAATCAGTGCTTGGGTGATAGAAACTTAGGCGGACAAGGTAACTTGTCTAATTCCACTTAGATGAATTGTGTTCGGTACAAGAGAGAAGAACATTTAAAATCCTAGAATCAAAAAACCAGAAAACAAAAAGCTCCTTCTTTTAGGGTTCCTAATTGGAAAAGGTAACACATGCAGCAGTACCCTGGGACTCGGGAAGAGCTCATTCATCTCACCAGAAGCAGCAGTTCTTCTCAAAGGCCAGAGCACTTAGCTCCCATCACATAGGACCAGACACATGGGAAGAAACTGGAGTCTTGAGACTACTGCATTAAATAGAAATTTGCTTTCTGTTCCATCCACAAGAATGTAACTTACAGAAACCCCTGAGCAAGCAACATGAATTTCAAGACTATTCTGCAGTTCACTGTTTTCCTGTGTGTCTAGAAATAGCCCAACAATCTTAGCTAGAGTGGAAATCAAGCCCATCTGTTTTGGGAGACTCAAAAAAAGCTTCCCTTTCTGACCAGACCCCTGAGAGATTTACACAGTCCAAAAAAAGCAGGTTCACTTTGGTCATATGATGCATTCTCCTGTCTTTATTTATTGAATTTAACAAATACCGACACAGTGCTTACTAGACGCCAGGCACTGTTCTGAGCACTTTATAAGTATTAAAATATTGAACCTTCACTGCAATCCTATGATATGATGGTAGATCTATTACTAAAATCCATTCTACAGATGAGAAAATTGAAACACAGATGAGCTAAGAAAATTTGTCAAGCCCATAGAAGCTAGGAAATGGAAAGGCTGGGATTTGCCATGAGAATATCTGTACAAGCTCTAAACTACTGAGCTGTTCTGACTTCGAGGACATTGGCGGTTCAGTGAAGAACTCTCACCTTCCATGCAGGAGACCTGGGTTCAATCCTTGGCCAAAGCATCTCATGCTCAGCCAACATCCATTCATCAGTGGTGGCTTGCATGTAGCCATGCTACTGAACAGATTACAGCAGAGCTTCAAACTAAGAAGAAAGGCCTGGTGACCTACCACTAAAACTCAGCCAGTGAAAACTCTATGAAGCACAATAGTCCAATCCAGTCCTATTGGACATGGAGTCGTCACCTTGACTTGACAGCTACCAACAGCAGTGGCCTGCCTTTGTGCCATCTCTATCAGCATTCTTCGCCACCAAGGAGAAATCCTACGTTCTGATGCCCCCATGAGGCATCTTTCACTCTCCCTGGTCCAGTGCAAGCTCTCCTACCAATGACATTTTTGTTTTTTCCAATTGTAACTTGGTGAACATTTACAGAGCATGGTAGTTTTCTATTCCACAATTTATACACATTTCTTTTTTTGTAACATTGGTTGCAGTCCCTCAATGTAACAGCACTCTTCTCCTTTCCTCCCTAGGTTCTCCATTTCTTACCAATGAAGTTTGGAGCATGTATCTGTTCCTCCTGACTGCCATTGAGGATTCATGTCTTATATTGCTAAATAACATTTCAGATGCATGATATAAATCCTTTATACTCTCTAAATTTCTTGGGGAAAGGTATAAATCCAACACCAAAAACCAAACCAAACCTGTTGTCATCAAGTCACTTTTGACTCATAGCAACCCTATCAAAAAAAACCAAACTCACTGCCATTGAGTGGATTCTGATTCATAGCCATCCTTCTTTGGGTTTCCAAGGTGGTATCTCTATGGAAGTAGATTGCCCAGTCTTCCTTCCAAGGAGTGACTGTTGGGTTTGAACTGCCAGCCTTCTGGTTAGCAGTCAGATGTCTTAGGTACTACACCACCAGAACTCCTCTGCTCCATAGGGTTTCCTGGGCTGTAATCTTTATGAAAGCAGACTGCCATAACTTTCTCTTGCCAAATTCAGTATGAAAAAAAGGAAAAAAAAAACAACAAAAACTCACTGTCATCAAGTCAGACCCTCCTTGGATTTCCAAAGCATCACCACAGAAGTAGATTGACCAACCTTCCTTCTGAGGAGTGCTGAATAAATCTTTGCATACTTCTGACTTCTCCGTTGATCTTTATTGTTCTTGGAGTTCTTTAGAATGTGTGGATATTTTATTAAAAATGGAAATATTCTTTGGACATACATTTTGCCTGCAACCAGTTTGCTGGACATCCCCTTGAAAGGTGCACAAGTCTCAGCCCAAGGTGTCAGGAGGACATTGAGACCTCAGACCTCAGTGGCCCATGGCATTCGCAGGTGGGTATTTGTGATTCTGGTTACCAATGAACCAATTTTGACAGTTCATAGCAATCCTTTTTTTCCTTAACATCAACCAAAGTCACATGTACACCAAGGTTGGCATTTGCGAGAATGTCACCTCGCTGGAGAGAAACTTGCTCATCAGTCAGCTTTTCCCTCCATGGAGTTTGTTGATCTGTTTATTCAACATTCTAGATAATTTAATTCCCATAGCAACTGGTGATGTTATTATTACTATGGCCATATTACAGATAAGGAACTAGGAAAATTAATTGTGTAGTGGAAAAAAAAAAACAAACTCACTGCTGTCAAGTCAGATCTCACTCATAGTGACCCCTCCTTGGGTTTCTGAGGTGGTATCACTACAGAAGTAGATCGCCCAGTCTTCCTTCCAAGGAGTGGCTGGTAGGTTTGAACTGCTAGCCTTCTGGTTAGCAGGCAAATGCCTTAGGCACTATGACACCAGAGTTCCTTCAATTATGTAATAGTTATATACAAATACCACTTTGGGGATTTCGTATAATCCTGAAGACATAATCTGTAGAGTATGGAGTTTTTATTGCAGCAATTTATTGATTCTAACATGTTGTGTTGTTGTTAGATGCCATTGCGTTGGCTCTGACTCATAGTGACCCTATGTACAACAGAACAAAACATTGCCTGGTTGTATACCATCCTCACAATCCTTGCTATACTTGAGCCCATCATTGCAGACAGTATGCCAATCCATCTTGTTGAGGGTCTTCCTCTTTTTCACTGACCTTCCACTTTACCAAGCATGATATCCTTCTCCAGAAAAGGTACTTTCTGACAACATGACCAAAGTAGGTGAGATGAAGTCTGGCCATTCTCACTTCCAAAGAGCATTCCAGCTACATTTTTTCTAGGACAGATTTGTTCTTTCTTCTGACAGTCCATGGTATTTTTAGTATTCTTTGCCAACACCACAACTCAAAAGCATGAAAAGCATCACCAAACTTCTTTGGGTTTCCTTATTCATTGTCCAGCTTTCACATGCATTTGAAGAGATTGAAAACATTCTAACATGTTGTTATTGTTGTTATGTGCCATCAAGTTGTCTCTGGCTCATAGCGACCTTATGTACAATAGAACATAGTACTGCCCAGTCCTGTGCCAGCCTCATGATCCCTGCTATACCTGAGCCCATCACTGCAGTACCTGTGTCAGTCCATCTTGTTGAGGGCCTTCCCCTCTTCCATTGACCCTCCTTCTTACCAAACATGCCATCCTTCTCCAGAGAATGGTCCCTTCTGACAATGTGACCAAAGTAGGTGAGACAAAGTCTGGCCATTCTCATTTCCAAGGAGCATTCCAGCTGTACTTCTTCAAGGACATATCTGTTAGTTCTTTTAGCAGTCCACGATACTTTCAACGTTCTGAATTTTCAAACATATTGATAATTAGTAGAACTTCCCCCAAAATAAAATCTTATGTGGAACCCAAAGCAAATGAAAGCAGAGCTCTTCAAGTTGCACCTCTGTGAACTCTATAGAGCAGTCCAAAAACCATGGCTATATAGATCAAACCTGTCTATTGGTTTTCAGTGTTGTCAATTAGGAAAAGGAGTGTAAGGAGGTGGGAGTGGACAGACACTCCATTTCTAATGGCTTCATGAGCAGTCACCTTTTATCATTGAAAGCCTTTATATTCACAAGATATCAAAAGCAAAATTTGTTCAATGTGCTTAGAATCCAATTTAGGTTACCACTTTGGTACTTACTTTATTCCTGCTCAGATTAGGTGTTCTTGTAGCACAGACAAAAATCCAGGCTGTCTTATTTCATTGGGAGTAACTTCTGGAAATAAATAAATGGTAATCCAAGGGACTTCCAATCACAATAGCTTCACAAGTCATGAAGTGAAATACTGCCTCTGCTCCAGACATTTAGTAAAGACTGATTAAGTGGAGAGATGGTATAAAGTGAACAGTAACACTAGGAGGAACATACTGAACACAGGACCAAAAGCATTTGCCTAAAAACAAAGCTCAGAAGGCAGGAAAGAAGGATGTATGGAAACAGGGAACCAAGGGAAGAAATGGGAAGAGTGCTATTATATTATGAGAAATGCAACCAATATCATGAAACAAAATGCATATAAGTTATTGAATGGAAAGCTAATTTGCTCTGTAAACTTTCACCCAAATCACAATTTAAAAAAAGAAGAAGAAGACTGAGAGATAGTGAGTGGAGCTGCAAGTTCTGGTCTGCTGTGCTCTATTGCTGGAAATGGTGGGTGAGCATCTATCCTCTGAAAGATAATGGGGAGTAACATGACAAAAGGTGCTAAGTGCTTGAGGCTAGGAGCTGGGTGAGACTTGTCTGCTTGTGAGAAAGACTGAAACAAAAAGGCTGACTGGGTTGTGGGATTAATACTTTAAAAGAAGCTGTCCCCTGACATTCTTACAACCATGTGACATATGTGTGCTATTACTTATGGCTAATAATAATATTATTAGCGGGGAGTCCCGGCAAGATGGCGGACTAGGCAGAAAGACTGCACAGACCCTCTTCAACAAAGAAAAGGGAAACCAATTAACACAGACACAGAAGATAATCC
>NW_006921589.1:7478020-7484056 GCF_000298275.1 Orycteropus afer afer
TGTGGTTTCCAGCCAAACAGAAGACAGGCATATGAGTTGAACATTTACCTGAGGTAGATACACTCCTTGGAGAAAACAATCATTGAGAAAGAAGGGCTGCTTATGCACAGGGAGACAGCTCAGGGGGCAGGAGTGCATGGAGGGGTGGACACTGAGAAGAGGTAACTATGTGAAGGAAGTGGGAGGGGAGCTGTTGCGTTGTGGTAAACTGTGGTCAGTGTCATGCGACAAAGTATGTGTAAACTGCTGTATGGAAAGTGAATTTGCTCTGTAAATCTTCACCCAAATCACAAAAAAAAAAAAAAAAAAAAAACTGAAAATAGAAATACCATCTAATTGAGCAAACCTCCTACTAGGAATATATCCTAAAGAGGTGAGATCCAGGACACAAATAGATATACGCACACCCATATTCATCACAGCACTATTCACAATAGCAAAGAGATGGAAACAACCTAAGTGTCCATTCACAGGTTAGTGGATAACCAATCCATGATATGTACACACAATGGAAAACTATGCAACATTAAAGAATAATGAAGAATCCACAAATCACCTCATAATGTGGATGAACTTGAAGGACATTATACTGAGTGAGGTAAGTCAATCAGAAAAGGACAAATATTGTATGAGTCCATAATTATAAAACATCAAGGGCAGATTTACACAGGCAAGGGAATTTTCTTTGTTGGTTACCAGAGATAGGAGGGCAGGGAAGGGAAAATTGCTGCCTATTTAAGAGACAGGTGTTGATATGGGTGAAAGGAAAGCCAATATAAAAAAGTGTGACCAACACAATGTATGTAAGGAAAAGGAAGACAAGGAGAGGTGCACAAACAGTACAGACAACAAAGGTAAATGCTATTTCGCACACTATGTTGCAATATCAATAATAACAAATAGTAATCTACATGTAGATACATAGTTAGACAGGCAAGAAGATCAGGTATTCATAGGTAAATGGGAATATACCTATGACCATATATTGGTTTGGCAGGTGATATTCCTATATACGTATTTGTGTGTGCTATACAAATGTCCACATATATTATAGAGCTAACAGGGGGAAAGTTAGGATAACTCCTTAGGCACAACCAAGAACCTTGAGGGAATAAGTTCCTGGGCCCATAGGCTCAGGACCATGGTTGTGGGGGACACAAACCTCAATTGGCACAACATAGTACACAAAAGTATTGTTCTACATCCTACTTTGACAAGTAGTGACTGGGGTCTTCAATCTTTGTGGGCAGCCATCCAAGATGTTAACTATTGGTCTCTCCTCAGCCATAGCAAAGAAGAGTGAAGAAAATCAAAGACTCATGAAACTAATTAGTGCAAAGAACTGACAGACCATGAGAACCTCAGCCCACATGACGCTAAGACCAGAAGAATTAGATAGTGCTACCAATGGTAACCAATTGGAAAGGGATCAAAACTGGAGAACCTACACAGAGTGGAAGAAAAGTAAGGAACAAAATTCAAAACATTAAAAAGATGAAGATTACTGGTCTGATAGAGACTGGTGAAACCGTGTAACTATGGTCACATCACCCTTCAGGCCTGGAATTGAACTCACTCTTGTGGCTTAACTCTCAGCCAAACAATAGCCAGGACTATGAGGTGAACAATGACAGTAGGGAGATGCATGCCTTAGAACAACCATGAGAGATTACAAGGGCACCATCTGTGCAGGGAGAAACTAGGGAGGCAGGAATGTGTAGGTAAGGACACAGGGAGGAAGTGGGAAGAGAAATGTTACGTTGTGGGAATTGTAATCAGTGTCATGAAACAAAATGTGTATGAACTGTTGAATAGAAAATTAATCTGCTCTGTAAACTTTCACCCAAATAACAATAAAAAGTTAAAAAAGAAAACTCATGAGCAATAAAGAGAACATCATAAACTAATAATAATAATAATATTAGCTATTTTTATGTAAAGGAGGTTTGTTAACCATACAAAATAATACCATATATTGTTCAAAATTACATATATTCATATGGAAAAATATAAAGGATAGACTGGAAGGACAGAAAGAGACGTGTGCATGGTCAAGAGAAGTTTAGGTTTTCTTGAATGAAAAATTATCTTTAAATAGTCTTCGAAACAGATATTAGAAGATGCAAACTGCATCTTGAATTCTGAGTGAACTCTGAGTGGTGGAACCTTGGTGTATCTCCGTATGATTCTTAGTACTCTTTTGTCATTTTAAACTTTCCCTCCCAAAAGAGAACTATGGAGAGAGAAACAAATATGGTCATCTCCATTTTACAAATGAGACTCATGAGCTCCCAGAGAGGTTAAATAAGCTTTTCAAAGACATGGAACACCCACTGACATGAGAAATGGGCACTCCTTGCACTCCCATTTCAAGCCAGATTAGTTAGCAACCCAGAGGAAAAACTTCTTAGAGGCAGAGATTTACTCCTTCTCTTGCCCAGTGGGAATAGCCTGGTTTCACTGTGCCTCTAGAGAGCCTGGGAACAAAGGAAACTCATGACTCCCCCAGGTACTGGAAGGGGATGAGCTTCCTGAGGGACAGGTGCCTTGCAATAGGCACAGTAAATATTTGTTGACTTGAATAGAACTAAACCAAACCAAACTGAATTCCACAAAATTGAACTGAATTATTGGCAACTGTTGTGGAGTTCAATTGTGTCTCCCAAAAAAGATACATTAAGGAGCTCTGGTGGCACAGTATCTAAGGCATTTGACTGCTAACCAGCAGGTCGGCAGCTCAAACCCACCACCCTCTCCATGGAAGGAAGATGGGGCCATCTAATTCCTTAAAGATTTACTGCCTTGGAAACCCAATGGTGGTCTCTGTGAGTCATAATCAACTTGATGGCAGTGAGTTTGAAAAGATACATTGAAGTCCTAACCCCTGGTATCTGTGATTGTTATTTATTTGAAAATAAGGTCTTTGCAGATTTGATCAATTTAAGATGAAGTCAAACTGGATTAAGGTGGGCCCTAAATCCAACATAATGGTGTCCTTATAAGAAGAAGAGAAGAGAAGTAGAAATACACGTGCAGGGAAAATGCCATATCATGAGGGAGGTGGAAGGTGGGCTGATAAATCGACAAGCCAAGGAATGCCAAGGTTTGCTGGCAACAACAGAAGCTAAGAGAAGGCATGAAACAATGTTTCCCTATAGTCTTGAAAGAGAGTAAGACAGTGCCAGCACCTTGATTTCAGACTTCTAGCCTCCAGAAATGTGAGAGAATACAATTCTGTTGTTGTAAACCATCCCACTGGTGGAAATTTGTTTGGTAGCTCTAGCAATCTAATGCAGTCATGAGGGGAGATAATATAGGATTCTCCTTCCTAAATATCACAGAAGAAGCAGCGACTCTTTTTCAGGGCTCCAGAGGCTGTAGGAACCCAGATGTCAATGACCTCAGTGTAGCTATAGTCTTTCCAGCTGTAGTGAACTCTGCCTGCTGAGTAAAGCAGTCTCCTTCCCAGTTTCATATAGAACAATGAAACTCAGAAAAAATTGGACCATGCACTTTGTCATTTGAAAATACATTTTACTTGTTTTCTTAATACTCTTTACATCTGGGAGCAAATATGCCAAAGCATTTATTATTATGGATTTTTTCATTCTGCTCAAAACAAACGGAAGAAACATTTCCCTTCTGGAAAAGCACATGTAAAGTAGGTTTTGAATAATCACCAGTAAATCATCACTTTTATCAGAATCTTCTAGGGTTTTCTGATTTGCCCTTCACTCCCTGTATACATATTTCCTTTAACATGTCACTTTTCCAGGTGACAACTGCCCTAAAGAGGCCAGTTTCCCACAGCAATACGTCAGAAACGATAAGCTTCCTTTGGTTACACACAGCTAAACTTGGACTTTTAAACACTCGTCTTTCCAGTCTATTACATGCTTACAATTCTTTGTTTTGCTGTCACTCGGGGAAAAAAGTGTACAAATCAATTGAGCCACGATTTTCTTTTCTTTGAATTAACCAGTGAAACCTTTCTCTTCTCTGTTCCTTTTACTTATACAACTCATAGTCCATCTTAATTCCTTCTAATAGTACCAGACAGCTGTACCACATGGACTTTCAAGTTGCAGTAGGCACAGGGCTTTGGGCTCAAATCAATCATAGCTCTACAAATTAGAACAAACTACAGAACCCATGCTAAAATCACCAAGCAAATTGTCCCTACTTTTAATAATGCAGCTTTGCCCATGAAGCACATAATGGCCTTTAAATGGAGAAATTAGTTACATTTCCTTGATAGCTCACATTCTTATTAGCACAACTGGCATCCTTATTGGCCTCCTTCTAATTATTTGTAAAATATCATCTTATGTGGGATATCTCATTTTCCACTAATTTTTCAGTTTTTTAAAAATATTATTATTATTAAATGGCATATGCCCAGCTATTTATGTAAAGGGAAGAAAATGACTTTGCTACGGGATAGAAACCGGTAATTATGCTGTGCTTAAGCACATCAAGGACGCCCAGCTGGCACAATTCAAGAAATCGCTGATCAGTTCCAGTTATCGATTCTGCTAACATGTTTGTTCACGGTTGCTTCTTGTCTAATTAGTTTTTTCTGCTTTCTTAGTCTAAAAGCATACCTTTCCAGACGGGGCTATTTTCAGATGTTAGTAAATAAGGCTTCCTTTGGTTGCCTTCTAGATTTTTTTTTTTTTTTTTTGATGCAATAGTTAGCCTATTCATTCATTCATCTAACCAGGAGATGGCCTGAAAGCTAGACTTTTCTCTGAACTCCTTATTGAATTTCAAATCTGGATTTAACATGCTTGTCTTTTTAAATGGATATTTCTGTAGCACTGGTCCAGCCACATTTGAAGCCGTTGTCATCGGAAGATGACACGGGACTAGGGCTGTCTCCACAAACGGAAACTTGAAAACTCCTGCAAGACGCTGCGAGACCTATCTGGAGGGGCTTGTCACAACGCTGGTTCTCGCTTCTGCCAAAAAGGAAAAGCTAACTCAACGCAATTGCCATTTCCAAAATGCAGATTGCACAAGTGCAATGTTTTTGCTACTAACAAAATCTGTGGTAAAAAGCTGTGTCAGTTTCCCAAGAGCAGAAACGTGTGCTCGTGGTCCTGGAACACCGACCAAATGCCGCTCTGTTGGAGGAGCAAAGGCATATGGTATGGAATCTTTGCCTTTGTCAGAGTTTTTGGAATAAAGCTTTAAAATACAGCAGCAGATGCTCGTGTGAAATGGAGGCAGAGGGTCTGTGGCCCAGCAGAGTAGTTTACCAATAAAGCTCTCCCTGGCTCTATGGCTCCACTCAGTAGCAATGGCAGCTGTCATCAAGCTCGGGGATGCTGGTACACTGTCAACATTGTAATCACTCCCGTGTAGGCAAAGAGTAAATGTTGCTCTTTTTACATAATGCTATTTTTATTTCCAATTTAAGATTTAAAAGCAATGGTGTTTATTCACCTAAGCATTAAAAATGAGACAGAAAGAACCTTTGAGTATTTCTATAGAAATTTTAATTGTCTCAGTAAAAGAGGACGGGTCCATTTTTATCTGGTGTTTTTACTGTTAATTGCTGATTTAGTTGGTCCTGTTGCTATAAACCTTTCAAACCATGGAGGATGAGCCAATTCTCTTTCTTCGACAAAAGAGCATCTTGCAGATTATAATATTCCATTAACTTTATAGTTTTACTTTAGCACTGTACCAGGCATTGGGACACTTTGATTCAAATGATAGGAAATTAATTTTCACTTTTTTTTTTTTATTACATTTGCAATGAGAAACTCCTACTGACAGAGCTGTTGTAGCATAAAAATGACACAAGAAATTATGAATTTTATTTCCTTCAGGGAAAAGAAAGTGAACAAGTAAAAGCTTTAACACTTCCTATATCCATCCTGAAAGTCCACAAAAGCCTGAAATTAGAAAACAAGAAAAACATGGCAGATTTGACCTTTTCAAATGGCCGCTGTGGTAACCATAAGATTTTGGTACAAAATATAATGTAGGATAGAAATGCAAAGGAATCACATGAACTAAATAGCAAAT
>NW_006921589.1:7484471-7487326 GCF_000298275.1 Orycteropus afer afer
CCTTTTGGAGTTTTTTTGGCACAAAAGTAGCCAATTACCCAGAACAATAATATGAGTTTAAGATATCACATAATCTCCTAAATTAAGAGTTCCAATAGTACTAAAGGAAAACAAAGCCTAAAGGGAAAATGAAGAATTCTGGAGTATTCCTGAAGAATTGAATGTGCTGGTTTTTGTTGTTAGCTGCCGTCCAGTTGGCTGTACTGCAAGCTGGCCCACTGCCCACCGCCTCAGAGTTGATTCTAACTCATAGAGACCCTATAGGATTTTGCCACAGCATTTCCAAGGCTATATATAATCTTTATGGAAGCAGACTGATACACTTTCCTTCTGAGGAGCGGATGATGGGTTTCAATCCACTGTCCTCTTAGTTAACAGCCAAGCACTTAACCACTGTGCTACCAGAGCTGCTTGACCTTAGATACAGCAGGACAAAATGCTGCTGGTCCTGCGCCATCTTCCTGATGTCACTGTGTTTGAATCCGTTGTTTTATCCATCACACAGAGGACCTCCCTCACCTTCAGTAAACTCCTACTTTATGAAATGCGGCATCCTTGTTCAGCGATTGGTCTTTCCGGATGACGTGTGCAAAGTCAGCATACTGAAGGCTCACCACCATCACTTCTAAGGCTGATTTGTTCATAACCTTAAGGATAGCAACTGAATGTATGGTACAGTTCACGAATGCGGATATTCAGAAAGCCTTATTACAAGAAGGAGATTCTCTCTCCACAGATTTTAATCACTTTGTTACCAATTTATAATGCCATAGCTCACATACTTTGCCTAAATCAACTCATTTCTCAGTACCAACTCCTTCTATAGCTTTTGTCACTACCAGGTTTCCCTCCTTTATGTCCATTTAACTCCATCACCTGAATGAATTACTTCCAAAATGTGTGAACTCTGGGAGAAAAAGATTCAACATCACCTCCTTTTCTTCCTACTGTGATTCCACATTGTAAATGTGCACAAGCAACGTCTAATCTTTTAAAGTATGCTTCTTTCCCTTCCAGTCTGTCTTCTATTCCACAGGCTTCATCTCACCTTCCCTCTAAAGTCTTTTCCCACCCAAACTCCATCTGCATGAAGACCCTTATTATAATGGACCCCTTAACTCCATGCAGCATTGCCACTCAGCTGCCTTAAAAAAACAAACAGTACCACGATGAGCCTCTTAACCCACCCCCATCAGGTTCCATGTGCACAACCTTCCAGACAGCGAATCCAATATATGTAGAGTCTGAGCAGGCCACAGTTCTCTGTGCCTAGGGAGGGGGGAACCTACACACAGTGATCATCACTGTACAGTCAGATGACAGTTCTCTCTCCTGGCATATGGGCTGGGAATTGGTATGACTGTCTCCCCACTTAATTTCTACATTGCTGAAGGGGAAAAGAGAATTGCTTTGAACCAGGTAAAACCTCCCAGCCACTAGCATGGTGCTTTCCTCCCAGAGAGTATTCAGTGCAGAGATACTGATAGACATTACAACTGAAAAAATAAAAGAGAAATAAGGCGGCAGCAGAGTCTTTGTCTAAAATTACACTACCACTGCATGTAGCTAACTGTTCTGGTGGGAACATGTCTCATGTGCGCCAGATGAGCTGTGTTGACAACATATACAATGAATATATATATATAAAACTCACTGCTGTTGAGTTGGATCTGACTCATAGCAACCCCTCCTTGGGTTTCCGAGGCAGTGTCATTATGAAAGTAGATTATTCAATCTTCCATCCGAAGAGTGGTTGGCTGGTGGGTTTGAACCACCAACCTCTGGTTAGCAGTCAAATTCTTTAGGCACTACTCCACCCGAGCTCCCAAATAAATATATGGAGAGATGCAAATGAAGAATGTACCTTTTATGCCTGAATGACTTCACGGTCTTTTCTTCTAACATCCAATCAGTACCAAATATTCACAGAAAATATATTCATCCATTTCTGTAGTCTTTTATTTTTATACCAAATTAATGTACTGTTCTAGAATTAAATAAAAGATTCAGAATTTCCAGAAGGTGTTTTTGTCTCATAATTTCTAAATAAACTTGAGTGTAATTAGATGAATTCAGCTCTTTTTTATGATCTTTCTTTTCAAAATAAAAAAAAAAATGACATTACCATGGCATATGATCAAGAACCAGTGGTATTGAAGGAAGAAGTCCAAGCTGCACTGAAAGTGTTGGTGAAAAGGCTCCAGAAATGGATAGATTACTCACTGAGATGTTTCAGCAAACAGATGCATTGCTGGAGGCACTCACCTATTTATGCCAAGACATTTGGAAGACAGCTACCTGGCCAACTGACTGGAAGAGATTGTATCAATTCCAAAGAAAGGTGATCCCACAGAATGTGGGAGTTGTCAAACAGTATCATTAACATCACACACAAGTAAAATTTTGGTGAAGATAATTCAAAAATGTTTGTAGCAGTAGCTTGACAGGGAACTGCCAGAAATGCAAGCTGGACTCAGGAGAGGATGTGAAATGAGAGCTATAGTTGTTGTTGTTAGGTGCTGTCAAGTCATCTTCAACTCATAGCGACCCTATATACAGCAGAATGAAACACTGCCCAGTCCTGTGCCAGCCTCACAATTCTTGCTATACCTGAGCCCATCATTGTAGCCACTATGTCAATCCATCTCATTGAGGGCCTTCCCCTTTTTTGTTGACCCTCCACTTTACCAAGCATGATATCCTTCTCCAGGGAATGGTTCCTTCTGACAACATAACCAAAGTTGGTGAGACAAAGTCTGGCCATTCTCATTTTCAAAGAGCATTCCAGCTGCACTTCTTCCAGGACAGATTTGTTAGTCCTTTTAGTGGACCATGGTACTCTTAGCATTCTTCTC
>NW_006921589.1:7487871-7508592 GCF_000298275.1 Orycteropus afer afer
CCTGATGCACTCCCTTCTTGATTTTAAACCAAGGGATGTCATTGCTCATGTCAAATTGATCTTGGCTGAAAGCAGAGAATACCAGAAAGATGTCTACATGTTTTTTTTTTTTTTAATTGATTATGCAAAGGCATTCAATTGTGTGAATCATAACAAATTACAGATAACATTGTGAACAATCAGAATTCCAGAGCACTTAATTATGCTCATGAGGATCCTGTTCAGAGACCAAGAGGAAGTCATTTGAACAGAACAAGGGTATACTGTAGTCATTTGAACAGCACTGGTATAGAAACTAATTTCTCTCCACTTCTCTGTCAGTTCCTTTTTCTTCCAGCTACTGCAGACACAATTTCCTTTCTTTCTCCATCCTTGTACCCCCTCCACTGCTCCAAATACTTTCTTATCAACATGTCAGTGAGGGTGGATTGTTGTTAGTTGCCATGGGGCTTGTGAGGCAGAATGGCAAAGACAAGGGAGGAGCACAGCTCACCCTGTATCACAATGGACCACCCTCTCCATCACTCTCTCCATCAAGACCCGCTTTCTCCACTGCTTTAGCTTCTCCCATCCCGATCAGCCTCTGTTCCCCTTGCTATTGCCTCTCCTCCCATCCCACTGACTCAGTGTTGCCTTGTCTTACACTCCTCACTCTAGAGTTACAATCCTAACCCAAACCCTCAATCTTCTCTGTCTGGCCATAAGAAACAGTGCCTGTGCCTTCGAGCCTACAACTAACACAGACAGAGCTCACTGAATAGTAGGAAGGGAAACCTCTGCTTCCACCTCTGGCCCTGTAGTTTAAGAGCACGTGTGTTCCTAGTATTCACACTGGCCCTAGGAATGCATTTCCCTGCAGAAATGCTGTTATGCCTGGTGGTTGGAATCTTGAGTACCATACAAAAGAAAAGCCTTAATAAGTAAGTGAGAAATGGGGAAAAGGGTTAAGGGGTTATATTCCCCACATATCGTCACTCACATCCCAAGCTTACAAACCCCCCAAAAAAACCATACTCACTGCCGTCCAGTCAATTAGACTCAATAGCAACCTCTCCTCAGGTTTCCGAGGTGGTATCTCTATGGAAGTAGATTGCCCAATCTTCCTTCTGAGGAGTTCTGGTGGGTTTGAACCACCAGCCTTCTGGTTAGCAGTCAAATGCTTTAGGCACTATACCTCCAGAGAAGGAAAAACTTTGTAGTTGTCAGAAACTTTCAAAGTTGTCAAAAGTAAATAATTTAGTTGTCAAAAAATACATAACTTAGCTAGGAACTGCTATCCAGAAATTTCTCACGATACCCATTTTTCTTTAGTTAAGGCTTAATTTACCATGGTCAACTCATGTGCCTTCCACATCTCCAAACATCTCCAAAATATTATTGGTTATGTGACTAATAAATGACCCTAATGGACAATCTGTAATCCCTACAAATGGCTAATGTTCTCAGCTGTTCACTGGAAAGTTGAAAGTTGGAGTCCACCCAAAGGTACCTCAGGGTACCTCAGGGTCACAGCTCTACTCTGACACAGATGAGGTCGCCATAAGTTGGAGTCTATTTGATAACTATTGTTCTCCCTTAATTGGCAATCTAAAGACATCTAACTTTATTTCCACATGAGAATTTTGTGCAAACTCTAGATCCATTGGAGTAGAACTTTTTAAATGCTACTCTTTTGAGGACTGTTAGTGGGCACAGGGGGTTCAAGTACTTTTCAGATCTGAACCTCAACACTGGAGTCTTATATACTGAAAGAGATATACTGGAGGTAATTTCTGAGGTAAGTTCTTCTGTTCAAAAACTCTTTCTAATCTCTAAGTGGATGGTGTAGAAATCTAGCAGACAGAGGGCAGAGACATCAGTCCATCCACAATGTTCTTTCTCCCTTTCTTCCATTGCCATACAAGTTTTAGTGAGGCAAAACGAGCACCAACTTAAGAGAAATTCTTCTTCCTAATCTAGTCAGGAGCTCTGGTAGCATAGTGCCCAAGGCATTTGACTGCTAACCAGAAAGCTGGCAGTTCAAACCTACCAGACACTCCTCAGAAGGAAGATTGGGCGATCTACTGATGGCACATAACAACAACAACAACTTCCACAGTGATATCACCTTGGAAACCCAAGGACGGGTTACTATGAGTCAGGTCCAACTTGATGGCACATAACACAACAACATAACCAATAATAAAAATCAGTGTTTGGAGATGCAGAAGGCACATGAGTTGACTATGGCTGAAGTAACCCTTAACCAAAGAAAAAGGGAAGCTTTGTGAGAAATTCTGGGTAGCAGCAGTTTCCAACTAAGTTACTTATTTTTTTTTTTACAACAACTAGGTTATCTACTTGTTGCAGCAGTTTAACCTTGGGCAAGTTGCTTAACCTAAGCTTGCAAAATGGGGAGAGTGTTTGTTCCTATATCACAGCAATTTTGTAAAGAGTGAATGGGGCAACAGAGGTGAAGAGTGCCACAGGGTACCTGCCACAGACACAGTGTCCAGGGAACCAGAGTTTTGATTCTTTCTATGATAACTTCACTGTTATTCTTTCCACACGCACATCTCAGCAGGGACATTGCTACTGAGCCGTATGACTCACTGTAATTGTGCTTTACCTGATATATAAGTACTCTTTATGCTCAGAACTACTGAAGCTTAGGAAGAGACTTCAGGGTTAGAAGATTTATTAACTGAGTTGTCATTGCTCTTCTAACACTTTGAATGAGTTATATTCTGGTTGTCCTTATTCATACACATGGTGAGAATGCCTTTTGCAGGTTCTCTCTTCTACCTATCATCCAAACATAAAACTGAAAAATGCTATTTAATCTTTGTTTATCTGGTGATAGAGTTGTTTGAGGTCCCTTCTGTCTCTGTGACTCTATGGCACAGAAGACAATTGTAAAGGAAAACAAAGGCAATTATCCAAATTATTCAAGAAGCAAACAACCTGCTGGAAAAAAATTAGGACAACTTCATTGAATGATTTTTTTTTCTCTGATGGGGCTTACCATGCAACTGTTTACCATGCCAGTTGCCTATATGTGTGTCACCTGTCTATCCATTCTAATTCTAGTTTTCCTTCTTGTAAAATGATATTTCATGTTGGCCTAAATAGATCTCTAAAACATGGAAACCCTGCTTATAACCCTCCCTGCTTATAGATCTGGCTTCATAGAAAAGTACCTGTGATAATGCTCACAGCCTCAGCTCATTGGAAACAAAGAACCCTCTGGCTGGTACAAATTGGAATTCTTCACCTCACCCCCAAAGAAAAAGCCATGCTTTTTTTTTTTTTTATTGCAGTCTGGATTTATAGACTGTTTGGGATTCTCACATTTCTGTAGTTATTTGCATAGCACAGAAAACATATTACATAACAAGCCAGTCAAGCTAAATTATAGGCAGTTCTTTTCAATCAGGCCACTGCAGTTCTGTGCTGCTCAGTTCAGCTCCCTGTCTCCCACTGCTCAAATGTTGCCATGGTGACTAATTTTTGTCATGTACATTCCTCGATCCCGTGCGGCCCCCTTATTCATAGCACTTTGCCATCACTACAGCGACTGCTAGCTGTTATCTTATTATCTAATCTCCCCTTAGTAATACATACCACCTTTAATGTACCTAGGCGAATTCTTGACACCTGAGTATGAATGATATGCTACACAAACAGGAATACAAATCCATATTGAATAAATGATAATGGTCGTAACAAATAAATAAGAATATTTAAGCTGTCTATATAAGCAGGAGCTTTCTTAAATGTATTCCTTTAGAGTTCCATAGCTATTATCAGCATCCATATCACTGGATGATTTGATCCTTTTATAACAAATGGAATAATAAGATTGCCAAACTGTTGAGCCAAATCTGATCGACCATGCTGCAATCCATCTGATTGTTGAGTTTTCCATGGTTATGACAGCTGAAAAACACAAATTACCAGTATTTTGGAAGAAGGAGAGGAGAGGTATAGAAACAGTCTTCTAATTGATCCATATGCTTAGAAAGATAATGTCATATGGATAAACTAAAATGTCACCTTTTTTCCCTCTTTAAATATTGTAGGCTGAATGTCTTTCAAATAAAAACACAACCTGAAAAACTCACAAGAAACCACATCAAAGACATAAATAGAACAAAATATGCACAAGAGATCTCATCCAAGATCAAAGATGTGAGTGTAATTGCCATGAATAAGAAGTGCAGAGCTCACCAGAACAGAATGTCTTCAGCACACAGAATTCTACCCAAAAAAGAAAAAAAAAAAAAAAAAAAAAACTCTGGGAAATCAAGCCCTCCACAAAGCAAGTAAAATGTCTTTATTTTCTCCTTTGCAGTAAGCAAAAATTCTATGCCGTTCAGTTGAAATACTCAAATACGGGGCAATGTTTACCAAATCTAAAAGAAGACAAGCATATCAGAATCTTTAGATTTTGTGGACTAAATGTCTTTTGTGATTTTTTTTCCTGCCAAAATCTGCCCCCAAATTTTAATCTTTCAATATCTTTAGCTGTAAATCAACTTGATACACAGAGAGTTTGCAAGGCCATACAGAGTGTGAAATATTGAGGAAGCATTTGCGAGAGCAGCTCTGCTTGTTAAAATGAAGTAATTAATTTAATGCATATGGGAAAAAGCAAAAAGGGGGAGTTCCCTTTATTAAATATTTATCACTAGAGCCCTGGGTGGATGCCACTCAGAGATGCAATCATTAACGATGGGACATTGATTGAAGTGAATATTAAGTAGTACTCTACACTAAACAACGGTAGCTGATTTCTTGAGGAAAAAAAAAGTTCTTGAGATTCTTAGACACAGCTCTTTCATAGTGCTCTCCTGCATGCACTTAATTTTAAGTAATTCAGTCTTTCAGAAATGTGCCTCTGTTGCTGACCTTTGAGAACTTTCATCTCATTTAAATCCATGAACCAAGCAGTCGTCTACCACTCCACAATACGATGTAGGAGAGAGAGGGAGAGGAACAAGGAGAGGGAAATCGAGTGAGAGAGAGAGAGAACGCATGTGAACAGATGGTTATCAGAATTGCAAGCTAATACCCACACAAAGGGAAGAAATAGCAAATTAATAACCCATGATTCTATTTAGTCTTCTAGTGGGAAGACAAATTTCTGATTCAGGGTAAAGTTTGATCATATACGTTAGATCAGATATGATCAGAAAGTAAATTTTCTGAACTTGATTCGTTAAAGCAAAAAAAAAAAAAAATTGTGAGATCTAAACAATGCGTTGCCTAATGACATTTTACCTTAAATATGTACATTAATATACATAAACCTTTTTTTACGCTAAGAATATAAATATAACAGTTGCAAATATTTTCTTTGAAAATAATACAAATCTAGAGCAGTCTATTTCTATGGGGCTTAATGACCCCAACAGATGTAGCTGAATTCATTTTGAGACTCTTTCTTATTTTGTAGTGTTATTATGGAAAGCAGTACTTGTATTTTCAGATCACTCTAGAGCCTAAGTATTATCTGACTTTTACTCTGACCAAATAAGTTTAACAAGCTGATTTCTTGGGCTCACTTTATCAGAAAGCAAATGCAACCTTCACCTTCATGAAACATACGACAATAATTTTCATTGCAGTGTGAATGGAGACAAACTACTGTTAAGTCAGTGAAATATACAGGGGACCATATTAGGTGGGAGGGGACTATAAGATGTTATAAATAACCCAAGAGACACTAGGGTTTATGTTTCTTTCATAAATGGGCTAAGAAAATTTTTCCAGAAAAGCGAAGTCACCTCCCAGTAGCAAATAATTTCATGATATTTATTTGACGAGTAAGTGTGGATTGCTAAGAAGTAAAGGTACAGGTGGTTTGGTGGTAGAATTCTCACATTTCATGTGAAAGACCCCAGCCAATGCATCTCAGTGGAGGCCTGTGTGTCACTATGATTCTGAGCAGATTTCAGTGGAGCTTCTAGAGTGAGACCAGGAGGAAAGGCCTGGCAATGGACTTCCAACAATGAGCCAATGAAAACCCTATACGTCACAATAGTCTAATCTACAACTGATGATGGTGATTGGACAGGTCAGAGCCACACTTCCGTTGTACATGAAGTTACCATGAGTTGTGGGCCAACTGGATGGCAGCTAACAACACCAACCACAGCTCTGAAGAAGTGAGTCCACCTCCCGCAGCATCTGCAGTTTCTAAAGGAAATGCTCTTCCCCCATTCTCACCTGTTAATGGTAGCATCACTATGGTCAGTCAGTTTTGAAGGGTTCTGTTGAATCCATTTTCAAAATCATCAGAAGATTGATGATCAAGAGAAGGGGGAAAAATGCACACTATCCCCTAGGCAAAGAGAACAACATTGTACTAACATTTATTGTGAAGACCTTTGAGACCATTTTCTTGATAAGCCAGTAAGATGGGTTTGGTAGAATGGAATGCACTCCTTCAAATGTGATTACACTAGAGTGCCAAATCTCAACCAGAGCACCCTCCTGGTCAGGAGCCTTTTGACAATGCCCGGAGCCATTTTTGATTCTCATAATGGATCAGAAGTGCTGCTAGTATCTAGGGGGACATTTTACAATGCACCTAACAGCCATTCTCCACCCCAAAAAAGAATTGTTGTTGTTGTTATATGCCGTGGAGTTGGACCCGACTCATAGCGACCCCTCCTTGGGTTTCCGAGGCAGTATCACTATGGAAGTAGATTGCCCAACCCTCCTTCTGAGGAGTGGGTGGTGGGTTTGAACCGCCAGCCTCCCGGTTAGCAGTCAAGTGCCTTAGCCACTATGCTAAGAATTATTCGGCCCAAAATGTCAATAGCACCAAAGTTCTTTGAACTCAGACTTCTAGCTTCCTAAACGGTAAGAGAATAAATCCCTGTTTGTTAAAACCAGACAAACAAACAAACAGAAAAAAATAGCACCAAAGTTAAAAAAAAAAAAAAAAAAATCCTACCTTGGACAGTCCCTTGAATTTTTCCCTCCACCCCTTTTTTGATTTTATGAAAGCATTTTTACCAAGAAATAAAGTTTTTATTTTCCTTAAAGATAATCAAATCGCAATTTTCCTTAGGTAACAATTGCAAATTCAAAATCCATATACAGTAATGATGTTTATGATGCCTAGTGTTCATGTATTGAAAAATATGAATGAATTATAAATATTCAGCTTGCTTTTTGGACTCATAAATTAGGCACTGGGCTTAAGCCCAAACCTTTTCTCAGGCGGAAGTAATTCTCTACCCAGTGGTTTCCCTTTTGCTTCCCTGTTATGATTAGGGGTCTGGTGCCCAGAAACAATTTGGCAAGTCTACACATTAGACTCCTACATTTTCCTTTGTGTGGGACTTTTTGAAAGCCAGGCTTACTACAGATAACATTTTCACTTGGGAACTTATTTTTCACAAATTATTGCCTTTACAAAAAAGAGAGGTAATGGTTTCCAGCCACCTTTGTACCCCATTTTTTTCCTCTATAACACACAGCTGGACTTCTGGGGATTTTTTCCAGAAAGCTCAAATATCTTTCTTGAACAAGAAGGATGCTGTGGTAGGAATTTCTGGAAAAAAAAAAAAAATCTTTTCTAGTCTCTTCACTAATACAATCAGAATTCCACATATTTTGGAGTTGACAGGGAGAAGAGATTGTCAAGATTGCCTACGTGTACAATGTAGAAGCCCATTAGAATGTTAGCACTCTCTCCTAGATGTTCCAGAAAAAAACAAAACCAAAGTCACTGCCGTCAAGTTGAATCCAACTCATAGCCACTCCTCCTTGGGTTTCTGAGGCAATATCACTATGGAAGTAGGTTGCCCAAACTTCCTTCCAAGGAGAGGCTGGTGGGTTTGAATTGCCAGCCCCCTGGTTAGCAGTCAAATGCGTTAGGCACTATTCCACCAAAGCTCCTAGATCTTTCATAGTTTAATGAAAGAAATGCACTAGACACCATCATGGGTTGCGTGAGACCAGCCTTGTTCCCCACACCATGCCAGTATCCACTGTACAGAAAATCATGTGGCCATTTATTAACATGCCATATGCTGATTGCAAGTTATTTATTTCTAAGAATTATAATTGAAACAGATCAGGTGGGACTTTTACTTGAAAACTTCTGTTGTCCATTGTCAAGCTATCCTGGAACCTTAGACTACATTGCTTTAGTAATACTCTATAAAGCAAAGTTTTCATTACATCCTTCAATGATCTGTATTGAGTGTCTGCCACCCTATGTGCGAGGTGTTGGTCCAGTGGCAGAACTCTCACCCCCCCCAGTGGAGCCCCAGACCCTCACATCTCAAGCGCAGCTACCCCTTGTCTCTGGCTGGAGGCCTGTGTGCTGGTGTGATGCTGAACAGGTCTCAGCGCAGCTTCCAGACTAAAGGGCCTGCTGATCTCCTTCCAAACATCAGCTAACAAGAACCCTACGGATCCCAATGGTCTGATCCAGTCACGTGGATGGCATGGGACCAGGCACTGTTTCATTTTGTTGTGAATAGGGTTGCTATACATTGGGAGTCTGCTTGGCAAGAGCTAATAACTACCTAGTATCTGTAAGTGTGGGAGCTCTGGTAGCATAGTGCCTAAGGCACTTGACTGCTAACCAGAAGGCTGGCGCTTCAAACCCACCAGCCACTCCTCGGAAGGAAGGTTGGGCAATCTACTTCCGTAGTGATACTGTCTCGGAAACCCAAGGACGGGTTGCTATGAGTCAGGTCCGACTCGACAGCACATAACAACAACAACAACAAAAAAAAAACATCTATAAGTGTAAAATATACACTTTCCTCTGCTTACTCCTGAATGTGGAAGTATGATCTTTAAAAAAAAAAAAATTCTAAGAAGTTTATTTCCCTGTAAACTCAGGGTTTTATAAAATATCCTGAGTATGAGAATTAGCCAGATTTCTTGTTAAAAGAATAGGTTTTTGGAACCCAGCTAAGACTCCAGTGGGTGTTCTGGTTACCTGGTGCTGCTCTAACAGAAATATACCACAAATGGGAGTTTATTGTTCCAAGTTGGAGGCTAGAAGTCCAAGTTCCAAGTGCCAGGCTCTAGGGGCTGTGTAATAAATAGCCCCTCGAACTTAGGCTTCAGCTCTGCCTCTTGCTCCTGGCCGACTGAAGCTAGAGGCATTTCTTCACTCAGGCAGCTACCGGCTGCTGAGGCTAACAAACCCAAGTCAACAAATAAAATGGCACAGTCCCGATGTCACCAAACCACACAGCAGGCCAGTGATTCAATTCCATTGAAAGTCCCAAGTTCAGCAGAGCATGGCAGGCTGCTGAACAATGACACGGCTACATGCAGGTTCAAGTGTGCCATAAGCTAGAGACCATTCCCAAAGCTTCTGCTTGTATATGAGAAGGAGTCTACATGCCTAAAGCAGGTGCTCAGCTGCTTGTGTAGGTCCCACCATGGAGTTGATTGCCAGTCTCATCATGGGGAATAACAACCACCAGCTGCCTGCCACTCAACCAGGTCCAGCCAAGCTGACACACAGCCTTAACTACCACAGTGGGAGAACTCTAGGAATCTGTATTTTAAGATGGTAAGTTTGGTAACTTGGGAAACAAAACCTTACAGAAATTTGTGCCTATGGAAGACATGAGATGCCACTATTTTAAATTTCTAAAGGATTTGGTATTTATCCTTCACAAGGTTGGTAGATATATACCCAGCACTTGAAAAAGTGTCTGGCCCATAGTAAGCTCTTAATAAGTGTTAGATGTTACTGTTATCCCTTGTCATACCTTGTGTAGATAAGGGTTATCATTTCACTAAGTGAACCTCCAAAAACCATTAGCCTGTCTTAGTCAATGACCCAGGGCCACAGTTAGAGCCTTGGGTTTATTACCTCAATGAACCCTTTCCTCTTCTTTCTCAGGTACTTGTCCAAATACCTGTCTCATTTTCATTACCTCCCCTATTTTGATTGCTTTCTTATCTTTTCCAGTGTTCTTCCTGATACTGACTTTTCCAAGAGTCTTTACATTCCTTATCTGTGCACAGGAGGAGATCTTCCTGGAAACTTTAAGTTCCAGTGATAACCTTCAAGGTCCATGCCTTGATCCCACCTTCTAAGCTCGATCTCCTATAACATGGAGTCTGAGTCTGATTGTTGTTGTTGTTGTTATGTACTGTTGACCTGACTCATAGGTTTCCGAGGCAGTATCACTACGGAAGTAGATTGCCCCATCTTCCTTCCGAGGAGTGGCTGGTGGATTTGAACTTGGTTATTTAACATAAATTTGAAATTTCTAGGGATTTGTATGCCTTTCACCATCCATCACTAGTGTCGCTTCAATCCACAGATAGTTAACATTCATTTGGGGAGTTCCATGTGAGTGGACGAAGCCACCACATGTTGCAAATGTCCCGGAGCATGTTGAACCTGGAGGCACTCAGAGGACATATTGCTTTTTGCCATAATTTAGAAGAAAATCCTAGTGTGCGTCCACCAGCTTATCCATAACTACAGTTTATGTTTTATTTTAGCATAATGCTTAGAATAATCATAAGAAAGGAACATGAGAAGCTGTGTATAACCAATTTGCTCCTTTCCTCATTACTCATCATTGCCGCTTTTCCTAAGCAAAAAATATTTGCTTCATAAATCAGACACATGAAAATCTACAGCACTGAGCTAAAAGAAAGAATGAAAAAGCTATAACTTTGGCTGACTATTAGCTCATGTTTGTTTAACCTCTGTGCCTAATATGAGTTATTATAGTGTCTGGATAAATTTTGTAATGGAGCACTCACTTCACGTTTGGTTAGGAATTCACGTATGTAGACAAATGGCTTTATCCACAAAGAGAATGTATTTTCTCTATAAAAGTATATTTTCATTCTGAAATGGGTAGAAGAACACAAACAATTGCCTTTAGTCTATCTGCTGAGTCTATCCTTTCAGATCTTACTGAAATAGATCAGTAGCACCTCAGGAAATTCCTTAATGGCCAGAATAACTGCCATTACTCTGTGTTAAAAGAGGTTAAACTGCCCAAAGCCATAATTTTTAGTCTTAATTGAATGCTAGCAATTCAACCATGAACCGGATCCCTGAAGAATGGTGAAGTTCTCTATGGGCTTCACACAATGGGAATGCGTGGGTAGATGCCATCTGCAGCTCTGGGGTGGGGGAACAAAAAGACATTTGAGGAAGACGGAATTTCTTACAGATATGATATAATGGGAAAGATCTGAAACTCATCCATCATGACCACGACACACATCACACCCAACAACAGCCAAAAGCCAGGAGATGTCACGTACTGCCTGCGGCGTGTCAGGCCTTCTGACATCAGCACTTTTGTGCATCCTGCCCTGTCCTCTTTGTTGCCCACCCTGCTGCATTGCATTGGGAGCCCCAGCATGTCTCTGCCTGCCCCCATCCCCAACATTCGCTCATGCAGGCTTTATTATCACACACCCCAACAGGCACTCAGGACACATTCATCCGGTGACACAAGTGACAATCAGAGCCGAGTAAGGATGCCAATGTCGCCAGATGTTGCTGGAGAATGTTAATTGGGTTAGCGCAACCACTACGTTCCAAGAGGGCCAGAACAGTGAGGCCAGGGAAGGGCACATGCCGCTTAGACGCTCGTGTGTGTGTGTGTGTGTGTGTGAGTGTGTACAGCTGTGCAGAGACATGGTAAACAGGCCAGGGGATCCATCCTCTTCTGTCGTTCTCATGCACCTTTCTTTTAAGTAATGATCACAAAAAGAAAAATGCCCATCAAGTTAAGTTGAATAATGGGAAAACAACAAAAACAAATGCATAAAGCTGTATTTTAGATCACTGTGCTATAACCTGACACTTTTATCTAAATATTAGTTGTTTGATTTCAAAATACCATATGGCATGTGCATATATATGTGTGTATATTTTTGAAATATATATGTGAAATATATACATATTAACATTAAAATGAATTACAATTAGGAGCTCTGGTAGCATAGTGCCTAAGACACTTGACTGCTAACCAGAAAGCTGGCGGTTCGAACCCATCAGCCACTCCTTGGAAGGAAGGTTGGGCAATCTATTTCCATAGTGATACTGCCTCGGAAACTCAAAGAGGGGTTGCTATGAGTCGGGCCCGACTCGATGGTACATAACAACAACAACAACAAGCTTTGACCACTGTGTACCACTTGTTTACATCTCATCTTCCCAATGAATTACAAGCTCTTCAAGGTGCCATGGATAGTGGTTCTCCTTTAGTCCTCACTGGGCCTAAGACAATACTGAATGCAAACTAGTTGCTTGATGAGTAGTCGGTTGATTTAAATGTTTGTTTAATATTCTCAAAAGACTACATATGATCACTGAAGACAACCTACAGAGTAGGGGGGAAAAAAAACCTAGAAATTATTGCCTTGGACCATACTAAAGAAATATAAAGTTTAGCAGTTAAATGTTATCATTTGAATTGAAGATATTAGTAGCATGGAATCCTATGATAATTCTGAATGATTTTGTAGATTAATCTCCAAAAAATTGTGCCAACAATTCATGCTCCCAGCTTGCCCATAACCACCATATAAAAAGCCCTCTTGTGGATGAGTGGAGGTGTTTTTTATTAATACATAAGAATCTGTACAATTTACAAATAAAGAACACCAGGCGAGAACATGATGAGTATAAAACCATTGGAGCTCTTGCTTTAAAGACTGGAAGAACTGTTTGGAAACTACCCTACAAAAACACCAACCATATCATGAAGCTGACACTTTAAGTCTATGCGAAAGAATCTGTGTAATCTAGGCGTAATATACTGTATTTGCCTCTATTTCAACGTCCTGTGTATTTTTCCATATTAATTACTTCTTTCTAGAGCTTAATTATTATCTTTGTTTCTTTTAGCATATTGTGAATTGTGCCCCCCCCAACACACACACAGAAAGAGTTCATTTATAATGAGGTCAAGTTATCCTATCCATTCCTGTCTGTATTCTCCTATTAAAATCTCATAGGTTGCTATAGTTTTAATGTGTTACATCTTGAAACAGCTTTCATTTGGGACATTGATGCAATAAAAAGTTTCATATTTATCATGTATACAAATGGTAGAAATGATCTGGTGGAAATATGACAAGTCCTTACTCTGATAGAAAATTCACATTCAGTTCCAATTTGCAAATCGTGGATCAAAATGTTGGTTGAGGGAGAAAACAAAACAAAAACAACTGCATCATTATTTGTAGTTACTAAGAACAAAATGATTTAAGAAACAGTAAAAACATTGTCTATAACCAGGTTCTTAAACTCTAAGACAAAAAAAGAAAAAAGAAGCAAAGGACCATAAGAACATATTCTTTTGAGTTTTGTT
The DNA here is from genome assembly GCF_000298275.1 of Orycteropus afer afer. NCBI lineage: Eukaryota > Metazoa > Chordata > Mammalia > Tubulidentata > Orycteropodidae > Orycteropus > Orycteropus afer. Next base: position 7,501,194 of record NW_006921589.1, read on the forward strand.
TACTCTTTCCTATAAACAAAGTCCTTTTGTTAGAATTAAACTAGAATTTAAATAACTGGTTTAAAAGTAAGCAAGAGATTATATTAAAACAATCTGTGTTCCTTCTTAATCGGGCACTTGGAGACTGTTCTAGCTTTGATGATACAGCCTCATTGCCATTTGATCTACAGGAGTTTGTTTCAATTCAGCATAAAAATATATGTATGAAAATGTACTTCATATGTTACATATATAAACACTGAGCACACCAGAAAACAAATTACATAAATGCATACATATGTCATTTCATTGGAGTGATCGGCCCTTCTCTGACATCCTATCCCCGTGGCAGCAACGCTCTTCCACTTTCAGCCACAACTGCCCTTGGCAATTCCATACATTCTGCTCTTTGCTCATTGGTTTTCATCTCTTTCTCCCCTCCCTTACAAGTTTAGCTCCATGAGGACTTGGACTTTGCTGCTTAAAAAAAAAAAAAAAAACACTGCCATCAAGTCTATTCCAACTCATAGCAATCCCCATTGAGTTGCTGAGGCAGTAAATCTTTATGGAAATAGATTGCCCCATCTTCATTCCCAGCATCTAACACAGTGTCAGGCACTTAAGTAATATGTGTGACTATGTGACTATGTGTAGAATACATGTATTCTTTTACCAAAAGGTAAAAGGAGAACACCAAGAAGAGTTTGGCAACTCTTTGCATAGGATGAAAGTTGTCTCTATCTTTAGACTGCGTGTGTTTTAAGATTTAGTCAATCTCATTAGTCAACACTTTTCTACGCAGTTGTATCAAAGGTAACTGTGTGGAAATAATTAATTTTGTCATATTCATTAGGACCATATAGACGGTAATAAATCCAAGTTATCTTTTAGGCAGCAGCAAATGGAATGATAGCAATACAAACCATGAAATTAATAACTAAACAAGTGAAAATATGAGGGGAAAAATAACTGCAATAATTAAAGGAAAAAAAGAAAGAAATACCTTCAAGTAAAATTCAGAAACAACGTAGTAAACTATATATTGATCCACATGTTTTCACTTTAAATGTGTACCTGTATAAAGTCAGATTACTTTTCATGAAATCATGAAGAATTTCAGAAAGTACTCACCAATATCTGGAATTAATAATAGTTCAGATATCAGATTATAGATCCTCTTAAAACTTAAGGCATAAAATTCATGCAGTATTATTTTAAAATGTATAATTATGATCTTATGTCAGTTGTAAAATAAAATATTTTATTCAAATTACATCCTTTACACAGAATATTCTAATATGCATTGCAAAAATAATCTTTTTAGCAACTCATTTTTCAATCAGTACTTTTCCATGGAGCAACTGAAAAGGAAGTGTGAAAAAAAGGTGGTAGATAAAATACAATAGAGCTTTATGATTAAATTTCTGAAGTCCACAAGATATTGTTTCATGACTAAAAATAAAGGCCAATAACATCAATGAAATGAAACAAAGTTCACCAAGTTGCATTCAATACTTAGACTTTCTGAGTTGTATATAAAGTTTATGCTTGCCACAAAAGAATGCATTATTTATGCCTAATGACCTGCTGAGGAGAAGCAGCTACAGGGATGAATGGAGAGATGCTGTTGGTCACAAAGAGTAGCGTATACACTGTGTTAAAAGTTCCAGCAAATGTGTGTGATTTTAGAAGTACTCCTGATAAACCAAGAATAATCTGAAATGTTGGTATGTAGTAGACACCTCTGTTCTAGCTAGTTTTAAATGCATAAATAGGTAGAAATATTGATAAAAAATGGAAGGTAAATTTCATAATGAAAGATTTCAGTGCTTGGAAATTTCTTCCTCTAAGGGATTTGAAGGAGCTCTGGTAGTACAGTACCTAAGGCACTTGACTGCTAACGAGAAGGCTGGCGGTTCAAACCCACCAGCCACTCCTCAGAAGGAAGGTTGGGCAATCTACTTCCATAGTGATACTGCCTTGGCAACCCAAGGAGGGGTCGCTATGAGTCAGGTACGACTTGATGGCACATAACAACAGCAACAACAACAACAAGGGATTTGAGATTATACTTTAGACCGAAAAAAGAAAGAAAAAAACAAAACAAAACAAAACAAACCACCCTAGACGATTCCATAGACTTGCAATGTATTTTTCTTACTAGTTGTCTGAAACATTTCCCTTCAGTTGCACCTTCTAATGACTATCAAAGTTTTCTGGCTGCTGTAATATCCACTCCAGGCAATTGACTAAAGATCAATTTTATACAGTCCCATACTCACAGATAAAGTGTGTTTTAAAAAGCGTTCATAATTCCCATTCTAGAATTCTCCCTTTGAAAGAAGACCAGAAAAGTATGATGTTTTATTTTCTAGCTCTTGCCTTCCTTTCAATGAAATCTTTACTTTTTTTTGCAAAAATGATTGTACACTTATATGAATAATACGATCAAACAGTACAAAAAGCCATATAGTAAAAAGCTTCCTTCCTTCACAAAATTTTTTGGAATTAGTTTCCAAGTTTCATCAAGAATTTGCCTTTTTATTTTCTGAAAATCCGAGATGCATGGAAACAATTAGTCCAAGGCACTAGCAGACCATGGGAACCTCAGCCTGCATGACCCTGAGACCAGAAGAACTAGATGGTGCCCAGCTATCACCACCAACCACTTGGAAAGGGATCAAAATTGGAGATCCTGCATACAGTAGGAGGAAAATGTGGAATAAAATGCAAAATAAATAAAAAGAAACAGGCTTACTGGTCTAATACAGACTGGTGAAGCCCCCAAGATTATGGCCCCAAGTCAGCCTTTGAGCCTGGAATTGAGCTCACTCCCCTAGCTTAAACCTCAGCCAAATAATAGACAGGCCTACAAGCTGAACAATTACACCAGAGAGAGACGCCCCTTAGAACAATCATGGGAGATCAGCCCTGGCAACATTTGCCAGGGAGAAAGTTTAGAAGGCAGGAATGCATAAGAGAAACAGACACAGAGAAAAGGTAAACACAGGGAGGAAATGGGAAGAGAACTGCTCCATTGTGGGGATTGCAATCCATGTCATGAAATAAATTGTGTACGAACTGTTGTATGGAAAATGAATTTGCTTTGTAAACTTTTACCCAAATCACATTAAATTTTTTTTTTAAAATTACAGTCTTGGAAACCCAATGGGACAGTCCTGTTTCATCCTATTGGTCGCCATGAGTCAGGATCAACTCAGTGGGACACAGACATGATAACTAAATGTGATACCTGATCCTAGACTGAATCTTGTAGTGAAGAGGGGAGACTGCTAGGAAGGATAATTAATAAAACAGGAACACGAATGGTAGATTAATAAAAGTATTTTATCGATGCTAATTATACCTAAATTGGCAACTAATGCTGCTTATGCTTAGGAAATAAGACATTGAAGCATTTAGGGAGAAAGGACCATGATATGTGAAGCCTATGCTCAAGTGATTCAGAAAAAAAATCATATCCTCCTGCCTGTGAGTCAATTCCAACTCATAACAAACCTATAGGTCAGAGAAGAACTGCTCCATAGCGTTTCCAAGGCTGTAAAACTTTACAGAAGCAGACTGCCTCCTCTTTGTACCACGAGCAGCTGGTGAGTTCGGGGGGTGGGGGGCAAAGAGAGAATTTGCCTCTTTATTTTCTGTTCTCCATGTCACTCCTGGGAGTCTCAAGGAGGAAGTGTTTACAGAGCAGTGTTCATCCCCAAAGTCCTGCCTTCTATTCTGAAGGCTCCATCCTAGACCCTTGATCTCCCTCCAAGACCTTGGCCTCCCAGTCATCTCTCACTCACACCTGCCCACACCTGCCCACCTGACAGAATAACTTGCTCTGCTATTTCGTATCTGAAAAAGAAATCTTCCACTGACCTTGCCATTTTTGAAAGTATCCTGGTTTTCCTCAAATTATTAGTGCCAGCGTTCTCCACAGAATCATCCAGACTCACCACCACGGTGTCTTCATCACCATCTACTCCTTAACTCGTTGAATCTAGTTTCTACACACACACACACACACACACACACACCATGCACGGACTTTACTGTAATTTCTCTTTCAGGATCACCAAGCCCTGATTGTCTTCCTAAGCAGAAATCTCTCAAAATGGCATCCAGGTCACTCTTGAAGGCTTCCCTCCCACCTCTGACACCTCCTCCTATTGGACTATAATCACAGTGCTGGGCCCACCTTTGACTCTCTTTTTGGGGTGCCCCCTCTCCGTTTTCTTCATTGGTGTGAGAATTCTTTTTCTTTTCTTTTTGAGTTTTATTTATTCCACAGGAGCCCTGATCTTACAGTGGTTAAAGTGCTTGGCTGCTAACAGAAAGGTCAGCAGTTCAAACCCACCAGCTTCCCAGTGGTAGAAAGATGTGGCAGTCTGTTGCCATAAATATTTAGAATTTTGGAAACCCTGCCAGGCAGTTCTATTATGTCCTATAGTATTGCTGTGAGTTTGGTTTTGAAGGGATTTTAGTTTATTTCAGAGCTGTTTTTGTTTTGTTTTTAATTGCTTCTTTGCAAGATAATACAAAACTACCTCTCTTACCCTCACTGGAATTTCAGCTATCTGCTTCTCACTAATTCTTTAGTATCTTCACCCATTACTACTTCAAAGTCAACGAAACTCAAGCTCTATTTCCCTCAGTCAATGATTTCCAATCAGGAGTGATCTCCACCACCACCCCCGCCCCTACCCCCGCCCCAGGAAATATTTGCAATATCTGGAGGCATTTTCTTAGTTGTTACAACTAGGGGTTGTTACTGGCATCTGGTTGGTAGTGGTCAGGGATACTGCTAACCACGCTTCACTAAACTGGATGGCCCCCAACAACCAAGAATTACCTGGCCCCAAAATGTCAATCAGCAGAGGCTGAAACTCTGACGTAAACAAGTTGCTAATGAAATGTCCCCATTTCAGTCACCCAGTCACTCTGGTAGAGAGTCCTAGATTTATTCCTTTGTTCTGGTTTTCCTTTTTTTTCTTGTTTTTCCCACTCCATCAATATCCAGACATGCACTTGGATTTTTTCCTAGGAAATTTCTGTTGATTATTTTGGATTCATTCCTGCTACCACCATCATTGCATGCACACACTTGGATAAGAAATTGTAGTTTAACTAGTCTCCGTGTGTCAGTTTCTTTCCCATTTACCCTTAAGCTCTACTACTGCATTGTTAGTTGCCATTGAGTAGTTGAATCAAGTCAGCTTGGGCTCATAGTGACCTTATGAATAACATAATGAAACACTGCCTACTAACGAAAATTCCTCAAAGATGGTTTTCCTCACATCCAGAACCTCCCACTTTGCCTCTCGCTAGCCTCCCTATTCTAAGATTCCTGGACACTTATGCTCTCTCTGAACGTTCTGTTCTAGCCTCCTTGGTCTACCCATTATTCCATTTTTAAAAATAGGTTGTTTTTAATGTGATTTTTTTTCATCACATTGTTTTCCATGTGATTATAACATGAAGAATTTCAGTATATTGGTAGTTCTAGGAGACAGCAAAGCAGTACTTGACTGTAATCTTTACAGGGAGTCCCTGGGTGGGCCAAATGATTAAGTGTTCCACTACTAACGGAAAGACTGGAAGACAGGCTTAGCTATCTGCTTCCAAAAAGTCACAGCCCTGAAAGCCCTGTGGTGTGCATGGCTACTCTGCACACATGGGGTTGCCAGGAGCAGGAGCTGGCATCACAGCAACTAAGAGCCACAGAAATTGCGGAAGCTCATCAGGACTTTCTTCCGTGGTGCCCCTAGGTGGGTGTGAACCGCCAACCTTTAGGTTAGTAGCTGAGTGCAAACCAGTTGTACCAGCCAAGACTTTGATCCATGTGGGGAAACTGCAAAAAGCAGTTAAGAGCAAATCAGCCCCAAGGATCAAAGATCGGCTGCTCTCTCCTTTGTATCTTCTCACAGAGTTCTGATCATTTTCATTGCAGCGCCCCATGGGGTTTGGGGGGGTGGAGCAATTTGTAACTTTTTTATTTTGGAACTGGGGGGAAAGGACTCCATTTCTCCCTAAGCCAGTGTCTTTGTTCCAGAACTGTTGTTGTCGCCCTGTTCTTCTGTCCCTTCTGGGTGGTCTCTGTAGCCCTAGATGATGGGAGAAGCAGGAAAGCTGACAAACGGGTCACGTAGGCATGTAAGGACATCGCTGTGTTGTCTGGTGTCCAGCCTCCAGATAGCCATTTTAATTCAAAACTCAAATTCTTCCCTTTTGTGACCCACCCCCCTTTGCAGTATCAAACTCTCCCCAACTCCTTTCTCAGCTCCAACCCCACCCCCTTAAGTGGAGCTAGTAGAACAATCGAGGATCTGCCTATAATTATTGCTTAATTCATTTGCATGTGGATGTTCTCATTATAATGTCATTAGCATTGGGAGGGAGTCTGGTTGCCAGAGCAACCAGGAGTGGGACAGGTGCAGTTCAGCCTCAATTGGATTATCAGCTCCTTTTGGTAAAACTCCACCTGTACTCCTGGCACTTACCATTCTGTGGTTGCCAAAAGGAACACATTCCACCGCTTCACCCTCCTGCTTTGGCTGCTTCCGCAATTTCTTGGTAACTGGTGCAGTTAATCCTGATTTTAGTAATAACTCCTTTTATTTTAACTGGTCATGCTTGGGACTTTGACTTCTAGTTCCATGCCAGCCAATATGGTAGCCACTTGTCACATGTAGTTACTGAGCCCTTGAAATAGGATTACTCCAAATTGAGATGTGCTGTAGATGTAATACCATGAAACACCAAACCAAACCCACTGCCATCACATTGTTTTGACTCATGGCAACCCTATGGGACAGAGTAGAACAGCCCCCATAGGGTTTCCAAGGCTGTAAATCTTTACAGAAGCAGACTGCCACATATTTCTCCCACAGAACAGCTAGTGGATTTGAACTGCCAACCTTCCGGTTGGCAGCCAAGCACTTAACCACCACATCACCAGGGCTCCAGTAATACCCACCAAACCAAAAATGAAACTCAATGCCATTGAGTCCATTCCGACTCATAGCAACCCCCGTAGTCCAAGGCTGTAAATCTTTACAGAAGCAGACAGCTTCATTTTTCTTCCAGGGAGTAGCTAGTGGGTTTGAACCACCGACCTTTTTGTTGGCAGCCAAATACTTTAGCCACTACACCACCCGACAAAACCAAAAAAACAAACTCACTGCCATCAAGTCAATTTGACTCATACCAACCCCTCCTTGGGTTTCCAAGGTGGAGCTCCTTTTAGTACTCACAGAGGGTTTCAAATACTTAGTATGAAAAAAATATATAAAATATCTCAATAATAACTTTCTAAATTTTGAATATATGTTAAAATGGCAATATTTTATGGTGCTAAACTCTGGTGGTGTAGTGCCAAGGCATTTGACTGCTAACCAGAAGGCTGGTGGTTCAA